>NC_041383.1:223227646-223343547 GCF_002162155.2 Triticum dicoccoides
GGTGGCGTGGGGATCGCCGGAGAAAAAGCTTGGCATGGGGGGGGGCTAGAGGGATGGCCGGGGCGGCGGCGGACCGGTGGTGTGGAGTGTTTTCGGGGCGGGCGGGGCGGCGCACTGCCGGCCGCAGGCGGCGGGGGGCTGCTGTTTGGCCGGTGCTGGCTGGCGGTTGAGGGGGGTGGAGGTTGAAGACGAACCGCAGGCCCTTGATTTAGTATCCAACAGCTGCAAAATCGACTGACCAGAGATGAAAAAGTCAGTCGACCTACGTGTAGCCTCACCTTGCTAGTGCGTTCAGTTTCGGCAGCAAAATTTAGTTTCAACAGTAAAATTCAGTTTCGACAGTTAAGTTCAGTTTCGACAATTAAGTTCAGTTTCGACTGTTAAGTTCATAGATGAGCAGCTGATTTATTTTACATCTAGAACTTTGTGGTTATGTATATTACGTCATGTATTGGAGATGCTATTAGAACTCCCCTTAGGTTAACGTTGTCTCTCTTGTCCTGCTTCAGCCTCGGCGTCATACAACTCACCGGAGCTGCTCCAACGATGAAACCCTCCATCACAGCGGAGCAGTATCTCGGGATCCATCTCCAGATGCCTAAGATCTTCTTCCCCTCCTCCGACAGCCAAGTCAGCCGGAGCATCCTCATCGGCCAACCCACTCACGCTGAGATCGACATGGCTTCGCCAAAGAGGTTGTACACTTGTTGCATCTCTATTTTACTCTACATGTTATATATATTGTCCACTGAGCACTCGTAGTAACAGGAAATATGATTATTTTATCCTACTATATGACAAGCAGTGAGGTACCAGGCAACTTAGCTATCGGTTGTGGACTCTCTTGAACGCCATCATTATTTATCCCTGCGCGTTTGAGTTGTGCATTTGTCGATGGGCCTGGGAGTTGAGCTAGTATGGTAGTCGCCTGGGCCCAAAGTAATAGAAGTAGCACAGAAACATTTTTTAGTGTAGGATTTTCCTTGCTCAAGCCTGCCTACTAGAATAGCCAGTGCTTGAAAGGAAAAGTGACTGAAAAACATAGGAATTGGAAAGTTTCCTATGGTACTACTTTTCATGAATTTGGTGCAAAGGAATGGAGCAAAGGAAAACTATAGGTTTTGTTCCTTTAGTGTCTCCTTGAAAGAAAAAACGTAGGAATTCTAATTGCCACTTGTCCTCCTTTTCATATTCCTATTCATCAAGCACAAGACTAAGAGATAGTAGCATAATAGCATTTTAACCGTACATTTTCTTGTGGTTTGACTTAATCTCACCATGCTTTTTTGCATCCTGTGATCTTCCAATTGTTGTGAATCAAACACCCAAATTGGCAGAAATCCTGTGTTTTTAAATTCTCTGTTTTACACGTGCATTCCTATCCTATTCCTGTCTATTTCCTATCCCTGCATTGTTAGAATCCTCAAATTCAAACAAGCCCTTACTCAATTACTTTTGTTACAGATATGTGTCAAAGAAAATCTTGTGTGGTTTGTCCTGCTCCTGCGGCGCTATGTTCCACCCCATCTCAGCTGCTCCAACGACGGAAGGGTTCACCATAGCAGGGATCCGATCTCCAGATTGTCTTTCGCTACCTCAGATCTTCTTCCCCGCCGCCGGCAGCCACGACAACTGCATTACCATCATCAACTGAGCAGATGACCTTGAGGACTACACGGGTCCGCAAGAGAGGTCACACTCTTCCGTGTCTGCTAACGTTATGCGTCGCTTAATATAATGACATGCTACATTATCGTCGTGTTCACCTATTAGACTCCGAGTCAGGTCCAAACTAATGATGAAACTTGAGTTTTTAAATGGTTGTGGGGTACATATTGGCGCAGCAATCAGTACTATATGTCTACTATCTGGTTAATCTCTGGTGTCTACTATGAGTTTCATGTTGGGTGCAAACAAACATTAAAGGAGCCATTATATGTATTTTTTAAGTAAAGCTATTATCTGCCTGCTATCATTGGTTTTGGGTCTATCCACAGTTTGCTACCATCACTCTGGATTTGTGCATGCACTCCTTACATAATCTCACTATGTTTTATTCCTATGCATGCCAGTTATTGTACACAATGGAACTGATCATGTACAACAAAAGAGACGAGCCTTGCGTGGTAATAAAATTTCATGCACACGTCGTTCCATGGTGGGCGCAAAGGCAGACCCCCTCCACCCATTTCGGATCGTAATCAAGAGGAAGATAACTGTTCTGAGGGGGATTCAGAAGGAGAAGACCACTCCTATTTACCCCATGAGGTCTTCGCTCTAACTTGGCATGCTGATGTTGGTAATATCATGCATATGGTGCCTTGCATTGCTTACTGTATACATTAAAGATGTCATGTGCTTAGTTTATACATGCTTTGTGTCAATGCCATATGTTTAGTTTCTTTATCGTATATGTGAATCATGCAATGCCATCTTGTTTAGCCAGGCATCATATATGTGAATTTTGCAATGCCACCCTGATTAGCCAGTCATCTTATATGTGAATTATATCATGCCATCATTTTTTATTACGTGTTAAATTTGTCAACAATTTTAGTACATTGAATTACTCTTCCTGTGCATCAGCCATTTGGCGCGGTCATGGAAAAATCTGGAGCGGAAAGAAGGTCTTCAGAGCAGACAATGCTATCTGACGAAGCGCATGTCTTGCTGGTTACTGATAGCTCCTCAGAGGAGGATTCAGAGACAGATGACCAGTCATATCCCCCCAAGGTGCATGCTCTAACTTGGCAGGGTTATGTTGCTCATATCGTGCGTATGGTATCTTGCATTGCTATGTCATTTGCTTAGTTTAGACCTGCTTTGTGTGAATGACACCTGTTTAGTGTCTAATTACCATATATGTGAATTATGCAATGCCATCTTGTTGCAAGACATTATATATGTGAATTATGCAATGTTATCTTGTTGCAAGGCATTATGTATGTGAATTATGCAATGTCATGCTGTTTAGGCAAGCATCATATATGTGAATTATATCATGCCGTCCTTTTTTTGTATTTCTCATTGCTTTTGTCAACAATGTTTGTATATTCAACTGCTCTTCCTGTGCATCAGCCATTTGAATTGGTGATGGAGAAATCTGGAGTGAAAACAAGGTCTTCAGAGAAGATAATGCTACCTGCTGAAGCAGATATCTTGCTGGCTACAGATAGATCTTCAGAGGAGGATTCAGAGGCAGATGACCAATCCTATTATCCCCCTGAGGTGTATGCTCAAACTTGCAGGGTTATATTACTCATGTCATTCATATGTTGTATTGCAATGCTTAGTTTTTAGATCATATACACAATATTGAATGCCATCTCCTTAGTTGACACATTATATATGCGATTGCCCTCTGCTCACTTCCTTAGTATATAAATCATATATTTGAATTATGTCACGCCATGATGTTTACATAGACAGCATATATCTGAATTATGGCATGCGAACCCATTTTCTAAAGACATAATATAGTTATATCATCTCATCATGTTTACATAGTAATCATATTTTAAATTATGTCATTCTATCTGTGAATTATATCATGCCATCATGCTTCCATCAACGGCATGTTTGTGATTTATGGCATGCCAACCACTTTAATAGACACATCGTATAGTTATATCATGTCATCCTGTATACATAGTCATCATATTTTGAAGTATGTCATTCTATCCTGTTTAGTTAGCCATCATACATGTGAAATTGTGTCATGCTATCCTGTTTAATTAGCCATCATATATGTGAAATTATGTCCTGCTATTATTTTTGGTTAGACAACATAAATGTGAATTATTTCATGCCCTTCTTCCCTACTATCCATTGCACCTGTCTATCTTACAATGTCTGTACATTCAATTACTTTTCTCGTTTATTAGCCATTTCAATTGGAGGGAGTGATGGCAGTATCTGTGGGAGTAAAAACATGGTCTTCAGAAAAGATCGTGCTACCTGTCGATGCAGATAGAACCACGGTTGTACTTGCCCAAGAACCAGCCCTACCACACATAACCCACACTCATGCAGATTGTACCCCTACCCAGTTGTACAGAGAACCAGCTACACCCCTTCTAACCCCAACCCCAGTAGATAGACACTCAGTTCCCATTGACACAGCACCGTCTCCACCATAGAGTGCCCAAAGACAAGCAGTTAGTAAGGCAACTGCAGTGCCCAAAGCACCAGGACCACCACTCCGAACCTGAAGTCAATGCTTAAAGCAGAAGAAGAATTGTTCTCATGTCAGGTTCCGTAGATATGGTTCATACTACTTTGCTCTTGCATCCTGTATTTACTCATACCAACTAATTTCAAATTTGAAGGATGCAACTGAAACTCCGATGGTGCAACAGGTATGTTTTAAACCTGTTTCTTCAACATGTTTGGCCGTTTGCTGTTGCAACTTGCTCTATGTTCATTTCAGTTTCAATTGAATAAACAGTTATGTTCTCATGCCATGCACATTACAAGTGTTGTTATTGCTGTGTAGTTTCCCACACTTATATTCTGTCTATGCTGCTTTGTCTTAAATAGATATGATTCGAACTGTATCTATCTTGATTTGGCAACATAATCTAGAATGATATAGACCATACAATAACCATAGTACATAGATATATGTTTTTTCATGCTGTTATCCTGTCCACCTTACTACTGAACTGGTTTACCAAAATGAGTTTCATATACTGCATTGTAAACCTGTGATGTGTTTGTTTGTTTCTCTTTTTGAACGCGGCTAAAATATTGGAGAAGAGTACCCCGTTATGCAATGGTAAAGGAAGTAATGCAAATAAGGTTCAAGATAGTGAGACATCCCTGTTGGTCTCCAAGAAAGCTGATAAAAACTATACTGAAGATACTGAGACAACCCAAAGTCCTGTCTTGATGTAGTGTTCGAGTTACTGGCTACTACTGCTAGCACCAGCTCTTCGAAGTCGTTGCCTGAATCAGTTCGACTTCTTGAGTCTCAACTTCAAGTTGAACGACATCGATCAGATGTCATGCGACAGGAAGCCGAAGGACTAAGGAAGTCCCTGCAGAATTCAGATGCATACTTTTTGATGCAACAGCAAGTGCTGGAGGACTTAAGCACCAAACAAGAGAAAGTTAATAAGCTTGCTAAGCATCTTGCCAACATTATGGGTACCCAGGATATTGTTTCTTGAGCTCTTCTGAAGTGGTTTCAGTTCTGGACTTGTTTTGCTGCGTCATTTATATGCTGTTGTGTTCCCTATATTTGCACTGGTGGCGAACTTTGATGTCGAGTGGATGTAATATGTGTAATAGCCGTGGTAGCCTAGCGTAAGTTGCTTGCTTATTTATTTCCTCATTGTCTTGTTTATTTCTTTGCTTGTAGTCAGTGCAGTTCTTTTTCCGTGGTTTGCTAGTGGCCGCAATAACCTATTTTTTAAAACTAGGCCACAATAACCATGGGCTACATATTTACTGTAGTTACCATTTGCCTCCTACGGGCCATATAAACAATGGGCCTTCTACGTGTCGTAGACACAATGGGCCTTGTACGGGCCGTATGATCGGTTGGCCAAACATGGGCCAATAACAGACTGCATTATGGCCATAAACGGGCTAGAGTTGGAATCGTCTGTTCATGGGCCGACCATAACGGGCCGTCGTTAATCGGCCGTATTTGATGGCGCTATGAAAACAGCCCAACGTATTAACGGGCCACAAAACTGGTTGACTGTAACCTCGGGATGAATTTAACCCACAAGCAGAAAATGATAGTAATGGGCCGTAAGTAAACGAATGTTGGAAATGAGCCCAATAGTAAATGGGCCCTGAGAAGGCCGAAAGATAACATGGGCTGGAAACGGCCCAACGAAATAACGGGCCGTTAATGGGTATAAAGTGATACACTGTTCATTACGGTCTAGTTTCACCACGGGCCGTTAAAATGGGTATAAAGTGATACACTGTTCACTGCGGGCCAGTTTCACCACGGGCCGTTAATGGGCCAAGAGTGACAAAGGGCCTCATATGGGCCGAAAGACGTCATGGGCCATACATGGGACAAAAGTGAAAATGGGCTAGAATCATATTGGATGGCCCAGATGACTGTACTTGGCCTAATTCGGATAGGGCGTAACGGGCCTTGGGTTAGCGGGCTGTAAATGGGCTATATGCGAACATGCCATTAACAGGCCTTCCATGGGCCGGCCTGCCACCTTTTGACCAAGTCAAACGGGCCAGCCTTTTCACAGGAATGGGCCTCTATTGGGGCGTGCCACGTGTTGACGCATCATAGGCGCCTTCTGTCCAATGAGTGGATGACATCTGTCCAAACGATGAGCCGACACGTGTTTCTTCCAGCCAATGATGATTTTACACGTGGAAAATCCCCATTGGTCGGGGCTGTTAACGGGTTATCGGATCCAAAACCTGACCCGATAGCTTAACGACGTTCTGTTATGGTGGATTCCACGTGTCGGTCACCCTTGACGAAAGCACTTCTGTGACGCGCGACTTATCTTCATGGAAGTGGACACTTTCGTGATGATAATTTTTGTAATGTCATGGAACAATTCTACGACAGCACATGTATGACTATCTTGATTCTGTCATAATCATCATGGATGTACATGCATGACAAAAAATGCAACCTACTGTGACAAACATGTATCATCACGGAAGTGTATTTTTTGTAGTGCTATCTACCAGATTTGTGGGCACCAAGATGAGCAATGGGAGATGGTCAGCAACAGGAGGGATAGGTCCATTGCAGCTTTCATCCAGGAGTTAAACCAGCACATTCGACGCCAGGAGAACCAGATGTGCACATGCATGATAGATCTGAAGAAGGCAATGACTAGGATCATGGAGCTGGAGGAAGAACTCAAGTCTACACGCGATGGATATGAGCAGGAAATGACGATACTCATGGAGAAGAATGATGATCTGACAAGGAAGCTAGGAGTATTCATGGGAGACCCCACACCAGGAGGAGAAGACGACGATTCCACATGTCCGGAGAACTACATCATCATCGATGACAGCGACTCAGACCCCGACGATAGCGATGATGACTATGTTGATGAACTTGGAGCAGATATCATGGAGTCTTCCACCGATTAAAACTTCTAGTCGACCACCATATCAACAGTAGTATTTATTTCCCCCATGTATATAGTATAGTCCGAGCACTTTTGTAACGATAGTTAGACCGTTTGTATGCCCTTGTTTGAATTGATTGAAGTGATATGTTTATGTTTGTCTCATGTGCATATGGGTAGTGTTTTCCCTCTAGACCCTATTCTATTCTGTTTTCTCATCTTTTCTAAACTCCTCAGATGCCTCCGAGACGTGACAATGGATTTGCTTTCCCACCGGAGCTCACTCAGTTGATCCGACAGCAGAATACCCTGATGCAACTTCTAGTCCAGAATCAGAACCAAGGGAACAACAACAACAACCCCCCCCCCACCACCACCTGTTGATCACTTAGCCCGTTTTCTAAGGCTAAATCCGCCGGTGTTCTCTAGTAGCACCGAGCTGATTGTTGCAGATGATTGGCTCTGCAAGATTGGAAGGGAGTTGACCACTGCAGGATGCACAAATGTAGAAAGAGTGCGCTTTGCTGCACATCAGCTTGATGGACCCACAGCATCATGGTGGAAAAATTTCACAGCCACTTACCCCATCGACACTGTATCCCCAAGGTGACGAACTTGGGCGTATATAGCCTTTATCCAGTAACTCCTTAATCTGCTTCTTAATTTCCTCCAAATCCTTTGTGGGCATCCAATACGGTCTCTTAGATATTGGCCATGTGCCTCGCAAAAGCTCGATCAAAAACTCAATATCTCTATCTGGTGGCGTGCTAGGCAACTCCTCTGGAAACACATCAGGAAAATCCTTCACCACTGGTACTTCCTCCTGTACAACTCCTGATAAGGAATTCACTTGAGTCCTCTTCGGCACATGCTGGGATACATACTTAATCATTCTTCCTTCTGGGGTGGTGAGCAAAATCGACTTACTGGCACAGTCAATGTTCCCTCCATACTTTGACAACCAATCGATGCCTAATATTACATCCATTCCTTGTGACTCCAGTACTATTAGGTTTCAGGGGAACACATAGTTACCAATTCTTAATGGTAACCGATCACACCATAGGCTAGCCATATACTCTGCTCCTGGCAAGGTTACTAACATGGGTGACCTAAGGGATTGGGTTGGTAGGTTATACTTATCCACAAATCCCCTTGATATGTATGAATGCGATGCACCAGTATCAAAAAAGAACGATTGCAGTAAATGACTTAACCAAAAACTTACCTATTACTGCATATGGGTTGTGCTTCAACCTCCTCCACGCTAACGTGGTTCACTTGTCCCCTGTTGAAAGGGTTGGGCTTCTTCCCAGAGCTTCCATTGCCATTTCCATTCTTTGCTTCAGAACACTCCGTGGCATAATGTCCATTCTTCCCACACTTGAAACAAGTAATGTGACTTAGATCCTTCTTGGCGGGCGTTGATGGGTTGGAACGGTTCTGGATGTTGCTTCCTCCATTCCCATTCCAATTCTTGGGGCCACTATGGTTATGCAAACTCCCTCCATTGGAATTATGGCCTCCATGGTTATGGTTAAGGTGTCCTCCCGAGTTTGGGGTAAAACGGGGCTTCTGCTGAGCTCCTGAATTGTACTTCCCATGGCCATACTTCCTCTTGCGGTTGTCTATCTGCTGTTGCTTCCCTTCAAACATGAGAGCTCTATCCACCAACTCCCGGTAATTGTTGAAGGCTGCCACCATCAACGACATGCTCAGCTCATCATTCAGTCCTTCCAGAAACTTCTCCTGCTTAGCGGCATCTGTAGCGACGTCATCTGGGGCATAACGTGCTAACTTACTAAAATCATCCACATACTGGCCCACTGTGCGTCCTCCTTGGCGCAAGTTGCAAAACTCGCACTTCTTCATGGCCATAGCTCCTGCTGAAACATGGGCAGTGCGAAAAGCCTACTGAAACTGGTCCCATGAGGTGCTTCTAGTGGAGAAGAAGGATGGATCGTTCAGAATGGTTGTTGATTATCGTGGATTGAATGAAGTGACAATCCTGAACAAGTACCCACTGCCGATGATCAATGATTTATTGACCAGTTGCAAGGAGCTAAAGTATTTTCCAAGAACAGGATACCACCAGCTGAAGATTCGAGAGCAGGATATACCTAAGACAACTTTTACCACAAGGTCTGGGCTATATAAGTATACTGTTATGTCATTTGGTCTGACTAACGCGCCTGCCTATTTCGTGAACATGATGAAAAAAGTGTTTATGGAGTTTTTGGATAAGTTTGTCGTGATGTTCATTGATGATATATTGGTCTACTCGAAGAATGAAGAGGAGCATAAGGAGCATTTACGTTTGGTACTTGGAAAGCTCAGAGAACATCAGTTATATGCCAAGTTCAGTAAGTGTGAGTTTTGGTTGAAGGAAGTTGGATTCCTCGGACATGTTATATCCGGAGAAGGAATAGCAGTAGACCCCGCCAAGGTTGTCACTGTGACAAATTGGGAAGCACCCACGTCAGTTGGAGAGATCCGGAGTTTTGACTCGCAGGATACTACAGAAGGTTCATTGAGAATTTCTTGAAGATTGCAAAGCCTATCAAGGAGTTGTTGAAGAAGGACACCAAGTTCAAATGGACTGAGGAATGTGAGGCCATTTTTCAGGAGTTGAAGAAATGTTTGGTTACAGCTCCAGTGTTGATTCTCCCAGATCAACGTAAGGATTATCAAGTGTATTGCGACGCTTATTGTCGAGGACTTGGAGCAGTGCTTATGCAGGAGGGAAGAGTTGTTTCCTGTGCCTCACGACAACTTAAACCCCATGAGTTGAATTATGCTCCACACAATTTGGAGTTAGCAGTCGTAGTGCATGCATTGAAGACATGGAGACATCTCTCATCGGAAACCATTGTGAGGTGTACACAGATCACAAGAGTTTGAAGTATATCTTCATGCAGAGGGAGTTGAATCTCAGGCAGAGGAGATGGTTGGAGCTCATCAAGGATTATGATATGAGGTTGCACTATCATCCCGAAAAGGCTAACATAGTAGCCGATGTGTTGAGTCGCAAGAGTCATGTCAATACACTCATGACCGGAGGATTACCCAAGGAGTTAGCAGTGGATCTTCGCGAGCTATGTTTGGAAATAGTTCCGAGAGATGTAGCAGCCTTGGAAATTTAGTCTACTTTGACGGATAAGATCAGAGAAGCTCAAAAGAAAGACAAAGAGACTGCCGAGATAAAGGAAAGGCTAAAGGATTTCGTGAGGATGAGCATGATACCTTATGGTTTGAAGATCGCGTATATGTGCCCAATGACCCCGAGATCAGGAATTTGATTCTGCAGGAGGCCCATGATTCGCCGTATTCGATTCACCCAGGAAATACCAAGATGTATCTGTATTTGAAGGACGGTTTCTGGTAGACCGGAATGAAGAAGGATATTGCGGAGTATGTAGAAGTATGTGATGTATGCCAGAGAGTAAAGGCAGAGCATCAGAAGCCAGCAGGTTTGCTACAGCCATTGCCGATACCCGAATGGAAGTGGGACAAACTAGGCATGGATTTTATCACGGGATTGCCCAGGATTCGTTCAGGCTATGACTCGATTTGGGTTGCAGTCCATCGATTCACGAAGGTAGATCATTTCATCCCAGTGAAGACCACTTACACCAGTGCTAAGTTGGCAAAGATATACATGACCAGGATCGTATGTCTGCATGGAGGACCATTGTATCAGATAGAGGAACCCAGTTTAGCTCAAAGTTCTGGAATCAGTTGCACGAGACTTTGTGTACCAGGCTAGAGTTCAGTACAACCTTTCATCCACGGACAGATGGACAGACCGAGAGAGTCAATCAGATTCTAGAGGACATGTTGAGAACTTGTGCGCTAGATTATGGATCTAGTTCGGACGACAATTTGCCATATGCAGAGTTCTCTTACAACAACAGTTATGAAGCCAGTTGGAAGATGGCCCCTTTAAAGGCTTTGTACGGAAGGAGGTGCAGGACCCTGTTTTTACGGGATGAAGTTGGAGACCGTCAGTTGTTTGGACCAGATTTGATTAAAGAGTCTGAAGAGAAGGTTAAGTTGATTCACGATACACTCAAGGTAGCCGAGTCCAGGCAGAAGAGCTATGCGGATTCTAAATGCAAGGAGACAGTTTACGAATCGGAGACAGAGTGTATTTTCGTGTGTCCCCACTTCGAGGAGTTAATCATTTTGGAGTTAAGGGAAAGTTAGCACCATGTTTTGTGGGACCATACAAAGTTTTGGAGCATATGGGAGAAGTTGCTTACATGTTAGAATTGCCAGAAGAATTGTCAGGAGTTCACGATGTGTTCCACGTTTCCCAGTTGAAGAAGTGCCACCCAGAGATGGCTGGTATTCCTCTAAAAGATATAGTGCCGCTGGAAGCGATTCAATTGGATAGCGATTTGACCTACGAGGAGAAACCAGTGAATATTCTCGAGTTTGCCAGCCGAGTCACACGCAGCAAGGTTATCAAATTATGCAAAGTTCGATGGAGCCACCATACCGAGCACGAAGCCACCTGGGAACGAGAGGAAGACCTATGGAAGGATCACC
The DNA here is from genome assembly GCF_002162155.2 of Triticum dicoccoides. Lineage (NCBI taxonomy): Eukaryota > Viridiplantae > Streptophyta > Magnoliopsida > Poales > Poaceae > Triticum > Triticum dicoccoides. Next base: position 223,239,274 of record NC_041383.1, read on the forward strand.
CGCACCTATTTTCTAGCCAACTCGAATCTCGAGGGCGAGATTCATCTTAAGGGGGGTAGGTTTGTAATATCCCAAATTTCCAATTTGGAATGTTATACATTAGATCATCATTGCACATCATATTTTATTGCATTTTGGTTGATCCTAGAAATTCTACGCAACTCAAGGACCCACAGAGAGTTGGGGATTTCGTTATTTTCATATTTGAGTTTTCTCAAATTTTGAAAAGAGGATCATTTGATTTTAATTATTTTTCTCTTTGAATATTTCCAATATGAAAATAAAATAGAGGAGATAAAATGACTTCTCCAAAATAAAGAAATATTGGAGGGAAAATATTAAAATCAAATAAGTATTTTATTCAGAGTTTTATTGCTATTTTATTTGAATTAGGAAAAAAATGCGTTCTTTAAACTTGTATTAGAGGCCCAAATAAATGTTCTCTTTGTCCGCTATATTTTTAGAGGATGGGGAAATTTTATTTTAGGATTTTTGGAGTCCATTTAGTATTTATTTTATTTGTTTTTCTGCGCGTTAGAATTATTTTTAAAAAAGTCAAACTGACCTACCGGGCCGTGTCCGCCTGGGACACCGACCTGGCCGGCCCTTTAAAGCCCGAGGGCCCCGAGCCGCCAGCCCACCCCGCCGAACCTTAGCCCCGCCCCGGATCCGCCGGAGGTGCCGCCGCTGCCGCACGCCGCCATCTCCCCGCACCGCCGCCGCCACTGCCCAGTCACCCCGCCGGAGGTGCCGCCGCCGCCGGACCTGATGACCCACAAGTATAGGGGATCTATCGTAGTCCTTTCGATAATTAAGAGTGTCGAACCCAACGAGGAGCAGAAGGATATGATAAGCGGTTTTCAGCAAGGTATTCTCTGCAAGTACTGAAATAAGTGTAACAGATAGTTTTGTGATAAGATAAAAGGTAACGAGCAACAAGTAACAAAAGTAAATAAAGTGCAACAAGGTGGCCCAATCCTTTTTGTAGCAAAGGACAAGCCTGGACAAACTCTCACAATAGGAAAAGCACTCCCGAGGACACATGGGAATATCATCAAGCTAGTTTTCATCACGCTCATATGATTCACGTTCGTTACTTTGATAATTTGATATGTGGGTGGACCGGTGCTTGGGTACTGCCCTTACTTGGACAAGCATCCCACTTATGATTAACCTCTATTGCAAGCATCCGCAACTACAACAAAAGTATTAAGGTAAACCTAACCATAGCATGAAACATATGGATCCAAATCAGCCCCTTACGAAGCAACACATAAACTAGGGTTTAAGCTTCTGTCACTCTAGCAACCCATCATCTACTTATTACTTCCCAATGCCTTCCTCTAGGCCCAAATAATGGTGAAGTGTTATGTAGTGGACGTTCACATAACACCACTAGAGGTTAGACAACATACATCTTATCAAAATATCGAACGAATACCAAATTCACATGACTACTAATAGCAGGACTTCTCCCTTGTCCTCAGGAACAAACGTAGCTACTCACAAAGCATATTTATGTTCATAATCAGAGGGGATATAATGTGCATAAAGGATCTGAACATATGATCTTCCACCAAATAAACCAACTAGCATCAACTACAAGGAGTAATCAACACTACTAGCAACCTACTAGCACCAATCCCGTACTTGGAGACAAGAATTGGATACAAGAGATGAACTAGGGTTTGGAGATGAGATGGTGCTGGTGAATATGTTGATGGAGATTGCCCTCTCCCGATGAGAGGAGCGTTGGTGATGATGATGACGATGATTTCCCCCTCCCGGAGGGAAGTGTCCCCGGCAGAACAGCTCTGCTGGAGCCCTAGATTGGTTCCGCAAAGGTTCTGCCTCGTGGCGGCGGAGTCTCGTCCTGAAAGGTTGCTTCTTATTTTTTTTCATCGAAAGACTTCATATAGGAGAAGATGGGCGTCGGAGAGCCACCAGGGGGCCCACGAGGTAGGGGGCGCGCCCTGGGGGAGGGGCGCGCCCCCACCCTCGTGAGCAGGGTGTGGGCCCCCTAGCCTTCATCTTTGGCGACGATTTTTCTTTATTTATTTTAAGATATTAAGTGGAGTTTCAGGACTTTTGGAGTTGCGCAGAATAGGTCTCCAATATTTGCTCCTTTTCCAGCCAGAATTCCAGCTGCCGGCATTCCCCCTCTTCATGGTAAACCTTGTAAAATAAGAGAGAATAGCCATAAGTATTGTGACATATCGTGAAATAACAGCCCATAATGCGATAAATATCGATATAAAAGCATGATGCAAAATGGACGTATCAACTCCCCCAAGCTTAGACCTCGCTTGTCCTCAAGCGAAAAGCCGATAACAATAAATATGTCCTCATGTTTAGAAGTAGAGGCATCGATAAAAATAAAATACAGACATGAAGGCATCATGATTGTTTTCATAACAGCAACATATATAGATTTGTCATATGATTACTTATGTTCAAGTGATGATCTTTTCACAAAGCCAAAGTATGAATCATAAACCTTATTCAGCACCAACAAATTATACCCTCAGTCATTGAAGCAATTGCAATTTATTATAACATCGGAAAGAGTCTATGTCAGAGCTTAAAAGCAAGTCCACATACTCAACTGTCACTTAGTCCTTCATAATTGCTAACACTCACGCGATACTTGTGGTTACGGAGTTTTAATCGAACACAGAGAAAGATAGGGGCTTATAGTTTTGCCCGACAACCTTTTACCTCAAGGGTAATGTCAACAATAATAATTCATGCTCCCCCACATCCAATTAGATATATATATATCATGTTCTTTCCAACATGCTGAGCTTGCCAAAGGATAAAATGAAAAAGGAAAGGTGAAGATCACCGTGACTCTTGCATAAAGTAGAGGATAATAATAAAACATGGGCCCTTCGCAGAGGGAAGCAGAGGTTGCCATGCGCTTTTAGGGTTGATGCACGAAATCTTAATGCAAAAGAACGTCACTTTACATTGCCCCTTGCATGTGAACCTTTATTATGCAGTCCGTCGCTTTTATTGCGTCCACAACAAGTTCGTGCAAAGTTTATTTTGTCCGCACTAATAAGTCATGCATATTTAGAGAGCAATTTTTATTGCTTGCACCGGTGACAACTTACTTGAAGGATCTTACTCAATCCATAAGTAGATATGGTGGACTCTCATGGCAAAACTGGTTTAAGGGTATTTGGAAGCACAAGTAGTATTTCTACTTAGTGCTGAGAATTTGGCTAGCATGAGGGGGAAAGGCAAGCTCAACATGGTAGAGGAACCATGACAATATACTTTATCTCAGATGTAAGAAAACATAACTCATTATGTTGTCTTCCTTGTCCAATATCAACTCTTTAGCATGTCATATTTTAATGAGTGCTCCCAATCAGAAAAGATGTCAATGATAATATATCTATATGTGAAACCTCTCTCTCCTTATTACTTCCTCTTAATTGCAACGATGACCAAAGCTATATTTGCCAACTCCCAACATCTTTTAATCATCATACTCTTTCTATGTGGAGTCATTACTTTCACTAAGATCAATATGAACTCTTTGATCCTTTTCATTCTTTTCTTTATTCACCCAAGATCATGGCAAAGTAATCAAGCCCTCGACTCAACACTAATCTTTATTATATATAGCTCACAGACTCGATTGCATAGAGGGATCATAAAGCAAAACTCAAAACTAGATCGTGCCATGACTTTATTCTACTAAATCAAGATACTACTAATAGGATCGAACTAAGAAAAACGGTAAAGATAGGAGTTGTGATGGTGATACGATACCGGGGCACCTCCCCCAAGCTTGGCAGTTGCCAAGGGGAGAGCCCATACCCATGTGATTATATCTCCCTGTTTGTTGTTGGCGGTGGAGGTGTTGTTGATGATGGAAGCTTGTCGTCCACCTTCCATGGCATAGGCTCACCCTCATAGAAGGATGATCGAGTCTCCGGAATCCTCAAATCTGCAAGGGAAACATCTCGAAATGAAAACAGAGGATATTTGCTTGATACGGTCGTCAAAACCTTCGGGAGAATATATAATGAGTTTTTACCGACCAAAATACGTATCGTGCAAGAAAACGGAGTCCGGAGGGCACACTAGGTGCTCACGAGGTAGGGGGCGCACCCAAGGAGGTAGGGCGCACCCTCCACCCTCGTGGAGGCCTTGTGTCCTCCCCGGACTGCTACTTATTTTTTCTATTTTTCTAAATATTCCAAAACGGAGAAATATTGCTTTAAAAATTGTTTTGGGGTCGGTTTACTTACCGTACCACATACCTATTCCTTTTCGGAGTCTGGAACATTCTGGAAAGTGTCCCTTATGTATTCTTCCGGGGTTACGGTTTCAATAATATTGTTTCAACATTTATGGGATTACCTGAGATATAATGTTTGATTCTTTGACCGTTTACCACCTTCGAATTTGTGCCTGCGAAGTTGTTAATTTTTATGGCACCGGAACGATAGACCTCCTCGATAACGTAAGGACCTTCCCATTTGGAGAGAAGTTTTCCTGCAAAAAATCTTAAACGAGAGTTGTATAGCAATACATAGTCACCTACATTAAACTCACGCTTTTGTATCCTTTTATCATGCCACCTTTTAACTTTTCCTTTAAACAGCTTGGCATTTTCATAAGCTTGGGTTCTCCATTCATCAAGTGAGCTACTATCAAACAACCTCTTCTCACCGGCAAGTTAGAAGTCATAACTGAGCTCTTTGATAGCCCAATATGCCTTATGTTCTAATTCAAGAGGTAAACGACATGCTTTTCCATAAACCATTTTATACGGAGACATACCCATAGGATTTTTGTACACAGTTCTATAGTCCCATAATGCATCATTCAGTTTTTTGGACCAATTCTTTCTAGACCTATTGACAGTCTTTTGCAAAATTAATTTGAGCTCTCTATTGCTCAACTCTACCTGACCACTAGACTGCGGGTGATAAGGAGATGCAATTCTATGATTAACATCGTATTTAGCAAGCATCTTATGGAAAGCACCATGAATAAAGTGTGAACCACCATCAGTCATCAAGTATCTAGGGACTCCAAACGTCGGAAAAATAACTTCCTTAAGCATTTTAAAAGAAGTGTTATGATCAACACTACTAGTTGGAATAGCTTCAACCCACTTAGTAACGTAATCAACAGCAACTAAAATATGAGTGTAACCATTAGAGGCAGGAAAAGGTCCCATATAATCAAAGCCCCAAACATCAAATGGCTCAATAACAAGTGAATAATTCATAGGCATTTCTTGACGTCTACTGATATTACCAATTCTTTGACATTCATCGCAAGACAAAACAAACTTACGGGCATCCTTGAAGAGAGTAGGCCAATAAAACCCGGATTGCAATACCTTATGTGCAGTTCTATCTCCAGCGTGATGTCCTCCATAAGCTTCGGAGTGACACTTGCGTAGGATTTGTTCCTGTTCATGCTTAGGTACACAACGTCTAATAACACCATCTACTCCTTTATAAAGATGTGGATCATCCCAAAAGTAATGTCTCAAATCATAAAAGAGCTTTTTCTTTTGTTTGTAAGTGAAGCTAGGTGGTATAAATTTAGCAACAATATAATTAGCATAATCAGCATACCACGGAGTGCTACGAGAAGTACTTATGACATTAAATTGCTCATCAGGAAAGCTATCATCAATAGGTAGTGGGTCATCAAGAACTTTCTCTAACCTAGATAAGTTGTCTGCAACTAGGTTCTCAGCTCCTTTTCTATCAACAATATGCAAATCAAATTCTTGCAGCAAGAGAACCCATCTAATAAGTCTAGGTTTAGCATCTTTCTTTTCCATAAGATATTTAATAGTAGCATGATCGGTGTGAATAGTTACTTTAGAATCAACAATATAGGGTCTGAATTTATCATAGGCAAACACAACTGCTAAGAGTTCCTTTTCAGTAGTAGCATAATTTCTTTGAGCATTGTCTAGAGTCATACTAGCATAATGGATAACATTTAATTTCTTATCAACTCTTTGCCCTAGAACAGCACCTACAGCATAATCACTAGCATCACACATAATTTCAAATGGTAAATTCCAATCAGGTGGCTGAACAATAGGTGTAGAGACTAATGCTTTCTTAAGTATTTCAAATGCTTCTACACAATCATCATCAAAGACAAATGGTACATCTTTTTGTAATAAATTAGTCAGAGGCCGAGAGATTTTTGAGAAGTCCTTAATGAGCCTCCTATAAAATCTGGCGTGACCAAGGAAACTTCTTATACCTTTGATGTCCTTGGGACATGGCATCTTTTCAATAGCGTCAACCTTGGCTTTATCAACTTCAATACCTCTTTCAGAAACTTTGTGCCCCAAGACAATACCTTCATTAACCATAAAGTGGCACTTTTCTATTCAAGACAAGATTAGTTTCTTCACATATCTGCAAAACTCGATCAAGATTGCTCAAGCAATCATCAAAAGAGGAACCATAGACGGAAAAGTCGTCCATGAAAACCTCACAAAATTTCTCACAAAAGTCATAGAATATAGCCATCATGCATCTTTGAAAGGTAGCAGGTGCATTACATAAACCAAAAGGCATACGTCTATAAGCAAAAGTACGAAAAGGGCATGTAAAAGTAGTCTTTGATTGATCTTTAGCCGACACAGGTATTTGAGAGAAACCAGAATAACCATCTAGAAAGCAATAATGTGTATGTTTGCATAATCTTTCTAGCATTTGACCAATAGAAGGTAAGGGGTAATGATCTTTCTTAGTAGCTTTATTTAACTGACGGAAATCAATTACCATCCTAAAACCTGTGATAATTCTTTGCGGGATCAATTCATCTTTATCATTAGGGACAACAGTAATACCTCCCTTCTTAGGGACACAATGGACAGGACTTACCCACTGACTATCAGCAACGGGATAAGTTATACCTGCCTCCAGAAGCTTGAGTATTTCCTTTCTTACCACTTCTTTCATTTTAGGATTCAAACGTCGTTGAGGATCACGAACTGGTTTGGCATCTGCTTCCAAATTTATTTTATGTTGACATAGAGTGGGACTAATGCCCTTAAGATCATCAAGAGTATATCCAATAGCGGCATAGTGTTTTTTCAGAGTTTTCAATAATCTTTCTTCTTCATGCTCTGAAAGGTTAGCACTAATAATAACAGGACATATTTTCCTTTCATCAAGATAAGCATACTTAAGATTATCAGGCAACGGTTTAAGCTCAAACACGGGATCACCCTTGGGTGGAGGAGGATCCCCTAGGATTTCAACAGGCAAATTGTGTTTCAGAATAGGTTTCTGTTCAAAGAATACTTCATCTATTTCCCTTCTTTCATTCGTGAACATCTCATTTTCATGGTCTAGCAAATAGTGTTCTAAAGGATAACTAGGAGGTACGGCAATAGAATCAAGACCAATAATTTCATCCTTACTAGGCAATTCTTCCTCACGATGTTGTTTATTAAATTTAGAGAAATTAAACTCATGAACCATATCATCCAAGCCAACAGTAACAACATTCTTTTTGCAGTCTATCGTAGCATTAACAGTATTCAAGAAGGGTCTACCAAATATAATGGGACAAAAGCTATCTTGTGGAGAAAAAAGAACAAGAAAATCGGTGGGATATTTGGTTTTCCCACACAAGACTTTCAACATCTCTAACAATTCCCATTGCAGATATAGTATCTCTATTGGCAAGTTTAATTGTAACATCAATATCTTCTAACTCAGCAGGTGCAATCTCATGCATAATTTCTTTGTATAAGCCAATGGGTATAACACTAGCACTAGTACCCATATCACACAAGCCATGATAACAATGATCTCCTATTTTAACAGAAATAACGGGCAGGCCTACCATTGGTCTATGTTTATCTCTATCATAGGGTTTAGCAATTCTAGTAGTTTCACCAGAGAATTCAATGACATGCCCATCAATATTATCGGACAAGAGATCTTTAACAATAGCAATATTAGGTTCTACTTTGACTTGCTCAGGAGGTGTATAAGTTCTAGTATTGCTTTTACGAACAACAGTTGAAGCTTTAGCATGATCCTTTACTCTAGCAGGGAAAGGTGGTTTCTCAACATAAGAGGTAGGAATAATAGGATCATTATAAGTGATGGTTTCTTCTTCAACTTTAATAGGTGCAGCTACTTTTACTTCTATGGGAGGATGATATTTAAACCACTTCTCCTTGGGGAGATCAACATAAGTAGCAAAAGATTCACAGAAAGAAGCTACTATCTCAGAGTCAAGTCCATATTTAGTGCTAAATTTACGGAAACTATCGGTATCCATAAAATATTTAACACAATCAAACTTAGGTGTCATACCTGACTCCTTACCTTCGTCGAGGTCCCAATCTTCAGAGTTGCGTTTAATTCTATCCAATAAATTCCATCCGAATTCAATAGGCTTCATCATAAAAGAGCCAGCACAAGAAGTATCGAGCATGGTTTTATTATTATCAGAGAGCCGAGCATAAAAATTATGAAGAATTGTCAATTTTGAGAGCTAATGATTGGGGCATGAATATAACATGGATTTAAGCCTCCCCAAGCTTGAGAGATGCTTTCTCCTTTGCGAGGCCAAAAATTATATATATATAATTGCGATCACGATGAACAAGATGCATAGGGTAATACTTTTGATGAAATTCCAATTTCATTCTTTTATAGTTACATGATCTCGTATCATCACATAGCCTATACCACGTCGATGCGTCTCCGTTCAAAGATAAAGGGAAAGCCTTCTTCTTAACAACATCATCGGGTATACCTGTAAGCTTAAATAATCCACAAATATCATCCAAATAGCGTAGATGCTCGTCGGGATGCTTTGTCCCATCTCCTGTAAAAGTATTAGCCAATAGTTTTTCCATAATACCCGAAGGAAATTCAAAAGGAGTTTCATTTTCAATAGGTTCAGTAGGTTGAGGAGCAACTCTTTGCTCTACTGGACGGGGTGAAGATACCCCGAACAAGCCCCTCAGAGATTCACTTTCCATAGTAACAAGTAACAGAAAATTTCAGCACACTATATAAATTTTTCCTTACCAAATTCCACTTACCAAACGCACTACACTCCCCGACAACGGCGCCAGAAAAGAGTCTTGATGACCCACAAGTATAGGGGATCTATCATAGTCCTTTCGATAAGTAAGAGTGTCGAACCCAACGAGGAGCAGAAGGAAATGATAAGCGGTTTTCAGCAAGGTATTCTCTGCAAGTACTGAAATAAGTGTAACAGATAGTTTTGTGATAAGATAAAAGGTAATGAGCAACAAGTAACAAAAGTAAATAAAGTGCAACAAGGTGGCCCAATCCTTTTTGTAGCAAAGGACAAGCCTGGACAAACTCTTATAATAGGAAAAGTGCTCCCGAGGACACATGGGAATATCGTCAAGCTAGTTTTCATCATGCTCATATGATTCGCGTTAGGTACTTTGATAATTTGATATGTGGGTGGACCGGTGCTTGGGTACTGCCCTTACTTGGACAAGCATCCCACTTATGACTAACCTCTATTGCAAGCATCCGCAACTACAACAAAAGTATTAAGGTAAACCTAACCATAGCATGAAACATATGGATCCAAATAAGCCCCTTACGAAGCAACGCATAAACTAGGGTTTAAGCTTCTATCACTCTAGCAACCCATCATCTACTTATTACTTCCCAATGCCTTCCTCTAGGCCCAAATAATGGTGAAGTGTTATGTACTCGACGTTCACATAACACCAATAGAGGTTAGACAACATACATCTTATCAAAATATCGAACGAATACCAAATTCACATGACTACTAATAGCAAGAATTCTCCCTTGTCCTCAGGAACAAACGTAACTACTCACAAAGCATATTTATGTTCATAATCAGAGGGGATATAATGTGCATAAAGGATCTGAACATATGATCTTCCACCAAATAAACGAACTAGCATCAACTACAAGGAGTAATCAACACTACTAGCAACCTACTAGCACCAATCCCGTACTTGGAGACAAGAATTGGATACAAGAGATGAACTAGGGTTTGGAGATGAGATGGTGCTGGTGAAGATGTTGATGGAGATTGCCCTCTCCCGATGAGAGGAGCGTTGGTGATGATGATGACAATGATTTCCCCCTCCTGGAGGGAAGTGTCCCCGGTAGAACAGCTCTGCTGGAGCCCTAGATTGGTTCCGCCAAGGTTCCGCCTCGTGGCGGCGGAGTCTCATCCCGAAAGGTTGCTTCTTATTTTTTTCTCATCGAAAGACTTCATATAGGAGAAGATGGGCGTCGGAGAGCCACCAGGGGGCCCACAAGGTAGGGGGCGCGCCCAGGGGGAGGGGCGCGCCCCCCACCCTTGTGAGCAGGGTGTGGGCCCCCTGGCCTTCATCTTTGGCGATGATTTTTCTTTATTTATTTTAAGATATTCCGTGCAGTTTCAGGACTTTTGGAGTTGCGCATAATAGGTCTCCAATATTTGCTCCTTTTCCAGCCAGAATTCCAGTTGCCGACATTTCCCCTCTTCATGGTAAACCTTGTAAAATAAGAGAGAATAGCCATAAGTATTGTGACATATCGTGAAATAACAGCCCATAATGCGATAAATATTGATATAAAAGCATGATGCAAAATGGACGTATCAGGACCTCACCGGAGTAACCGTCGGGTTGTTTAAAAAAACTGATCGGTTTTATTTCGTAAAACCATAGATTCGTTTTTTATTTAGATCGGTTCGGTTTTCCCGGTTTAGTTAAATAACGGACGTTCGTCCGTACGTTCGTTTTTACGAACGGTGTTCACCCGTTAGCCGCAGACAGCGAACGTTCATTCGTTAGCCTATTCGTCAGTTTTTCTTTTTCCAGGGTTTTTCCGTGATTATTTTCGATCGCGATTTCTACACTAATCTTCGTTTTAGTTTATCTTTTTGCTCGTTTATCGGAATCAGGCGATTCAAGCGCCTAGATATTCGTCTCAAAGCCCTCTTTCTGTTTAACCAACTTGAACAAGATTTTGGTACTGTAAAATTTGAATTAAGTCCATATTAGTAAATGGATCTTGTTTCTCGCACAGTTCGAGTTTCGTTGCTTCGTTTGATTTGATTCTTTTTGCAAACCGGAGTTCTTCAGTTGAACTTTTTGGTTAGATCTTTTATTTGAGTTTTACCTGTGCTTCTAGTTGAGTGCTTATTGTATGTTATTGTTTTTTTGCGATAGAGTACCCGGAGCGCGAAGCGTGCTACTACGAGTCTCTAGGTTTTGCGGATCATCAGCAAGGCAAGTAACACTTTGATCATACCTCTTTACTACCCAGTTTTATTGCATTAGATCAACCCTCAAACATTACATGGTTAGGAACTAAATAACATGTGGGTTTTGGGAAGTAGATGAAGAGGTAGTACCTATTGCCCTGTTTATCATCAAACCTTTGGGAGTTACTTTTAGGTGATGCTTATATTGTTATGCTATGCTTGTAGACGTGGTTTGGGTGAGTGAATCCATGACAGATGTGAGTATAGTTAATTAATGGTTAACTTAAGGTGGCTACTTAAATACACATCTGGGTGGATTGCTTGAGGCACCCTGGAGTACCCAGTGGTTGTCAGGGCACTTGGAGAATCTAGTGTTGTCCTAGGATATCCCGGAGTACCCGTGTGATCATCCTACGGTCCGCCACCCAGGCTCAAAGGGATCAAAAGATTATTCATGCTAGAAACTTCCGTGTGCAGCCACAAGCCAATATGGGCTCTGGCATAGTTGAGTAAGTTGCGTGAAGCTCTTGAAGAGGTAGACTAGCAGATGTAGTGGGTTGTAGGTGGTACTATCTATCCAGAGTAGAGAGTTAATGTTTCAGAAACACTATGTCTCGAATCTCCAACCATGGATGTATTTGAGTCTTGTGGGGAAAAGTGCACAAACCTCTACAGAGTGTACAAACTAATCATTGTTAGTCATGTCCCCGGTTATGGACGTTTTGAGTATCTAGTTCTTGGATTATCATGTTGATTTCATCACTCTAAATTAATTTGATTGGTTTAATGATGATGCTTAATTTGGATTGTGTTGGAAGAACCTTCTCAATGTTTAGCAACCACCATGATAGTTAAATAAAATTTATTCCTTTGTTGTAGGGAAAAATTGGCTTTATGCAAAACTGTAACCGTACAACTTTCCACCAGCCATATATGCATGTAGTGATAGCATTTATTCTGTTCATTACTCTATGTGTTACATTGCCAGCATATTCCATGTGCTGACCCGTTTCGGGCTGCAACATTTCATGTTGCAGACTTTTCAGACGACGAGTAAGGTGCCATAGGTAGTTGTCTTTCACTCAACTATGCCGTTGGAGTTGATGGACTCACTTTATCTTCCAAGCCTTCCGCTATTATCGTTTTAGATGGCCTTAAGCCATATTTTTGTAATAAGTTCTCTTTTGAGACATTCGGTGTAATAAGTGTGTGTTTGAAACTCTGTTTTAAATCCTCAAGTACTGTGCGTGTCAGCATTACCGATCCAGGGATGACACTGATGCACAGAGACTAGACTGCTTGAGGTCTGGTCGCTACAGTAGGAGCCTATGAACATGGGTGCCAACTTTCCTTTAATACCAAACCTCTTGATTCCATGAAGTGGGGACACACAAAGATATGCTCGGTCTCCCACTTCGTATGTTACTTCCTTGCGTTTACTGTCGGCATAACTCTTCTGCCTCGACTGAGCTACCTCGAGTCTATCGAATCAGCTTGACCTTCTCTTCGGAGTCTCTAATAAGATTGGGACCGAAAAGTTTTCGATCTCCAACACCATCCCACAACAATGGTGTTCTGCACCTCCATCCGTATAGAGCTTTGAGAGGGTCCATCTTCAAACTGGTTTGATAGCTGTTATTCTACGAGAACTCTGCGTATGGAAAATTATCACCCTAGTTAGACCCATAGGCTAGCGCACAAGCGCTCAACATGTCCTCCAGAATCTGGTTGAGTCTCTCGGTCTGTCCACCTGTCTATGGATGAAAAGCTGTACTAAACTCCAGCCTCGTACCCAAAGTTTCATGCAACTGATTCCAAAACTTTGAGGTAAATTGTGTTCCTCTATCTAACACGATACTCCTCGGAACTCTATGCAGACATACGATTCTGGTCATGTATATCTTGGCTAACTTAGCGCTGGTATAGGTAGTCCTCACGGGAATGAAATGAGCTACCTTGGTCAAGCGATCAACCAATACCCAGATGGAATCATAACCTGAACGGGTCCTAGGTAATCCTGTGATAAAATCCATTCCAAGTTTCTCCCATTTCCACTCGGGAATCGGCAGAGTTTGAAGTAACTCTGCTGGCTTCTGATGTTCCGCCTTTACTCACTGGCAAACATCACATACTGCTACGTACTCGGCAATATCCTTCTTCATACCTGTTGATACGACTCCAATGTATCTATAATTTATGAAGTATTCATGCTATTATATTATCTGTTTTGGATGTTTATGGGCTTTACTATACACTTTTATATTATTTTTTGGGACTAACCTATTAACCGGAGGCCCAGCCCATATTGTTGTTTTTTTTTGCCTATTTCAGTGTTTCGAAGACAAGGAATATCAAACGGAGTCCAAATGGAATGAAACCTTCGGGAGAGTTATTTTTCAAACGGAAGCAATCTAGGAGACATGGAGTAGACGTTAGGGAAGCTTCGAGGTGGCCACGAGGGTCAGGGGCGCGCCCTACCCCCTGGGCGCGCCCCCACCCTCGTGGGCCCCTCGTGGCTCCGCTGACCGACTACTTTCGCATATATATATATATATATATATATATATATATATATATATATCCATATACCCTAAAAACATCGGGGAACACAATAGATTGGAAGTTCCACCGTTGCAAGCCTCTGTAGCCACCAAAAACCTCCCGGGAGCCCATTCCGGCACCCTGTCGGAGGGGGGATCCCTCACCAGTGGCCATCTTCATCATCCTGGTGCTCTCCATGACGAGGAGGGAGTAGTTCACCCTCGGGGCTGAGGGTATGTACCAGTAGCTATGTGTTTGACCTCCCTCTCTCTCTCTCTCTCGCTCTCTCTCGTGTTCTTGAGGTGATACGATCTTGATGTATCGTGAGCTTTGCTATTATTGTTGGATCTTATGATGTTTCTCCCCCTCTAATCTATTGTAATGGATTGTGTTTTCCCTTTGAAGTTATCTTATCGGTTTGAGTCTTTAAGGATTTGAGAACACTTGATATATGTCTTGTCGTGCTTATTTGTGGTGATAATGGGATATTCACGTGATCTAGTTGATGTATGTTTCGGTGATAAACTTGTGCGTTCAATGAACTTATGCATAGGGGTTGGCACACGTTTTCGTCTTGACTCTCCGGTAGAAACTTTGGGGCACTTTTGAAGTACTTTGTGTTGGTTGAATAGATGAATCTAAGATTGTGTGATGCATACCGTATAATCATACCCATGGATACTTGAGGTGACATTGGAGTATCTAGGTGACATTAGGGTTTTGGTTGATTTGTATCTTAAGGTGTTAGTCTAGTATGAACTCTATGATAGATCGAATGGAAAGAATAGCTTCGTGTTATTTTACTACGGACTCTTGAATAGATCGATCAGAAAGGAAAACTTTGAGGTGCTTTTGTACCCTACCATAATCTCTTCGTTTATTCTCCGCTATTAGTGACTTTGGATTACAAATACCTATATCTACCACCCATATTGCACTTGTATCACCATCTATTCACCGAACTAGTGCACCTATACAACTTACCATTGTATTGGGTGTGTTGGGGACACAAGAGACTCTTTGTTATTTGGTTGCAGGGTTGTTTGAGAGAGACCATCTTCATCCTATGCCTCCCACGGATTGATAAACCTTACGTCATCCACTTGAGGGAAATTTGCTACTGTCCTACAAACCTCTGCACTTGGAGGCCCAACAACGTCTGCAAGAAGAAGGTTGTGTAGTAGACATCTAGCTCTTTTCTGGCGCTGTTGCCAGGGAGGCTAGGTAAGCGGCACTAACACGCTATCAACTAAGCTCTTATTTGGCGCCGTTGCCGGTGAGGTGTGTGCTTGAAGGTATATCTTTAGATCTTGGAAACAAATCTTTTAGTTTCTTGTTTTATCACTTGTCTATAAAATAAAACTACAAAAAATGAAATTGAGTTTGCCTCATTCGCTTCATCTTTTTAATATCTTTCGTGAGAATGATGGAAAGGAAAATTGTGCTCAATTGCTAGAAGAAGAATGCATTAAAATGTTTGGTACTAGATCCTTGTATGATGAGCATGATTGCAATGTTGTTAGTATGAATTCCTTGAATATCCATGATGATAATGATATGCAAAGCCACAAGCTTGGGGAAGCTATGTTTGATGAAGATAATATTTTTTGTCCCCCAAGTTTTGATGAGCAAATTTTTATTATGATGAAAGCATGCCTCCTATTTATGATGATTATTGTGATGATACGTATGCCATAAAGAAGAAGTTTGCTTATGTGGAGAGTAATAAATTTTTTATGCTTGTAGATCATGAAAAGAATGCTTTATGTGTTGGTTATATTATTTAATTCATTCATGATGCTGCTGAAAATTATTATGAGGGAGGAACATATGCTTGTAGGACTTGCAATAATATCAAGTTTCCTCTCTATGTGCTTAAAGTCTTAAAGTTATGCTTGTTTTGCCTTCCTATGCTAGTTGATTATTGTTCACATAAGTTGTTTGTTCACAAAATGCCTATGCATAGGAAGTGGATTAGACTTAAATGTGTTAGCATATTCTTCATGATGCTCTCTTTATGTTTCAATTCTTACTTTTATGCGAGCATCATTGAAATCATCATGCCTAGCTAAGAGGCATTAAAGAAAAGTGCTTGTTGGGAGACAACCCAATATTTACCTTTACTGTTTTTGTGTGTTCACATGATTATGATACTGTAGTAATCATGTTTTGTAGCTTTTGTTTCAATAAAGTGCCAAGTTAGACCTTTAGAATAGCTTACGGTGATAGTTGTGTTGATCCTGCTGAAAATCAGAAACTTTTGCACCCAGTAAATTAGTTTTGATAATTCACATAAACATGATTTTGATATTATTCTTTTTTCTCTGGATTGGTACACAAATTACTCAGGTTTTCCTAGTTTTTTAGAACTTTTGGAGTTCCAGAAGTATACGTTTCATACAGATTATGACAGACTGTTCTGTTTTTGACAGATTCTGTTTTCTTTGTGTTGTTTGCTTATTTTGATGAATCTATGAGTAGTATCGGAGGGTATGAACCATAGAGAAGGTGGAATACAGTAGATATTACACCAATATGAATTTAGAATGAGTTCACAATAGTACCAAAAGTGGTGATTTATTTGCTTATACTAACGGAGCTTACGAGTTTTCTGTTAAGTTTTGTGTTGTGAAGTTTTCAAGTTTTAGGTAAAGATTCGATGGGCTATGGAATAAGGAGTGGCAAGAGTCTAAGCTAGGGGATTCCCAAGGCACCCCAAGGTAATATTCAAGGACAACCAAGAGCCTAAGCTTGGGGATGCCCCGGATGGCATCCCCTCTTTCGTCTTCGTTCATCGGTAACTTTACTAGGAGCTATATTTTTATTCACTATGTGTTTTGCTTGGTGCGTCATTTTCTTTTGTTAGTATTTGCTTTCTTTTATTTAGAATAATGTTTTGAATCTATATTTTCAATAAAAATGTCAAGGATAGCCTTTACCATTCTTATTTTGCAAGTATACATGTTGCTGTTTCAAAACAGAAAGTTTACCGCTGTTGCAAAAATTCCCTAGAAAAGTCAGAAAATGATATAATGTTGAAACTTTTTGCATACTGAGATCGGATAAATATTCTACAGTGCAGTATTTTTCTCATAATTTTTGGAGTTAGGTAAGTATGATGAATCTTCCATTCTTTACAGACTATACTGTTTTGGCAGATTGCTGTTATGTTTGCATTGTTTGCTTATGCTTGCTTGCATAATGATTCTATTTGAGGATAGGAGTATTAAATATGCAGAGACATTTAGAATGAAATGTTGAATAATAATTTTTGTGATTTGCTACAGTAGAAAATGATAAGTTTTTGCATTGGTTTATACTAACTTATCTCACAAGCTCTTGTTGAGTTTGGTGTGTATGAAGCATTTCGAGATTTAGGAAACCGAGATATAAAAAGAATTAAGGAGACACAAAAGCTCAAGCTTGGGGATGCCCAAGGAACCCCAAGATAATATTTCAATAAGTCTCAAGCATCCAAGCTTGAGGATGCTTCGGTAGGCATCCCACCTTTCTTCTTCAACAATTATCGGTTAGTATCGGTTGAACCTAAGTTTTTGCTTCTTGACATGATGTGTGCTATCCTTGAAATGTCATTTTGTTTTGTTTTGCTTGTTGTTTAAATAAAATACCAAGATCTGAGATTCTTAAATGTTTGAGAGGCTTCACATAATTACATAATTATTTAACTACTCATTGATCTTCACTTATATCTTTTTGGAGTAGTTTGTCATTTACTCGTGTACTTCACTTATATCCTATGAGTAAATGGTTGAATGAGTTGAATATCATAAATCTGAAATTACATATGCTTCATATGCTTACCCCATGGAGAGTAATGACTTCACATATAAGAAGTAGAGATGGTAAATTTATTGAATGTTAGCAAACATTGTATTGGTCACTTCAACAATTCATGAAAGAATATTGAAGGAAGAGAGATTTCACATATAAATATACTATCTTGGACATCTTTGTAATTGTGAGCACTCAATAAAATATGACATGCTAAAAGGTTGATGTTGGACAAGGAAGACAATGTTATGGGTTATGTTTTCCTATATCTGAAAAGTTATATTGTCTTGGATCATCCAACATGTTGAGCTTGCCTTTCCCTCTCATGCTAGCCAAATTCTTTGCACCAAGTAGAAATACTACTTGTGCTTCCAAACATCCATTAAACCAGTTTTGCCATGAGAGTCCACCATACCTACCTATGGATTGAGTAAGATCCTTCAAGTAAGTTGTCATCGGTCCATGCAACAAAAATTGCTCTCTAAATATGTATGATCTATTAGTGCGAAGAAAATAAGCTTTATACGAACTTGTGATAGGGAAGAAATAAAAGCGACAGACTGCATAATAGAGGTCTTTATCACAAGCGGCAATATAAAGTGACGTTCTTTTGCATTAAGATTTCGTGCATCCAACCACAAAAGCGCATGACAACCTCTGCTTCCCTCTGCGAAGGGCCTATCTTTTACTATTATCTTCTACCCTTGTACAAGAGTCATGGTGATCATCACCTTTCCTTTTTACACTTTTTACTTTGGCAAGCACTTTGTGTTGGGGTGATCCGGATATATGTATCCACTTGGATGTAGGCGTTCATAAATTATTATTGTTGACATTACCCTTGGGGTAAAAGGTTGGGAGGCGAAACTATAAGCCCTTATCTTTCTCTGTGTTCGATTAAAACTTTTAACCCAGAAATATCACGTGAGTGTTAGCAATTGTGAAACATTAAATGATAGTTGAGTATGCGGAGTTTGCTAAATCAAAGCTCTGACATAGACCCTTCCTGAAAATAAGATGAATTGCAATTGTTTGATGAC
This sequence comes from Triticum dicoccoides, assembly GCF_002162155.2. NCBI lineage: Eukaryota > Viridiplantae > Streptophyta > Magnoliopsida > Poales > Poaceae > Triticum > Triticum dicoccoides. The sequence goes on from NC_041383.1 coordinate 223,257,888, forward strand.
TGAGAATGAAGTTTGGTAGTTTTCAAGAAATTTTATGGTCTATGCTTTAACATGTGAATAGCTTGTTACTTGATCATGAAAAGTTTTATGAGATGAGCTACTATTATGACATATAATGATGCTAGAAAAGGTGACTGAAATTATCATTGATAAAACTTGTGCACCTGCTAGAATTCACACTTCATAAATTCTTTCTTTTATCATTTACCTACTCATGGACGAGCAGGAATTAAGCTTGGGGATGCTGATACGTCTCCAACGTATCTATAATTTATGAAGTATTCACGCTATTATATTATCTGTTTTAGATGTTTATGGGATTTACTATACACTTTTATATTATTTGTTGGGACTAACCTATTAACCGGAGGCCCAGCCCACATTGCTGTTTTTTGCCTATTTTAGTGTTTCGAAGAAAAGGAATATCAAACGGAGTCCAAACGGAATGAAACCTTCGGGAGAGTTATTTTTGGAACGGAAGCAATCCTGGAGACTTGGGGTAGACGCCAGGGAAGCTTTGAGGTGGCCACGAGGGTCAGGGGCGCGCCCTACCCCCTGGGCACGCCCCCACCCTCGTCGGCCCCTTGTGCCTCCCCTGACCGACTTCTTTCGCCTATATATATATCCATATACCCTAAAAACATTGGGTAACACAATAGATCGGGAGTTCCGCCGCCGCAAGCCTCTGTAGCCACCAAAAACCTCTCGGGAGCCCGTTCCGACACCCTGCCGGAGGGCAGATCCCTCACCGGTGGCCATCTTCATCATCCCGGCGCTCTCCATGACGAGGAGGGAGTAGTTCACCCTCGAGGCTGAGGGTATGTACCAGTAGCTATGTGTTTGATCTCTCTCTCTCTCTTGTGTTCTTGAGGTGATACGATCTTGATTTATCGCGAGCTTTGCTATTATAGTTGGATCTTATGATGTTTCTCCCCCTCTACTCTCTTGTAATGGATTGAGTTTTCCCTTTGAAGTTATCTTCTCGGATTGAGTCTTTAAGGATTTGAGAACACTTGATGTATGTCTTGTCGTGCTTATCTATGGCGACAATGGGATATTCACGTGATCTACTTGATGTATGTTTTGGTGATCAACTTGCGGGTTCAATGAACTTATGCATAGGGGTTGGCACACGTTTTCGTCTTGACCCTCCGGTAGAAACTTTGGGGCAGTTTTGAAGTACTTTGTGTTGGTTGAATAGATGAATCTGAGATTGTGTGATGCATATCGTATAATTATACACAGGGATACTTGAGGTGCCATTGGAGTATCTAGGTGACATTAGGGTCTTAAGCTGTTATTCTAGTACGAACACTATGATAGATCGAATGGAGAGAATAGCTTCATGTTATTTTACTACGGACTCTTGAATAGATCGATCAGAAAGGATAACTTTGAGGTGGTTTCATACCCTACCATAATCTCTTCGTTTGTTCTCCGGTATTAGTGACTTTGGAGTGACTCTTTGTTGCATGTTGAGGGATAGTTATGTGATCAAATTATGTTATTATTGTTTAGAGAACTTGCACTAGTGAAAGTATGAACCCTAGGCCTTGTTTCCTAGCATTGCAATATCGTTCGTGCTCACTTTTATCATTAGTTACCTTGCTGTTTTTATATTTTCAGATTACAAATACCTATATCTACCATCCATATTGCACTTGTATCACCACCTCTACGCCGAACTAGTGCACCTATATAATTTACCATTGTATTGGGTGTGTTGGGGACACAAGAGACTCTTTGTTATTTGGTTGCAGGGTTGTTTGAGAGAGACCATCTTCATCCTACGCCTCCCACGGATTTATAAACCTTAGATCATTCACTTGAGGGAAATTTTCTACTGTCCTACAAACCTATGCACTTGGAGGCCCAACAACGTCTACAAGAAGAAGATTGTGTAGTAGACATCACCTATCCACCAGAAACTTCCCTTCAAATCTAGATACATCTTGGTGTTATCGATGTGAGTACGGTGAATCATGAGCCTCCTGAAGAATTAGCTTCCTGAGTTCGGGATCATTGGGTACATAAATACGATCCTCGAACCATATAGCTCCATACTCATCCTTACGGAACCCTTTAGCTTTTCCTTCATTCATCCTTGTCTTTATCTCATCAATTTCCTTGTACGAATTCTTGGATTCACGAATTCTTTCAGCCAAAGTGGACTGAACTTCCAGTGCTGCAACATAACCTCTCGAAACTATCTCTAGTCAAAGATCTCTGAGGTCATCTTCTAACTCCTGGGGTAATCCTCCCGCTATAAGAGTATTCACATAACTCTTACGGCTCAAGGCATCTGCTACAACATTAGCATTCCCTAGGTGGTAATGCAATCTCATTTCATAGTCCTTGATTAACTCTAGCCATCTCCTCTGCCTGAGGTTCAACTCTTTCTGCGTGAAAATATACTTCAAGCTCTTATGATCCGTGTAAACATCACAACTATTTCCGATAAGGAAATGTCTCCAGGTCTTCAGTGCATGCACTATGGCTGCTAACTCCAAATCATGTGTGGCGTAATTCATCTCATGAGGTCGTAACTGTCTGGAGGTATAAGCTACAACTTTTCCTTCCTACATTAGTACTCCTCTGAGTCCCTAACGACAAGCGTCACAATATAACTAGTAATCCTTGTGTATGTCCGGAAAAATTAGCACTGGGGCCGTAACCAAACATTTGTTCAACTCCTGGAAACTGGCTTCACAATCCTCGGTCCAAATGTACTTGGTGTCCTTCTTCAACAACTCAGTCATGGGCTTGGCAATCTTGGAGAAATTCTCAGTAAACCTCCGATAATATCCTGCGAGTCCGAGAAAACTGCGGATCTCCTTGACTGAGGTGGGTGACTACCAATCGGTGATTCATACAACCTTGGTGGGGTGGACTGCTATTCCTTCTCCTGAAATAACATGTCCGAGGAATCTGACTTCCTTCAACCAAAATTCGCATTTGCTGAACTTGTCATACAACTAATGTTCTCAGAGTTTCTCCAGAACTAGACGCAAATGTTCCTTATGATCCTCCTCGCTCTTGGAGAAAATCAATATATAATCGATGAACACCACGACAAACTTGTCAAGATATTCCATAAATACCTTGTTCATCAAATTCATGAAGTATGCAGGGGCATTAGTCAATTCGAATGACATGACGGTATACTCATATAAACCATACCTGGTGGTGAAAGCTGTCTTGGGTATATCCTTTTCACGGATCTTCAACTGATGATACCCTGATCGAAGATCGATCTTGGAGAATACCTTGGCTCCAACTAGCTGATCAAATAAATCATTAATCATCGGTAGAGGGTACTTGTTCTTGATGGCCACGTCGTTCAACGAACGATAATCCACAATGATTCTCAGGGTTCCATCCTTCTTCTCTACCAAAAGAACTGGGGATCCCCAAGGTGACGAGCTTGGCCGAATATATACCTTCTACAATAGCTCATTAATTTGTTTCTTGATCTCTTCCAAATCGTTCGGGGGCATCCGATATTGTCTCTTGGGTATTGGGGCTGTGCCGGGCAATAACTCAATCAGAAATTCAGTGTCTATATCTGGTGGCATTCCTGGTAATTCCTCCGAAACACATTGGGAAAATCTTGCACTACAGGCACATTCTCATGAACAACTCCCGTGAGGGAATTCACCTGATTCTTTGTCGGGGTGCGTCTAGATACATACTTGATCCTCTTCTGCTCTGGGGTGGTGAGTAGAATCGTCTTGCAGGCACAGTCGGTGTTTCCTTCAAACTTTTTCATCCAATCCATGCCTAGGATTACATCCAAGGTCTGGGTTTCCAATACTATGAGGTCTGCGGGAAAATTATGGTTTCCAATGCTAAGGGTTGCACGACAGCCTAAGCCTGCCTTCATTTCTCCTCCTGGGGAACTGACCTGAAGAGGGATTCTAAGGGTTCTAGTGGGTAACTCGTACTTTTCCACAACTACCCTTGATATAAATGAATGCGTTGCACCAGAATCAAAGAGTACCAATACATGACGTGAATTTAATATAAACTTACCAACCATAGTTTCTGGCTGATCATAGACGCCCTCCACGTCAATGTGATTCACCTGCGCACGAGGAAAAGGGTTAGGCTTGTTTGCTGAGCTTCCATTGCCATTGCCATTTCCATTCCTCTGCTTGGCCTCCGGGCAGTCGGTGGCATAGTGACCAGCCTTCTGGCACTTGAAACAGGTGATATGACTCAGATCCTTCTGAGTCGGGGCAGGACAATGCTGGTTGCCATTGCCTCCATTGCCTAACTTGGAGTTGTTGGCGAGGTTGCATTTGTTCCCATTCCTCCATGGTTATGTCCTTCATGATTATGTCCTCCATGAGTGGGATGGGTATGCCCCCCCCCCCCCGAGTATGGGGCATAATGGGGCTTCTGCTGAGCTCCGGAGTTGTACTTGCCCTGGCCATACTTCCGCTTGCGGCTATCAATCTGTTGCTGCCTGCCTTGAAGTATGGTGGCCTTGTCTACCAGCTCCTCGTAATTGTTGAAGGTAGCCACCATTAGCTGCATTCCCAGCTCATCATTGAGTCCCTCAAGAAACTTCTCCTGCTTTGCGGCATATGTGGGCACATCATCCGGGGCATAGCAAGATAACTTGCTGAACTCATCCACGTACTGCCCCATAGTACGGTTCCCCTGGTGTAAGTTGCGGAACTCACGCTTCTTCAGACTCATGGCTCTAGCTGAGACATGAGCGGTGCGGAAGGCCTGCTAGAACTCAGCCCATGTCATGGTGGTGGCCGGATAAGTGGTGGTGTAGTTCTCCCACCAAGAAGCTGCAGGTCCATCAAGTTGATGTGCGGCAAAGCGCACCTTCTATGCATCTATGCATCCAGCAGTGGCTAACTCCCTTCCGACCTTGCGGAGCCAATCATCTGCCACAATCGGCTCAGTGCTGCTAGAGAACATTGGCAGGTTCAACCTTAGGAAGCGGGTGAAGTTGTCAATAGGGGGTGGCGGCGGTGGATTGTTGTTGTTGTTGTTGTTGTTGTTGTTGTTGTTGTTGTTGTTGTTGTTGTTGTTGTTGTTGTTGTTGTTGTTGTTGTTGTTGTTGTTGTTGTTGTTGTTGTTGTTGTTGTTGTTGTTGTTGTTGTTGTTGTTGTTGTTGTTGTTGTTGTTGTTGTTGTTGTTGTTGTTGTTGTTCTGGATTTGGATGAGCATATGCATGAGGACATTCTGCTGCTGAATCAGCTGGGTGAGCTCCGGCGGAAAGTTGAAACCGGGGTCACGTCTCGGAGGCATCTGGTGTTTTGGAGTGGATGAGAAAATTAGAATAGTACAAGGGTCTAATGAGAAAAATAGCACTACCTATATGAATGCACAACCATACTCAAACCAATCATTTATTCAATCATCTCAAACATGGTTCAATCTCAGATTACAAAATCTCACGACTAATCAAAAATAACGGCCTAACTGATCGACGGAAAAATGTGAGTCCATGGATTATACGCACTTTTACCTTTCCATCATTTGCTAGCCTCTTCGGTACTGTGCATTGCCCTTTCTCACCTCGAGAGTTGGCGCAAACTTCGCCGGTGCATCCAAACCCCATGATATGATACTCTCTATCACACATAAGCCTCCTTATATCTTCCTCAAAACAGCCACCATACCTACCTATTAAGGAATTTCCATAGCCATTCCGAGATATATTGCCATGCAACTTCCATCTTCATCATATACATGACTTGAGATTTCATTGTCATATTGCCTTGCATGATCGTAAGATAGCTAGCATGATGTTTTCATGGCTTGTCTATTTTTTGATGTCATTGTTATGCTAGATCATTGCACATCCCGGTACACCGCCGGAAGCATTCATATAGAGTCATATCTTTGTTTTAGTATTGAGTTGTAATATTGAGTTGTTAGTAAATAAAGTTTGATGATCATCATTATAGAGCATTGCCCCATGAAAAAAAGAAAAAAAAGGAAAGGCCAAATAAGCCTAAATAAAAAGGGGGCCAAAGAAGCCCACCGAAAAAAAAGAAAAAAAGAAAAAAAAAGAAAAAAAGAAAAAGAAAAGGGGCAATGTTACTATCCTTTTTCCACACTTGTGCTTCAAAGTAGTACCATGTTCTTCATATAGATTGTCTCCTATGTTGTCACTTTCATATACTAGTGGGCATTTTCATTATAGAACTTGGCTTGTATATTCCAACGATGGGCTTCCTCAAATGCCCTAGGTCTTCATGAGCAAGCAAGTTGGATGCACACCCACTTAGTTTCTTTTGTTGAGATTTCATATACTTATAGCTCTAGTGCATCCATTGCATGGCAATCCCTACTCCTCGCATTGACATCAATTGATGGGCATCTCCATAGCCCATTGATTAGCCGCATCGATGTGAGACTTTCTCATTTTTTGTCTTTTCCACATAACCTCCATCATTATATTCTATTCCACCTATAGAGCTATATCCATGGCTTGCCCTCATGTATTGCGTGAGGGTTGAAAAAGCTGAAGCACGTTAAAAAGTATGAACCAATTGCTTGTCTTGTCATTGGGGTTGTGCATGATGGGAGCATTTTGGTGTGACGAAAATGAAGCATGGCCAAACTATATGATTTTGTAGGGATAATCTTGCTTTGGCCTTGTTGTTTTGAAAAGACATGATTGCTTTATTGGTACGCTCGAAGTATTATTGTTTTTTATGTCAAACGATAGACTATTGCTTTGAATCACTCATGTCTTAATATTCATGCCATGATTAGATTATATGATCAAGATTATGCTACGTAGCATTCCACATCAAAAATTATCTTTTTTATCATTTACCTACTCGAGGACGAGCAGGAATTAAGCTTGGGGATGATGATACGTCTCCGCCGTATCTATAATTTTCAATTTTTCCATGCCAATATTATTCAACTTTTATATACTTCTGGCAACTTTTTATACTATTTTTTGGGACTAACATATTGATCCAGTGCCCAGTGCCAGTTCCTGTTTGTTGCATGTTTTATGTTTCGCAGAAACCCAATATCAAACAGAGTCCAAACGGGATAAAAACGGACGGAGATTTTTTTGGAATATTTGTGATTTTTGGGAGGAAGAATCAACGCAAAACGGTGCCCGAGGTGGCCACGAGAGTGGCCCACGCCACCCCTCCAGGGGGGCGCACCCCCCTATCTCGTGGGCCACCCGTAAGGCGGTTGATGCCCTTCTTTGGCTGCAAGAAAGCTAATTTTTGGAAAACGATCTGGGCGAAGGTTTCAGTCCAATCGGAGTTACGGATTTCCAGATATAAAGGAAACGGTGCTAGGGCAGAATTCCAAAACGCAGAAACAGAGAGATAGATCCAATCTTGGAGGGGCTCTCGCCCCTCCTACGCCATGGGGGCCAAGGACCAGAGGGGAAACCCTTCTCCCATCTAGGGAGGAGGTCAAGGAAGAAGAAGAAGAAGGGGGCCTCTCTCCCCCTTGCTTCCGGTGGCGCCGGAGCGCTGCCGGGGGCCATCATCATCACTGCGATCTTCACCAACACCTCTATCATCTTCACCAACATCTCCATCACCTTCCCCCTTCTATATCCAGCGGTCCACTCTCCCGCAACCCACTGTACCCTCTACTTGAACATGGTGCTTTATGCTTCATATTATTTTCCAATGATGTGTTGCCATCCTATGATATCTGAGTAGATTTTCGTTGTCCTATCGGTGATTGATGAATTGCTATGATTGGTTTGAGTTGCATGTTTTATTATTGGTGTTGTCCTATTGTGCCCTCCGTGTCGCACAAGCGTGAGAGATTCCCGCTGTAGGGTGTTGCAATGCGTTCATGATTCGCTTATAGTGGGTTGCGTGAGTGACTGAAACACAAACCCGAGTAAGGGGATTGTTGCGTATGGGATAAAGGGGACTTAATACTTTAATGCTAGGGTTGGGTTTTACCTTAATGAATCTTTAGTATTTGCGGATGCTTGCTAGAGTTCCAATCATAAGTGCATATGATCCAAGTAGAGAAAGTATGTTAGCTTATGCCTCTCCCTCAAATAGAATTGCAATAGTGATTACCGGTCTAGTAACATAGCCAATTGCTTAGGGACAATTCCACAACTCCTACCACCACTTTTCCACACTCGCTATACTTACTTTATTGCATCTTTATCTAAACAAACCCTAGCTTTTATTTACATGTTCTTTATTATCTTTCAAACTTATCCTATCACACCTACAAAGTACTTCTAGTTGCATACTTGTTCTAGGTAAAGCGAACGTCAAGCGTGCATAGAGTCGTATCAGTGGCCGATAGGACTTGAGAGAGTATATGTTCTACCTTTAGCTCCTCGTTGGGTTTGACACTCTTACTTATCAAAAGAGGCTACACCTATCCCGTATACTTGCGGGTTATGATTGGCATTGCTGGTAATTCCTCCGAAAACACATCGGGGAAATCTTGCACTACCGGCACTTCCTCCTGAACAACTCCTATCGGTGTCAAAACCGGTGGATCTCGGGTAGGGGGTTCCGAACTATGCGTCTAGGCGGATGGTAACAGGAGACAAGGGACACGATGTTTTTCCTAGGTTCGGGCCCTTTCGATGGAGGTAAAACCCTACTCCTGCTTGATTGATATTGATGACATGGGTAGTACAAGAGTGGATCTACCACGAGATCAAGGAGGCTAAACCCTAGAAGCTAGCCTATGGTATGATTGTTGTAATGTTTGTTCGTCCTACGGACTAAAACCCTCTGGTTTATATAGACACTGGAGAGGGCTAGGGTTACACAAAGTCGGTTACAATGGTAGGAGATCTACATATCCGTATTGCCAAGCTTGCCTTCCACGCCAAGGAAAGTCCCATCCGGACACGGGACGAAGTCTTCAATCTTGTATCTTCATAGTCTTGGAGTCCGGCCGATGATGATAGTCCGGCTATCCGGACACCCCCTAGTCCAGGATTCCCTCAGTAGCCCCTGAACCAGGCTTCAATGACGACGAGTTCGGCGCGCATATTGTCTTCGGCATTGCAAGGTGGGTTCCTCTTCCGAATAATCCATAGAAGATTACGAACACCAGGATAGTGTCCGGCTCTGCAAAATAAATTCCACATACCACCGTAGAGAGAATAATATGTACACAAGTTCAATCTGCTGACGTATTTTGTGGCGTGATGTCACGCCACTACCAAGCCTTTACTTGAATTGTTTTTACCGTACCACCTTAGCGCGTTTAGCGAAGCGGTTTCCTTGGCACGTCTTGTCGAAGCAAAGATCGTGTTCCCCTTATTCCGGGATTCCCATCAATACGGACGTGGGTAACCCAACCGCGCCATTGATTGTGGCGCTTGGGAGATAAGCGAGTTTTACCAGGCCGGTGGGGACGCATAGTCTTTGTCTGCCCATATATAAGGGGATAAGGATCCACCTTTTTTGCCTACGCCTTCTTCCTTCTTTGTTTATCCATCTCCGCGCACTCGAGCTCCAGCGCCCAAGTCCGCACATCTCGCCTCAACCTTCTCCAGCCATGTCCGGAGCGGGAGGCAAGTGGATGGCCTCCTCCGTTACGGAGGGGCACCTCGAGAAGCTGCGCGGCGCCGGATACCTGTCCAGCGACATCGCGCACCGGCTGCCCGACGAGGGGCAGCTCATCCCCACCCCCAGGCCCCATGAGAGGGTCGTATTTCTTCCCACTTGCTCCGCGGACTGGGCTTCCCACTTCATCCCTTCGTCCGGGGGCTCATGAACAACTACGGCCTGGACTTCCACAATCTAGCGCCAAACTTCATCCTCAACATCTCGGCGTTTATCGTCGTGTGCGAAGCCTTCCTCTGCATCCAGCCCCACTTCGGCTTGTGGCTAAAGACCTTCAATGTCAAGTCGAAGGTGGTAAAGGGCGTCCAAGCGGAGTGTGGAGGTGCCATGGTGGGAAAAATGCCCAACGTCACTTGGCCCGAGGGTGCCTTTGTGGAATCCGTCAAAGGGTGGCAATCGGGGTGGTTCTACATCACCGAGCCGCGTGACCCTAAATGGGCAGCAGCCCCCGAGTTTAGATCTGGTAACCCCATGCAGCTCACCTCCTGGAAAGAGAAGGGCTTGCTATGGGGTAGTTCGGAGGAGCTGGCCGGACTCCAGTCCTGTCTCCAGACCCTGGTGAACAAGAAGCTTAAGCTTGTCAACGTGATCCAGGTCATGCTCGTCCGCCGGATTCTCCCCTGCCAGCAACAGGCCTTTAATTTGTGGGAGTTTGACCCGGCACAGCACCGGACCCTGAGCGGGCTCTTTGACACGACGTATGAAGCTGCCTGGAGGGTGCTGTTCAAGGGCGGAGAAGCCCCCACATCCGCAACTGAAGATCGCGGATTCAGCACGCAGCGCCCAGCCGGCGAGGTAAGCTATGTTATCCTTTATGGGACACTCATTTCTTTCATGGTTTGACTCTATGTGGGATCTAAACTCCCAATGCCTTTAACAGGACTGGCAGAAGACGTCCGGACAGGTTAACTGTCCGGCTCCCCTTCCAGAAGACCCAGCGGACACCCGTTTGACGGGGCTGCTGGTCCCGGCACTTTATGTGGTGCCGGAGAAGAAGGCCAAGAAGAAGGCCACGGGAACCCGAAGGAGTTCCCGGTGTCAGGTGGTATCGGACTCATCGTCCGATGAGTCCGAGGCGGACTCCTCCCCTAAGGACGACAAGGAGAAGAAGGAAGACTCCCCCCCAGCGGAGGGAGAGAAGAAGAGGAAGGCCTCCCCAGTGAGGGAGGCCGAAGGGTCCAAGAAGGGAAGGACCCTTCCTTCGGACTGCTCCACCGACACCGGCGTTGGCGACGAGGAGTGGCCCTCAAGGGCCAAGCGCCTGGCAAGATCGTAAGTATCCGGATTCCTGAATGATTTATAATTTTTCTTTTTGCCACACGGTGTCTTTCTAATGCCACATACAACCTGTAGTCCGGCCAAGGACGATCTCCCTGCTTCGTCGAGCGGGTCCTTGGCTACGTCGGATATGGATTCCCTTCCGACCGCCTCCACCCCTCGTGATGCTGACGATGCTGAGGTGGGATCCTAGGAGGGGACCTGCCAGGAGGGGGAGGCTCCGGAGGTGCCACAGGGCAACCTCCCGGACTTCGCTCCGGACTCCGCACCGGAACCAGCAGTGGTTCCGGAGTCCGGCAGGCGGCCCCTTCGTAAGAAGGGCAAGACTGTGACACCAGCGGCCTCCGTCCAACCGGAGGCGCCGGATAACTTGTTGGAAGCGCTCAACGGCGCTTCCATCGAGGAAGAACACCGCACTATCATCAGTGCGGTGGTTCAGAAGGTTCAGCTCGCCAAGAGCGGGCTGACCGAAGCCTGCAGCAGCCTTCTAACAGGCTTTGAGGTAAGAAATTTAAAATATGTAATGTAATACCGCATAGACAGTAGCCCCTGATGCTCGGTTCGGTGTTCGGAAAGAAAAGCCGGACTGAGGATCTAAAAAGATATACGCAGGAGGTCTAAAAATTATGTCAATATGGGATTGCAGGCTGCGCTGCTGACCTCTGCCGCACTGACTGCGGAGGTCGATGCTTTGAAGCAGAACCTCGAGCGGTCCGAGAGCGAGCTCGGCCGTGCCAAGCAGTAGCTCGAGGACAAGGAAGGTGAGTGACACCGTATTGAATTTTTACCTTATAGAAAAGGATTTTGGTTGCAAGAGAAATAACAAGGATAACGTGGGTACTCCAGGGGCCACGAACGAGGTGGCGACCCTGAAAGAGGCCGTGGCCACGGCTGAACGTAATGCGGCCGCGGAACGGGCTGAGCGAGAGAAGTAGGAGGCGCGGGTGGCGGAGGTGCAGCAAGAGCTCCAGGCTCTTGTGGAAAAGCATGAGAGTTTGGAGCGCGACTCGAAGACTCGAGAGTCCGAGCTTGCATCGGATCTTGAGAGTGCCAAAGCCGCTAAGGCCGAAGCCCATAAGGCCCTCCAGGAGATTGAGGCGGTGAAGAAAATAGCGGCGAGTAAGGCATTTTTCATGCAAAGCAAGCATATGAATGTGAATTTCCTATTACTTACCCGAATTCGGAGCTCTCCAGGAGCGTTTGCAGATCTGCCTCGCAGGGTGTCCGATGCTGCCGCTTTCTACCGGGCCGAGGAGGGGAGCTCGACGGAGAAGGTCTTCTGGTCTTAGTATGCTGACGTCGGACATCCGGTGCCCCTTAGCGACCTGCTGAAGCAGCTGCTCGAGCTCCACAAGGTAGCCGAACAGGCCATGAAGGGCCTCATAGTTCGGCTGTGGCCCAAGGAGGCCATGCCTGGGAGCTACTTCGGCCTGGTGCGGCGGCTGGTGGATGCGTGTCCCTCGGTGGAAGTCGTCAAGCACTCCGCCTGCATTGAAGGTGCCCCTCGGGCCCTTGCCCGTGCAAAAGTGCACTAGGGCAGGATGGACGCTGAGAAGCTTCTGACGGACGTGTCGCCGGTGGGCAAGGAGTATCGCACGCCCGAAATGTATTATAAGAGTGTCCTGAAGGGAGCTCGCATGATTGCGGATGAGTGCTCCAAGGATGTAAAATTGGAGTAGAATCGAATTATGTTATCCTGTGCACTGAAAACTGTGTTCATATGCGCTAAGAAACGCTTATTAATTTAAAATATTACCTTCTGTGCGGCCGTTTATCAAATCTGAGAGATGGCAAGTCGTCGGCTTCAGCCCCCATGCCACTAGTGCTGGGGTGTTCGGGATAAACTTGAGCACTCTTGTTCCCATGTTTGGGTCCATCTAGGGAGGTGCTCAACACAACAAATGAGGCAACCAGATTTATAATGCTTGAACACTCTCACTTAGCCATAGAATTCTATAATTTTAAATTTCGGTGAAGCCCCTAGTGTTTGGAAGACCGAGTTCGGGGCGCTATCCATGCCTGGGCCGGACAAAGCCGGTCTTCGCTCTAAGCGGCATAAGTCTTTAGGGACTCGAAAAAACCTCTCGAACAGCGACCAGCTCTCGCCCTATCATGACTGTCAGTTTTAGCTTTCTCCACTGAGGCGCTCGCCTAGCTCAACCGGGGCGTAATCGCAGTGGTTCTCCCAGTGCTACCTTAGCCAATAAAACGGAACTTAAGGTACCAAAACATGGGAGCCGGGCAAACCCAACTATTGACCCAAGACATGATTCGTAGCAGATGCATATAATGCTATAAGTTCGGGGTGCCGCACTTGTGAAAGTGTTCGGACTTATCACACCATAATGCGGGGAACTTAAGCCCCTAGTGTATTCGGCCGTACCAAAGTGTATGGATGCAACATGTCATAAACGAACATATATAAGAAAGAAATGCAATTATAAGCAAAAACGATGCATTGTTTATTCCAGAAATACTGCCATGAATGCAGAGCGATACAAATAGTGCGGTAAGCAAGGGATTGGACTATTAAACATGCCCCCCTCCAGGGGTAGGCTGCGGAATGGTGTATTAAACGGATTTAATGCTCGTAATAGAGACCACCTGAGTGTTCGTCGTGGCCTTTCTCCTTCCCTGGCTGTTGCATCGTGAGTTCGGCGGGTCTACTGCAGGACAGGGCCTCTGGTGAACGGAGTCCTGTGGGTAAGAAAAAAGAAAAAAGAAAAAATAGCGACACACTTGGGAGCCCCTGGTGTGGTTGAGCCGCACTCTGGGCCTGTCGTGGTCGTGCCTCTCCCCCTATGCCCATGGTATCTCCAGAGCGTAATGATGTACGTGAAGGACTGGTGTTGCAATTATGCAAAGGCTGGGGTTGGTGCCGCATTGCTACGCGTGCTCGGGACGTGCCAGGTGGTCTTGTTGTATGTTACTCCGGGCGCGTTTGGCCGTGTCCGGTCGCTTAACGGCCGGACTCGAAAATTGCCTTAAGAGGCTGCTTTGTACTTCTGCCGCGGGACCGCTGTGTGTTCCTCCGTTCGGAGGGAGCGTTCAGTGTTTCCGTTGACCGTGATGACTCCTCGAGGGCCTGGCATCTTGAGCTTGAGGTATGCGTAAGGCGGCACCGCGTTGAACTTTGCAAACGCGGTCCGTCCGAGAAGAGCGTGATAGCCACTGCGGAACGGGACTATATCAAAGATTAACTCCTCGCTTTGAAAGTTATCCGGGGATCCGAAGACCACTTCTAGTGTGACCGAGCCTGTACAATTGGCGTCTACACCTGGTATGACGCCTTTGAAGGTCGTCTTTGTAGGTTTAATCCTTGAGGGGTCTATGCCCATCTTGCGCACTGTATCCTGATAAAGCAGGTTCAGGCTGATGCCGCCGTCCATCAGGACTCTGGTGAGGTGAAATCCATCGACGATTGGGTCTAAAACCAATGTGGCGAATCCGCCATGGCGGATCCTCGTGGCGTGGTCCCTTCGATCAAAAGTGATCGGGCAGGAGGACCATGGGTTGAACTTTGGGGCGACTGGCTCCATCGCGTATACGTCCCTGAGTGCACGCTTCCGCTCCCTCTTGAGTATGTGAGTTGCGTATATCATGTTCACGGTCCGCACTTGTGGGGGGAAACCCTTCTGTCCTTGATTGTTCGACGGTCGGGTCTCTTCCTCGTCATCGCTATGCAACCCCTTGTCACTGTTTTCGGCAATTAACTTGCCTGCCTGCTTGAATACCCAACAATCCCTATTGGTGTGATTAGATGGCTTTTCGGGGGTGCCATGTATTTGGCAAGAGCGGTCGAGTATTCGGTACAAATTGGAAGGACCCGGAGTAGTTCTTTTGAATGGCTTTTTCCGCTGACCGGGTTTGGAGCCTCTGAATCCGGCGTTGACTGCCGTATCCTCAGTGTTATCGCCGTTAACGCGGCGTTTGTTTTTGTTGCGACGCGACCTGCCATTGGGGTTCTTGTTATCCGGACTGCCAGAATTTTTGCTGAGGTTGTTACTGCAGGCTAGACAGCTGTCCTCTCCTGTGCAGAAGCGGGTCATGAGTGATGTGAGGCCTGCCATGGATTTCGGCTTTTCCTATCCTAGGTGCCGGGCCAGCCACTCATCGTGGATGTTATGTTTGAAGGTTGCGAGGGCCTCTGCATCCGGACAGTCGACGATTTGATTTTTCTTTGTTAAGAACCGTGTCCAGAATTGTCTGGCCGATTCGTGTGGCTGCTGAATTATGTGGCTTAGGTCATCGGCGTCTGGTGGTCGCACATATGTGCCCTGGAATTTGTCAAGGAATGCGGCTTCCAGGTCCTCCCAACACCCAATTGACTCTGCTGGCAAGCTGTTAAGCCAATGCCGAGCTGGTCCTTTAAGCTTGAGTGGGAGATATTTGATGGCGTGGAGATCGTCATCGCGGGCCGTATGGATATGAAGGAGATAGTCTTCGATCCAAACCGCGGGGTCTGTTGTGCCATCATAGGATTCAATGTTCACGGGTTTAAACCCTTCAGGGATTTGATGATCCATTACTTCATCTGTGAAGCATAGCGGGTGTGCGGCGCCTCTATATTGGGCAATATCACGACGTAGCTCAAGCGAGCTTTGTCTACTGTGTTCGGCCCGGCCGAAGTTGCTGTATCCGGCGCGACGGTAATCGTCGCCCATCGTGGGGCGCCCACGTGATCCGTAGATCAATCTTGATTTTCTTGACTTATCCTCCAATATGTCTCACAAGTCCGACGCATTCCCCCGTGGCTTCGTACTTTTCGAGCGGTGCCGGGGTACGGTTCTAGTGGAGGGCCTAGAGTCATCTCTGTCGCGGCCACGAGGTGGTCGCTCAGCCGTATTGTGCGCTGGTGATACAGGTTCATATGCTTCCTCCTCTAATCGGGGGAGCAACTTGCGTTTGGGGTAGCTTTTGGAGGGGCGTTCGAGTTCATGCTCTTCGGCCGCGAGGACTTCGGTCCATCTGTCGGCCAGCAGGTCTTGATCAGCGCGAAGCTGTTGCTGCTTTTTCTTGAGGCTATTTGTCGTGGCCATAAGCCTGCGTTTAAAATGCTCTTGTTCGATGGGATCCTCGGGCACGACGAATTCGTCGTCGTTGAGGCTTGCCTCGTCTCTAGAGGGAGGTATGTAATTATCATCCTCTACCTCCTCGTCTGCCGCTCTCTCGTGAGGGCTGGCTTCTCCGTCCTCCTGTGCTGAATCTTGCTGGAGGGGGTTGTCTTCGGCACTCTCTGGGGTGTTATTATCTCCAGTGCCAGAACCTCCATTCTTGCTGTGGCGGGATTTAGAGCGGCGCCGCTGACGCCGGCGCTTGGGCTGTTTCTTGAAGGAATCTGCCTCCGCTGCTTCTTCGCCATTCCCATCCTTTGGGATGTCCACCATGTATATGTTGTATGACGAGGTGGTCTTCCAGTGCCCCGTAGGTGCTGGTTCTTGGTCGTCTCCGGCATCGTCGTCCATACCGTCGATGTCTTCGGAGTCGTAGTCTAGCATGTCGGTTAGATCGTCGATAGTGGCTACAAAGTGGGTGGTGGGTGGGCTTTGAATTTCTTTGTCGTCCGCATCCCAACCATCCTGACCGCAGTCCGGCCAGGGCTCTCCTGATAACGAGAGATACTTTAGTGAATTCAGGATGTCGCCAAAGGGTGAGTGCTGAAAGATGTCCGCAGCGGTGAACTCCACGATCGGCGCCCAATCGGATTCGATTGGTAAGGGAGCAGGAGGTTCGGAGTCCGGTGAGGAGTCCGGAACCTCGGAGTCACGGGCTTTACAAGGGACAAGGTCAGTATCCGTCTCCATCACCGTAGAGGTTGCAGCCCCCGAGGCGGTGTCTAGCCACCCGTCCTCGATCTGTGCGGTCGGCTCCGAATTGAGGGTCGGAGCGGACTCATGTGCGGCCTCTAGGGAACTGTCCGGCAGCAGAGCTAAATCATACCCATCGTGACAGTGCGGCGCGCTCGGCTGTGGCTCGAATCCATCGAAGATCAAGTCTCTGCGGATGTCATCCGTGAAGTTTAGGCTTCCAAATCTGACCTGACGGCCAGGGGCGTAGCTTTCGATCTGCTCCAGATGGCCAAGCGAATTGGCCCGCAGTGTAAAGCTGCAGAATATAAGGATCTGTCCTGGATTGCATCGTTGTTGATGATCGAAGGAGCCATCAAGCCTATCGGTGACGACACAGAGGAACTCTCAATGAAAGCACCAATGTCGGTGTCAAAACCGGTGGATCTCGGGTAGGGGGTCCCGAACTGTGCGTCTAGGCGGATGGTAACAAGAGACAAGGGACACGATGTTTTTACCCAGGTTCGGGCCCTCTCGATGGAGGTAAAACCCGACTCCTACTTGATTGATATTGATGATATGGGTAGTACAAGAGTGGATCTACCACGAGATAAAGGAGGCTAAACCCTAGAAGCTAGCATATGGTATGATTGTTGTAATGGTTGTTCGTCCTACGGACTAAAACCCTCCGATTTATATAGACACCGGAGAGGGCTAGGGTTACACAGAGTCAGTTACAATGGTAGGAGATCTACATATCCGTATTGCCAAGCTTGCCTTCCACGCCAAGGAAAGTCCCATCCGGACACGGGACGAAGTCTTCAATCTTGTATCTTCATAGTATTGGAGTCCGGCCGATGATGATAGTCTGGCTATCCGGACACCCCTAGTCCAGGACTCCCCCAACTCCCGTGAGGGAATTCACCTAATTCTTCATTGGGGTGCGTCTGGATAAATACTTGATCCTCTTCTACTCCGGGGTGGTGAGCAGAATCGTCTTGCGGGCACAGTCGATGTTTCCTTCAAACTTTGTCAACCCATCCATGCCTAGGATTACATCCAAGGTCTGGGTTTCCAATACTATGAGGTCTGCGGGAAAATTATGGTTTCCGATGCTAAGGGTTGCACGACAGCCTAAGCCTGCCTTCATTATTCCTCCTGGGGAACTAACCTGAAGAGGGCTTCTAAGGGTTCTAGTGGGCAACCCGTACTTTTCCACAACTACCCTTGATATAAATGAATGCGTTGCACAAGAATTAGAGAGTACCAATATAGGACGTGAATTTAATATAAAAACTTACCAACCATAGTTTCTAGCTGATCATAGATGCCCTCCACGTCAATGTGATTCACCTGCGCACAAGGAAAAGGGTTAGGCTTCTTTGCTGAGCTTCCATTGCCATTGCCATTTCCATTCCTCTGCTTGGCCTCCGGGCAGTCGGTGGCATAGTGCCCTGTCTTCTGGCACTTGAAACAGGTGATATGACTCAGATCCTTCTGAGCCGGGGCAGGACAATGCTGGTTGCCATTGCCTCCATTGCCTGACTTGGAGTTTTTGGCGTGGTTGCGGTTGTTCCCATTCCCTCCATGGTTATGTCCTCCATGATTATGTCCTCCATGAGTGGGATGGATATGCCCCCCTGAGTATATAACGGGGCTTCTATGGAGCTCCGGACTTGTACTTGCCCTGGCCATACTTCTGCTTGCAGCTATCAATCTGTTGCTGCTTGCCTTGAAGTATGGTGGCCTTGTCTACCAGCTCCTGGTAATTGTTGAAGGTAGCCACCATTAGCTGCATTCCCAGCTCATCATTGAGCCCCTCAAGAAACTTCTCCTGCTTTGCGGCATATGTGGGCACATCATCCGGGGCATAGCGAGATAACTTGCTGAACTCATCCACGTACTGCGCCATAGTATGGTTCCCCTGGCGCAAGTTGCAGAACTCACGCTTCTTCAGACTCATGGCTCCAACTGAGACATGAGCGGTGCGGAAGGCCTGCTAGAACTCAGCCCATGTCATGGTGGCGGCCGGATAAGTGGTGGTGTAGTTCTCCCACCAAGAAGCTGCAGGTCCATCAAGTTGATGTGCGGCAAAGCGCATCTTCTCTGCATCTATGCATCTAGCAATGGCTAACTCCCTTCCGACCTTGCGGAGCCAATCATCCACCACAATCGGCTCAGTGCTGCTAGAGAACATTGGCAGGTTCATCCTTTGGAAGCGGGTGAAGTTGTCAATAGGGGGTGGCGGTGGTGGATTGTTGTTGTTGTTAATGTTGTTGTTCTGGATCTGGATGAGCATCTGCATGAGGGCATTCTTCTGCTAGATCAGCTGGGTGAGCTCCGACGGAAAGTTGAAACCGGGGTCACATCTCGGAGGCATCTGGTGTTTTGGAGTGGATGAGAAAATTAGAATAGTACAAGGGACTAATGAGAAAAATAGCACTACCTATATGAATGCACAACCATAATCACACCAATCATTTATTCAATCATCTCAAACATGGTTCAATCTCGGATTACAAAATGTCATGACTAACAAAAAATAACGGCTTAACTGATCGACGGAAAAATAAAAATAAACATGGTAGTCGACTAAATGTCTTCATGAATCATCCTTGCGTCCTCCAGTACGGCGTCCTCTGGTGTGGCGTCCTCTGGTGCGGCGTCCCCTACTATGGCGCCTCCTCTTGCGGCTTCCTTCGGTGGAGCTCTCTTCATAATCCCGGTCATTGCTCAAGAGAGGTCCATCATCTCCACTCGGAAAAAGGTCTTCTTCCTGATGCAGCTTCTCCTCCAATGTGGCCACATCCAGCTTCAGCTTGTAGACTCTCTCCATGAAATCCTTGACTTCATCCTCATGCTCATAGTGGGCTTCATGTGCTGCAGCCTCCAGATCAAGTTCACGATGGTGCAACTTCTAGATCATCTTCATGCTACCGCGCATCTGAATCTCTAGAGCCCTGATGAGAACCTCCAAGTCATGGGCAAATGAGTGAACAGAGTCGTCATTTCTGGTGCGGATGCTCTCTCCCTCTGCAGTCCTGCGAGAAACCATGGTGTGGTCTAATCCAACAAGCTCAGCCCTGTATTCCTCCTGTATGCGTCCAAGTGCACTATGAACTGCTATGTCTCTCCCGAGGATCCAATCGGGTGCAATGAACCTGAAGTCAATGGGCGCCGAGAGATTTCCGAATGTCCCCCCTGGTATGTGCACCTTAATCCTGAAGCAACGATCGTCCGGAAATGCCATGGTAGGGGTCCCGGTGATTGAAGGCAGAGCAATCTTCAATTCCTTGGCGATCTGGACTAGCCTCCTGCCGAAGAGCATTGTTTCATCTGGCTGGCAAAACTCCGGGAGCAGAACAGGGATGAACTTGACGACCATCTAGAATGTTGAAATCGGAGAGAGGTCAGAAATGAACAGGGGAGAATTAAGAAATAATAAAGTAAGTTAAATAGTCTCTTCCTATGGCTTTCCAATCCTAGGGGTTACGTCCTACGGTCAGTGTGTGCTCTGAATACCATCTCTATAGCGACCCGACCCGAAATCGGTCAAGTCTCTGTGTAGCTATACCATCCCAAGATCATGCTGGCACAAAAAATACATTGATGCAAAGATTGAAAGGTCAATCACACCTGAATTTATTACACGATTCTCATACCGAGTCTTATATTACATGATAATAAATTTAGCCGAAGGCCAACTCATGAGAAATAAACTAAATAAAGTTGCGGAAGCCTAGACGAATAGTGAGTTCATCGGACTCCATAGGGCAATCGCCAAGCGTGGATTGTAGCCTCGCTCCTGATCGGAAAACTCCTCTACAACATAAGACGTTGCAGCCGTGTAGGTCAGCATTTTTTAATATGCCGGCAAGTCATGAAGAGAGAACAACAATAAATTTTTTAACACTATATGCAATTTGGCTGTGGGGCTCTAAGTTTCACTATTTTGCGAAAAAGCCAGTTTTTCCCTACAACAAAGGACTTGTTTGGAATTACTACAAAATGTTGGTAGTTATTGAGATGGTTCCACCAACCAATGTCTCATTCCCAGTTATTAAATAACCCCTCAATTAATTTATTAAGTTCAGTGTTGACATATTCGAAATACTCCAATTTCCATAGGCTCAAATTGTCCATAACCGGGGACACAGCTAATTGATTAGGTCTTCACTCTGCAGAGGTTTGTGCACTTTACCCGCAAGAATCGTTCCCTCCTTTAAGTCTTTGCACTGCCTGGTGTTTGAAGACGGGACGAACGAAATGGGGTCTTCCAAAGAGTTCCTCTAGGCCACTGCCGGTGCCCATCCAATCCTACTGTTCTTATACATCTCGTAGCACCGTCCAGCCAGAGTCACACCTAGGGTCGACCAAACCAGAGCCCATAATGGCTCGCGGCTGCACAGGTAAGCTTCCAGTCAAAGGGGTATCCGTCCGCCTCTTCGTGGCCGGGTGAAGCTTTCCGCAAGATGGCATGGCGCTTCTCCATGCATCCCGACCATCCGCTAGTTTCTCCAGGGTGCCTGTCAACCGTCCTCCACCAAGTAGTGAATTTTGAAGTCTATCTTGAGCTTGAAGTCATGGGGTTGCCATCATCTTGTCTCTCACATCTCCCTTATGAAATACTCAACCAACCCCGTCTACGAAAAGCATATCAATCAAATACATCATCTCGGGCATTGGTAACAAGGGGAATGGGTTCATCCTACCTCATGATACTTCTCAAGAACAACTTAAAAATTCTCTTACTGCATGCATGGGGGGAGGAATAACTCTAATGCAACAAAATCATAGGTATTGTAAAACATGATCAAATGACTTGCCTGGTTGACGGTCTTCAAAAGCTAGCAACTCGTAATAGCAGGCCTTGCACTCTGGGAATTCTACAGAGTCAAACAATAGCACAAATAAGTATAACATAACATAACATAACAGCAAGTTAAAGTAAAACACCCAAGCACTCAAACCAAAACCAAGGAAAACTCGAAGAAAAGCAAAGCAAGGTTTTCACCACTTCAAGCAACAACTAAGAAATAGTTTTATACTACTAAAAATTTCTTAACAGAACCTAAACAAGGGTTTTGCTAACTAATAGAAAGGAGAACAACATACAAACTAGGTGCAAAAAAAATCACATCAAAAGCTATTATAGAACTCCTATTATGCCTAAAACAATTCTAGCAAAGAAAATAATATAAACCTTTTTATTCTACTGTAAATAAAAGTTCATCTTCTGTAAATATAGAAACTAATCTAACATAAATTGTAACATAGGAAAAATAACATTATTTAATAAGGAGAACAGTAGGAAAACAGTAGCTAGCTAAATAAAGTAGAAAAATTTGATTTCGACTAAAACTAATTTTAATTAAATATAAAATACCCAAACAAGTTACAACTGCTATGCATGGTCAAAACTAAGCAGTAGCAAAAAGATTCACTAAAATAAAATTATTCTAGCTCAATTTATGGCAGAAAGACTAATCTAACTAAAATTAATATAAAACTATTTTTATTAATTTAAACATGGCTAAACATATTTTCTATAGAAACTACAAGAAATTTGTAAACTAATAAAAAAGAAAAAACTAAAAACAATAAACCAGCTAAAAGATATAGCTAAAGCAAAAATAGAACTATCCTGTTAAAAACACAAACAAAAAATATAAAACTAAAAAAACTAACGGGCGCTACTGTGCCGAAAGGTGTGCGAACTGGAACTAAACAATGCTCGAGCGTCTTATAGGATAAAAGTCTACGGGATAAACAGAGTAAACCGCTCGGTCCAATCTAAAGAAATAAACCGTAAAGTAAACCAATCTATAACTAAAAACAACCGTACCCCTTCGCAGATCTAATCTAAACCGTAGATTGGAAATCGTACAACGAAGGGGAGCTCGGGCTTACAGCGGTTGGCGGCGACGAACGGAGACGACGGCAGCGGCCCGGGCTCCGGTGGCGGAGGGGCTCCGATGGCCCGGGGCGACGGCGGAGAAGTCGGGGCGATGCGGCGAAGCGAGGCGAAGACGGTGGTTGAGTCGCTGGAGCTCGGGGATGTTGGAGCGGACGGGGGCAATGACGATGAAGCTCGGGTGCTCTACGGCTCCGGCGAAGTGCGGTGATGATCGGGGCGGCGGTTTGTTGGTTCCTGAGTGGTCATGAGATGTCAGATGGGTGCGTGGGGTTGAGGGGGTTCGGTTGGAGGAGCTTGGGGGCAGGGGATGGCTCACCGGCGGCGGTGGCGGTGAGGAACGATGGCGGCAGGAGCGAGATCGGGACGGCGAGGGCGCGAGCTATGGTGGGAGTTGGGGTAGGGTTTTTGGGGGGGTCGGAAGAGGAGAGCGTATGGGTTTTATAGGGCAAAGACTTGCGGGAGGGGGCGGATTCGGAACGCGCTCATGGGAAGATCGGAGCGGCCGGCGCGCTCTGCGTGCTCTAGCTCGGCATAGCGTGGGCGAGGGTTTAGAGATAGGGTGGACCCCATGCGTCAGTGGGAGAGAGAGAGGGAAGGAGGCGAGCGGGCGACCGAGGGGGAGAGGATTCGTGCGTTGGACGCTGGGGCAGGCCGGCTCGGCTATTGCTGGGCTGTGGCTCTAGCTGGGCCGTCGGCCTGGCCAGTTCGAGGGGGGGCATTTTCCTTTTTTTTGAATTAGACAGAAGAAGATACAAAAATATAGTAGAATATATATATATATATATATATTTATATATATTATAGGAAATATATATATCAAAATTCTCAGGGGAATTTATCCTATAATGTGGAAATTTTTCCAGGGGCAAAACTCAAACTAAAAAAACATTTTCTGAAAATCCCAAATAAAATTCAAATTTGAATTCAAACTTTTTGGCAATATTTTTCTTCTAACATTTTTGGAGTGTCATGTTTACTCCTCTCATACTTTGGCTCAAGTATTTGTCAGGCATTTTTTTCAAATAATTTCATTTGCCAATTTGAATCCAAATTCAAACAAACTCAAATGCCTCTGAAAAAAAAATCAAATGCCACTCAATTTCAAACAATATGCATAGATGCTTAGCTAAAATTGTAAAACATTCCAAATTGGAAATTCGGGATGTTACAATGGTACCCAAACTAATTAACTAGAGCGCGACACCGTTTACATCACACAAAGTTTCATTGTGCACAAATTCAAAGTTTCATCACACAAAGTTGCATCATACTGAAGTCATTCGTTCAATGTTCCATTCTTCCAAATATGGGAGGGTGCACCCTAGCTTCGTGAAATGCGTACTATCCAGACATTGTAGGGCTAGGCGAGTTCGGACGTCAGCCCGCGGTATTGGGCCAACATGGAGCAACCCATTCTTGTCGATGACTTCTTTCATGATGATCTGTGCAATTTCTTGTTGGATGCGATAGAAGTTAGTTTGGAACTAATCACCCGGTACGGCTCATAAGCTTTCAGCCCAATTGCGTATATGGCCATCGGATGAAGATGTCATGCGAATTGTTTCTGATCCCACCTGAACTCCAGCATGTGATGGATGACGTAGAATCCATCTGTATATTGGTTTGTCGGTTGTTGGACGCACCAAAAGTCAGTCTTATGGTTGAAACACGACGCGTCGTTCATTTGTTTTGTGACCTTCATGTGGCCCCCATCAAGCCAAAGCTTAGGATAGCACTATCCAGAACACTCTTTATATGTGTGTAATCTTTCTTCTGTATGTCCTCGGATGTGTCGAAATATATGGCATGGGAGAGTTGCGGGTAAAGAATGATGAGGACAAAGTGCCCCGTGCTGCGTAAAATAAGTACACCTCAAATTAGTTTATATACGAAAGGATGTATGTCTTATATTGGCTATGCATGAATGACTTACATGGGATGATAAGACATGAGAATTATTTCCTTGTCCTTATTGGCGACCATAAAGTCTACAATGTAGTTCCTCGCATATTCACGATTCTTTGGGTTCTCTCCCAAGAAGCCCTCATGCATGTAGTACGGGTCTGCGATCGAGATTCCAGGGATTTACTTCTTCCTGATGATGTAGTTCATATGCAACACATAAAGGCGAACGAAGGTAAAATCTAGCTGCCTCATATGAAACATCTCAAAGATGTAACAAAGGTAAAATCTAGCTGCCTCATATGAAACATATCAAAGATGTAATCAAATCACAGGAAGAACATGTTCCTATGGGCACATGGACAACGTAAAGTGGGTATCCTGGATCATCCAAGGCGATAAGGCTATTCTTTGTCGACAACACATTGTCATGCAGTATGCTCAGATCACCTATTATGGCTTCTAGCACTTTTGCAGGTAGGATCGGCTTGCGTGCAACATGGACTAAAAACACACCTCTGACCGGTATACCATCCATAACCCTGGTCGCCGGAGGCGGCTGGCTGCTAGAAGCATCTTTGGCAGCAGCATATCCTTTCTTCATTGGTCTCTTCCTCTGATTCTTCTTGGGTTGAGCTATTGATCCTTGCTGAACCTTCCCGAGTCACGCCACCAGTGTTGTCCGGTAGCATGAAATGATCCTCACGTAGTTGACCCTGGGTTGTGGCTGCATCTGGAGGCGTGTCATGCGAGGACATGAACAAAGACTTCTTGCATTCCGGAGGGCATCCCGACTCTGGTGCATCATTCAACTCATCTTCACGCTCCAAGGCCGAGTCATATAGCAACCGACTCATCAGTTTTGCACCATCTTAGCCGGTATTGATGTACTAGAGAGGGTCATCCTCACCCATGTCCTCATTTCTATCTTCTTCCATGGGGTGTCGTCGATGGTTGGACCCCCTTCCTTACATCGTATGCTCTTAGCCAATAGGACAAACAGTGGTAATTGCATGGGCGGGGTGGTGGTCATACCTTGCATCAGTACTTTTGTCATTGGTGTGCTCCCATCCACCTTCACACGAAGAAGATTCTTCGGCCATATCAACGACCAATTCTTGCATTGGCCCAGCTTTGTCGGGGTCTCGTCATCCTCTCCCCCGGTTCGTGGCGGAGGAGCCAAATCCTCGTAGGGGGCTTTCACACTAGCCACGGAAACCCTGAAGGCGTCCTTGGGCATCGGCCGACCATGGCACAAGCGCTCCTTGGGCTTATTTATCGTACACTTTCCCACATCCACCAACTGGCCATTGATGTTGTATAGTAGGGTGCACAGATTTTTGTCGGCCTGCGAGGACATGTTTGAGGTGTGTCATACATTCGAAAAGCAATGGAAATGGAAGAGTATGGATATATTGATGAGGGTGTGACGTGTAATTACTGGGAGGGCGTCGAGCTCAGCCAATGTGGAAGCCATGCTGAGCATGCAGGAGATGGAGGATGGGCTGCTTTTAGCGGGTGTGGGAGCTCTGGTGAGAGCAAGTGCGGGTGATGATGTTCAACGAGTTACTCCCGACAAAGCTTGGAAGGGGGAAATCCGAGGCCGTTTTGTCTGGATTTTCCTTTGTCCAAGAGACAACAGTCAGAATCATGGCAGAAATCACAAACGCAAAATCAATTCTGCAGGCAGCTACCGCTGCCTGGACTGCCTCCGGAACCACCTCAAACTTGGTCGCTTCCTTGTCCTCAGATATTTTTTTGTTGACCACCGCTGCCACCTTCTGGTCGATTGTCACCTAGACGAATTTCCTTCTCTGCCTTCTTTCCTCCTGGCCCTCGCCATAGTAGTACGTCCACATGTCGACGTCTTCGATGGTGTGCACGCGTCCATGCATACTACGGCCGTTGGTCCTTCGGGTGTCCCTGCATTATGTTGATGGCTCAGTTGAAAGGGGTGTCCCGCTTGTACTTCATCAACGACCGAGTCGACAAGTCGCTTTGTTTGGCTGCTCGCCTGTGTTGGTCTCTCTACAAAACAAACATGGACCGTATACAAATGTGACTAGAATGTGGTCGACTTGATCAGAAGCTAGTATAAGGTGGTAAACTATTAATTACCAGTATTCTCATGATTTTCCTCGTCTGCCCGTCCATGTACCATTCCTTTTTCTCATTGTCCTCTTGAACTGGGCCCTGATGAAATCATGCTCCCACGAGACGGTCAACTCTGTCAACGGGTCTAGGATCCCCTAACATTCACGTTCTGCATCCTCCTTATCCCACATGGGCTTCTTTCCTGTGTAACCATGGCTTTTGCGGCGGTGGATACCCATGTTCCTGGTCTGAAGCTCCTTCAGTCTCTCAGCCTTTTCCTTGGTTTCTTCGGCAGTAATAGTCTTCCTGAATGTTTCTAAGTACGCTTCCATAATCTTCGGATTCTCTTTAATTATCTCGGTGATGGATAACTTATATTTTAGTATCAATTTTCTGACCCTACCTTTCGAGGCACTCAATGCGCCACTGAACTTGCCAAGGGCTCTGGTGTTAATCTTCTTCATGGGTTTATCGTCCCACATTTCTTTCTCGTTATTCCAGCCGGGGAAATAGAATCTATCATCCAACCTGGTCAATAGGAGGCGCTCCAAATGTGTTTTCTTACTTATGGTTGTGTCATTTAGGTGGCGGTATCTCATAGGATGCATCCTATCTGGTTGCCGTAGCACGCTGAAACTTCCTGTGGCTCTATTGGCTCAAATAGGCCTGGGTGCACCGCCGTCACCACCAGTCTTCCGGTGCTGAGCTGATTTGGGCGTCGGGACCTCTTATTCTTCTCTCCTTTATTGCCACCTTCTATGGTCTGGTTGCCACTATCAGTGCCGGTCTTGGCACCGGTGTCGGTGCAGGTAGTACGACTCTCTGTTATGAGAAGGGGGCATGCAATCCTTCTTCTTCGCGACTAGCCAAAAAGTCAAGGAAATGGTGTGCATTCTTGGGCGTCAACAGAACCCCCAACTTCATCGTTATTCTCCATGTTTCCTATAGTCCAGTGTGCTCGTTTAATTCTAAAACTATAATGAAATGAATATGGACATAAAAACTGGCCTATGTTTTGCCGAAATGCCGTTTCATTCCAGTCTTGACAAATCCCGGGTACTCGATATGTCCTACTTTCAGCACGAGTCATGCCAAAATTCATGGAAAATTTTGGCATGACCTTTCCTAAAAAGTGGACAAATCGAGTGCCCCAAATTTTCCAGAACGGAAATGAATCAACATTCCGGCAAAACATAGGCCACTTGGAAACAGATTCGCTGCAAAGATATGTGGCACCATCACTATGTAATGTGCCAACACAACAAAAAAATGCACAAGTAGGTATCTATATTTTTTACAACAGGTACTCTGTTTTTTACAACAAGTACACTAGAATTATACAACTAGTACACTCTAAAAAAAGAGATGTAGAAAGAAATGTAGTACTACTCTTCTAAAAAATATACTCCTCCTACTAGTTGTAATTCTTTATTGGATAGAGCTTCTAAAGCTAGATACTACTGCCTAGGCATACCGAACCACTCCCAACATGTGCAAAGTAGTTAGCCAATGCTGCTCACAACAACCTTTGCTTGGAAATCAACTACTACTCCTGCCACCAAGTTCTTTTTCATCTAATCAATATATATATATATATATATATATATATATATATATATATATATCATATACAAGAGAGGAAAATTCAAGTCAAACAAGAGCATCCACAAAGTTTTATACACTCTGGAGCGCCTTAGCATAAAGGAGTTCTTCCTGTTTATGAACTACTAGAACTTAATACAAAAAATGTTGTGCTGCACTACTAGAACCAGAACTAACACAAAAAATCAGTAAGAAATTCTTGTGCTGCACTAGAACTAATACTCAAAATCTAAAAAATGTTGTGTTGCACCAAGTCTGAATAAAATGCAATGTTGCATGTTTTTCCCCAATCTTTGAAAATCCCTAATGGTCAAATTGCTAAGATTTCTTCCAAAAATAACTCTAGGGTGAAAAGAAAACAATCTAGCACTAGATGAAATGGATGAACTAGATGAACTAGCACTAGATGAACTAGAAAACCCTAATATGTGCTTACACAAATTTCTATTGCTAACTAGTTTTTTCAGCCACCTAAACTACCAGACGAGCACAACATCCACCTAAAGCATGGCCATGGCCATGCAGTAGCTAGAATAGAGCAGGAGGAGTAAGATATAGAGCTCACCAGGAGGAGTTGGAGCCCTAGAAGACGACGACGAGTGGCCGGGACGAGGTTGGGGTGGTTGGGGACGAGTTGGAGAGCCGGGACGATGATGATGCAGTGGGTTTGAGCGACGATGAGGTAGGGGCACCAGCGGTGATGAGGTAGGGGAACTGGGGCTTGGGAATGGAGGTTTCCAAACGAGGGGTCTCTGTAAGTGAACAAAGGCACTTTAGTAAGCATGCCCCGCTCTTTTCCTAAGAATAACAACCGAGATATATGTTTTGCAGTCCGGCTCATAGCCCTTCTCAACAATGTTCGTCCTTGGGGGATCTTCTTCAAGAGATGATGGAGAGCGAAACGCCTCCTCCTGCTTCCCCGCCTCATGAGGTGGACGACCCTGATGTGTCGTCCCGGAGGATCTCTCCTGATCCGCAAAGGCCAGAAGGTAACTCTTCGTCCGCCCGAAGTCCGGAGTTCTCGTCTCCTAAGGAGACCAAAAGAAAAAGCCCGGGATTGTTCGGTGTACAACTGGACACATTGATGGGTCTTCTGGAGCAAGCGGCTATCTCAGAGGCACATTGTACCTTAATGGGTACTGTGGTTGAGAGGATTTCATCCGCAAAAAGCAGGTTGAATAAAGCTTTTACGAGACTGCTAAGAGGCTTTGAGGTACGCAAAGTGATATATATATAATGTATTTTTTTGACTATACCGCACACGCAAGGTGTACTTTGTATAGATAGTAGCCCCTGAGACTCTGGTTGCCATCCAGACGATGCAAGCAGAGGATCATAGTCTCATGTAATGATAGCGCTGCTTTTGTATGCAGGCGGCTGCAGATCCGGTGGCTGACCGGACTGCTGAATTTGCCGAACTAAGGTGGCAACTTGTCGTGGCGGATGCGGACATCATGCTTGTGAACAAGCGGCTTGACGAGGCACAGGGTATGTATATTCGGGTGGTCAGCAAATATTAAGCAGAGCATGATGCTAGTATTTATAGTATGCTTTGACTGCAGATGGAGTTGCCGCCATGGAGATCCTTCAGGCAGAGCTTGCCCGGGCCAAGGAGCAAGCCAGGAGGAGTGATGCAGCCGCCCTTAAGGCAGCCAAAGAATGAAAAGCCGAATAGGATGCTCATCGCCAGAGTGAGGATAAAATAGCCAACATGGCTCTTGAGCTGCAAAATGCAACCAGCCGATATGAGCTTCTCGAAAAGGAAAACGAAATGAAGATAGCTGACCTAAAGAAGACCTTCCAAGCGGCAAAAGAAACTCGCTCTGAAATCAGAGTGGAGTGGGAGGAGCTTCGGCAAGCCGGTGATATCGCGGCTGGGAAGCCCTTTTTATTGCGAACGAAGTTCGGCGATCCGAAGTATGCCCCTCTTGATCAACTGTGGAGTTCTTTAGATGCATACTTGGATTTAGCAAAGCGTGCTGCTGATGCGACGGAGTATTTCAAAGATCAAAAAGATCATGAGGTGGAAAGATTGTTCTGGTTGCAGTTCAGTAATCCAAGGTGTACGCTGCTGTTGAATGAGCAAATGGCTTAGTGGGCCGAGCTCCATAGGTTGTCCGGGCTTGCCATGAAGGCTGTCGTGGATCATCTGTGGCCGAAGGAACCAAGTCCAGATAGTTATTTTGGTTTGGTGCAACGATTTACTCGTGTTGTGCCGCATATGGACGCTGTCAAGAGGTCGGCGTGCATAGAGGGTGCGCGGATGGCTCTTGCCCGTGTTAAGATGTATTGGGCGAAGATGAAGGCCACTGATATCGCAACCAGGGGTCCGCCCGGAGGCCAGGACTCGCCCGGGCACTATTTTGACGAAGTATTAGAAGGTGCCCGTTTAATAGAGGCTCAGTGCTCAAAGAATACGATGTTCCGGTGACATGTGTCTTGATTGTAAACACAATGCTTGTGATAATAAAGGCTATATTTATATTTTTGCCCGTAAAGTATTGTAGTGCCTCCTGTACGGCCGTTTATGTATATATGTATATAACCTGAAAGTTTGCCGTCGTCAGCTTCATCCCCCACGCATATAATGCTGGGGTGTTCGGCAAAGCACGTAATCACACTTGATCCAACGTCTTGGTCCGTTAAGGAGGTGATAGCGCGGCGAACAAGGCAAACGAACTATATAGCTTTAACACTTTCACTTAGCCATAGGAGTTTGACGATGGGGCTACTATATAGCCCCTGGTATATCCGCGCTCATCTGAATACGGTGTGTGTACATACGTGGCCGGGAAACCGGTCCTTCGTTAATGCGGAGGAATCGCGAAGACTCTGCTGGGTCATTGAGTGGTTGACCAGTCTCTTGCTTTATCATGACAGTCAGTTTTCGGTTTTCTCTACTGAGGTTCTCATCCAGATGAACTAGGGCAAAATCGCAGTAGTTCTCCCGGTGCCACTTTAGCCGATAGAGTGGAACGTAAGTTAGCAAAACACGGGAGCCGGGCAAACCTAACTATTGACCAAAGACATGATTCATTGCTGATGCATATAAGGCCAAACTCGCGACGCCGAACACTCCCGAAGGTATTCGGACTTCACAACATATACTGGGCTGAGTAACACCCTCGATAATGATCCCTGAATTTCCGGGTACGTGCATTAATCCGGCGTGACGAAAGAGCAGGTGTGGTAAGGGCATAAATCCCAAAGACACATTGGCTGCTGCCCTTGTAACGTCCATTTTAGATTAGCGAATAATAAGCTTGCCAGTAACGCCGGTATCCCTATTGGTCATTTTAAGTACCAGGAGGGTGTGAGGCAACAAGAGACAATACAAAAAGGTTTACACAGGGTCTTAATAAAAAAAGAAACCTTTGAATGGGGCCCTGCTGCACGTCTGTGCCTTTCTCCGTTGTGTCGTGTCCTGGAAGGGTGTAGCACCATGGTCATCTGTAAAGAAAAAGGAAAAGCCCAGGAGAAAGAATCTTGTGTGACTGTGCGAAAAGTTGGTTATCCTTAATGAACCATGAGAATTCAATCTATTGAGTAATAATAGGGTCAAGCCAAACTATGGACCCTTTTATATGCGGGCAGCCCTACCACCATGCTACGTCTTGAGCTTCCGTTGGTTTTCCTTGAAGAGGAAAGCGTGATGCAGCAATAGTAACGTAAGTATTTTCTTTAGTTTTTGAGAACCAAGGTATCGATACAGTAGGAGGCTCCTCAAAAGTCCCACGCACCTACACAAACAAACAAAGAACTCGCAACCAACGCAATAAAGGGGTTGTCAATCCCTTCACGGCACTTACGAAAGTGAGATCTGATAGAGATAATATGATAAGATAAATATTTTTGGTATTTTATAATATTGATAAGAAAATTAAAGATGCAAATAAATGTAGATTGAAAGCTTATATGATAAAAGATAGACCCGGGGGCCATAGGTTTCACTAGTGGCTTCTCTCAAGATAGCATAAGTATTACAGTGGTTGAACAAATTACAGTCGAGCAATTGATAGAAAAGCGAATAATTATGAGATTATCTAGGCATGATCGTGTAGATAGGCATCACGTCCGTGACAAGTAGACCGACTCCTGCATGCATCTACTACTATTACTCCACACATCAACCTCTATGCAGCATGCATCTAGAGTATTAAGTTCATAAAGAACAGAGTAACACATTAAGAAAGATGACATGATGTAGAGGGATAAACTCATGCAATATGATATAAACCTCATATTTTTATCCTTGATGGCAACAATACAATACATGCCTTGCTGCCCTTGCTATCACTGGGAAAGGACATCGCAATATTGAACCCAAAGCTAAGCACTTCTCCCATTGCATGAAAGATCAATCTAGTAGGCCAAACCAAACTAATAATTCGAACAGACCTGCAAAGATAACTTAATCACACATAAAAGAATTCAGAGGAGATTCAAATATTTCTCATAGATAAACTTGATCATAAACCCACAATTCATCGGATCTTAACAAACACACCACAAAAAGAGTTACATCGAATAAATCTCCAAGAAGATCGAGGAGAACATGGTATTGAGATCCAAAAAGAGAGAAGAAGCCATCTAGCTAATAACTATGGACCCGAAGGTCTCTGGTAAACTACTCACAACTCATCTGAGGGGCTATGGTGTTGATTTAGAAGCCCTCCATGGTCGATTCCCCCCTCCAGCGGAGCGCCGTCGAAGGCTCCAAGATGGGATCTCGCAGATACAGAAGGTTATGGTGGTGGAAATAGTTTTTCGCTGTCTCCTTTGATGTTCTTGGGGTACGTGGGTATATATATGAGGAAGAAGTAGGTCGGTGGCTGCCCGAGGGTCCCACGAGATAGGGGGGCGTGCCTAGTAGGGGTTGGCGCGCCCTCCACCCTCGTGGCCGCCTCGACTGCTTCTTGACTTGCACTCCAAGTCCTCTGGATCATGTTCATTCCAAAAATCACGCTCCCGAAGGTTTCATTCCTTTTGGACTCCGTTTGATATTCCTTTTCTTCGAAACACTGAAATAGGCAAAAAAAACAGCAATACGTGTTGGGCCTCCGGTTAGTAGGTTAGTCCCAAAAATGATATAAATGTGTAAAGTAAAGCCCATAAACATCGTAATATAATAGCATGGAACAATAAAAAAATTATAGATACGTTGTAGACGTATCAAGCATCCCCAAGCTTAATTCCTACTTATCCTCGAGTAGGTAAATGATAAAAACAGAATTTTTGATGTGGAATGCTACCTAGCATAATTCTCAATGTAATTTTCTTTATTGTGGCATGATTGTTCAGATCCAAATGATTCAAGATAAAAGCTTCTAAAACATAAAATAATAATACTTTGAAGCATACTAACAAATAATCATGGCCTATCAAAATAGCATAGCCAAAGAAAGCTTATCCCTACAAAATCATATAGTTAGGTCATGCTTCATTTTCATTACACAAAATACACCCATCATGCACAACCCCGGTTTCAGCCAAGCAATTGGTTCATACTTTTTAACGCGCTTCAGCTTTTTCAACTCTTACACAATACATGAGCGCAAGACATGGACATATCACTATGGTGGTATATGGTGGTGGTTGTGAGGACAAAAAGTGAGAAGATAGTCTCACATCAACTAGGCATATCAACGGGCTATGGAGATGCCCATCAATAGATATCAATTTGAGTGAGTAGGGATTGCCATGCAACGGATGCACTAGAGCTATAAATATATGAAAGCTCAACAAAAGAAACTAAGTGGGTGTGCAACCAACTTGCTTGCTCACAAAGACCTAGGGCATTTTGAGGAAGCCCATCATTGGAATATACAAGCCAAGTTCTATAATGAAAAATTCCCACTAGTATATGAAAATGACAACACAAGAGACTCTCTATCATGAAGATCATGGTGCTACTTTGAAGCACAAGTGTGGAAAAGAGATAATAGCATTGTCCCTTCTCTCTTTTTCTCTCATTTTTTATATATTTTTTATTTTTTTTATTTGGCCTTTCTCTCTTTTTTTTAATTTGGCCCCCTTTTTTTTATTTGGTGGGCTCTTTGGCCTCTTTTTTTATTTAAAGTCCAAAGTCTCATCCTGAATTGTGGGGGAATCATAGTCTTCATCATCCTTTCCTCACTTGGGACAATGCTCTAATAATGAAGATCATCACACTTTTATTAATTTACAACTCGAGAATTACAACTCAACAGTTAGAACAAAATATGACTCTATATGAATGCCTCTGGCGGTGTACCGGGATATGCAATGAATCAAGAGTGACATGTATGAAAATTATAAGGGTGGCCTTGCCACAAATACGATGTCAACTACATGATCATGCAAAGAGCAATATGACAATGATGGAGCGTGTCATAATAACGGAACGGTGGAAAGTTACATGACAATATATCTCAGAATGGCTATGGAAATGCCATAATAGGTAGGTATGGTGGCTGTTCTGAGGAAGGTAAATAATGGATGCATGATACCGGCGAAAGTTGCGCGGCACAATAGAGGCTAGCAAAGTGGAAGGGTGAGTGTGCGTATATCCATGGACTCACATTAGTCATAAAGAACACATATACTTATTGCAAAAGTTTACTTGCCCTCGGAGCAAAGTACTACTATGCATGCTCCTAGGGGAAGGGTTGGTAGGAGTTAACCATCGCGCGATCCCGACCTCCACACATAAGGAAAGCAATCAAAAGAGCACCTCATGCAACAAATTTGTCACACAACTTTTACCATACGTTCATGCTACGGCACTTGCCAACTTCAACACAAGTATTTCTCAATTTCATAATTATCCACTAGCATTACTCTAATATTACAACCTTTATATCTCAAAACAATTATCAAGCATCAAACTGATCCTAGTGTTTAATGCACTTTCTATGATAGTTTTTATTATACCTAACTTGGATGCTCATCATTCTAGGACCAAATTCATAACCATAGCAAATACCATGCTGTTCTAAGAGACTCTCAAAATAATATAAGTGAAGCATGAGAGACTAACAATTTCTACAAAATTAAGCCACCGCCGTGCTCTAAAAGATATAAGTGAAGCACTAGAGCAAATACTATCTAGCTCAAAAGATATAAGTGAAGCACATAGAGTATTCTAATAAATTTTAATCAAGTGGGATTCTCCAAAAAGGTGTGTACAACAAGGATGATTGTGGTAAACTAAAAAGCAAAGACTAATATCATACAAGACGCTCCAAGCAAAACACGTATCATGTGGCGAATAAAAATATAGCTCCAAGTAAAGTTACCGATAAACGAAGACAAAAGAGGGGATGCCTTCCGGGGGCATCCCCAAGCTTAGGCTTTTGCCACTCCTTATTCCATAGTCCATCAAATCTTTACCCAAAACTTGAAAACTTCACAACACAAAACACAACAGGAAATCTCATAAGCCCCGTTAGTGAAAGAAAGAAAAACCACCACATAAGGTACTGTAATTAACTCATTCTTCATTTATATTGGTGTTAAACCTACTGTATTCCAAGTTCTCTATGCTTCATACCACTTAATACTAGCCATAAATGCATCAAAATAAGAAAACAACACACGAAAAACAGAATCTGTCAAAAACAGATCAGTCTGTAGCAATCTGTAACTCTCTAATACTTCTGGAACTTTAAAAATCCTACCAAAATAGGAAGTCCTGGAGAATTTATCTGTTGATCTACAGCAAAAAGAATCAACACAAAATCATGTTTCTGTGAATTAACAAAACTAATTTCGTGCGTGCAAAGTTTCTGTTTTTCAGCAGAATCAAATTAACTATCACCATAGGTTATCCTATAGGTTCTACTTGGCACAAACATTAATTAAAACATAAAAACACATCTAAACAGAAGGTAGATGAAAAATTTATTACTAAACAGGAACAAAAACAAAAAAACACAAATAAAATTGGGTTGCCTCCCAACTAGCGCTATCGTTTAACGCCCCTAGCTAGGCATAAAAGCGAGGATAGATCTAAGTAGTGCCATCTTTGGCACTCAATTCATAAGTAGCTCGCATGATAGATTCATAAGGTAATTTAACTTTCTTTCTTGGAAAGTGCTCCATGCCTTTCCTTATTGGAAATTGGAATTAATATTCCCTTCCTTCATATCAATAATCGCACCAATCGTTCTAAGGAAAGGTCTACCAAGAATAATAGGGCAAGAAAGATTGCAATCTATATCAAGAACGATAAAATCTATGGGCACCAAATTTCTATTTGCAACAATGAGAACATCATTGATACTTCCCATTGGCTTTTTCATGGTGGAATCCGCAGGGTGCAAATTTAAAGAGCAATCATCAAGATCATGGAAACCTAGAATATCACATAAAGTTTTCGGAGTCGTGGAAACAGTAGCAGACAAATCACATAAAGCATAACACTCATGATCTTTAATTTTCATCTTTATAGTAGGTTCCCACTCATCATTATGTTTTCTAGGTATAGAAACTTCCAAATTAAGTTTTTCATCAAAAGATTGCATTAAGGCATCAACAATATGTTTGGTAAAAGCTTTATTTTGACTATAAGCATGAGGACAATTCACAACGGATTGCAACAAGGAAATACAACCTTCTAAAGAACAACTATCATAATTAAATTCCTTGAAATCCAAGATAGTGGGTTCAATGCTATTTAAAGTCTTGACCTCTCCAATCCCACTTTTACCAAATTTAGCATCAAGATCTAAAAACTCTGAATAATTGGGACGCCTTTTAACTAAAGTTGACTCATCTCCAGTCCCATTATTATTAAGATTCATATTTCAAAACAAAGATCTAATAGGGGACACATCAATAACTTTAAGATCTTCATCATTATTTTCATGGAAACTAGAAGAACACGCCTTTACAAAGCAATCTTTCTTAGCACGCAAACTAGCGGTTCTTTCTTTGCACTCGTCAATGGACACTCTCATTGCTTTGAGAGACTCATTGATATCATGCTTAGGAGAAGTAGATCTAAGTTTCAGAGAACCAACATCAAGCGAAAGTCTATCAACGTTTCTATCCAAATCAGCAACTATGAGCAATTTTTCTTCAAGCAAGGCATTAAAATTCTTTTGAGAGATCATAAATTCTTCACACTATTCTCAAAATCAGAGGGAATCTTATTAAAATTACCATAAGAATTATTGTAAGAATTTCCATAATTATTATAGGAATTACTAGGGAACGGTCTAGGATTAAATTTCCCTTATAAGCATTGTTTCTGAAACTATTCCTACCAACAAAATTCACATCCATAGATTCATTATTATTCTCAATCAAAGTAGACAAAGGCATATCATTGGGATCAATAGGAGCACTCTTAATAGCAAAACATTTATTTCTTCTATAGCATGCACTTTTTTACTAGTAGATCTTTCGGTGTGCCATTGAGAATAATTAGCCGTAATATTATCAAGGAGTTTTGTAGCATCTCCTAAAGTGATTTCCGTAAACGTGCCTCCCACGGCTGAATCTAAAAGATTTCTAGAAGCAAAATTCAAACCGGCATAAAAAATTTGTATGCTCATCCATAAATTCAAACCATGAGTAGGGCAATTGCGAATCGTCAATTTCATTCTTTTCCAAGATTAGGAAATATGCTCATGATCAAGTTGTTTAAAATTCATAATATCATTCCTAAGAGTGATAATCTTAGCGGGAGGAAAATACTTAGATATAAAAGCATCTTTGCACTTGTTCCAAGAATCAATACTATT
This sequence comes from Triticum dicoccoides, assembly GCF_002162155.2. Classification (NCBI taxonomy): domain Eukaryota; kingdom Viridiplantae; phylum Streptophyta; class Magnoliopsida; order Poales; family Poaceae; genus Triticum; species Triticum dicoccoides. Next base: position 223,295,764 of record NC_041383.1, read on the forward strand.
TTTAGGCAAAGACGAGAACCAAACTTTAGCACGATCTCTAAGTGAAAACGGAAATAACTTCAATTTAACAATATCATTATCTGTATCTTTCTTCTTTTGCATATCACACAAATCAACAAAGTTGTTTAGATGGGTAGCGGCATCTTCACTAGGAAGGCCGGCGAATTGATCTTTCATAACAAGATTCAGCAAAGCAGTATTGATTTCACAAGACTCAACATCATTAAGAGGAGCAATCGGAGTACTAAGGAAATCATTATTATTAGTATTGGAGAAATCACACAATTTGGTATTATCTTGCGCCATCGCGACAAGTAATCCAACACACAAGCAAACCGAAAAAGGCAAGCGAAAGAGAGAGGAGAGATTGGGAAAGAGAGGGCAAATAAAACGGCAAGGGTGAAGTGGGGGAGAGGAAAACTAGAGGCAAATGGAAAATAATGTAAATGCGAGGGAGATGAGTTTGTGATGGGTACTTGGTATGTCTTGACTTGAGCGAAGACCTCCCCGGCAACAGTGCCAGAAATCCTTCTTACTACGTCTTGAGCTTGCATTGGTTTTCCTTGAAGAGGAAAGGGTGATGCAGCAATAGTAGCGTAAGTATTTCCCTCAGTTTTTGAGAACCAAGGTATCAATCCAGTAGGAGGCTCCTCAAAAGTCCCACGCACCTACACAAACAAACAAAGAACTCGCAACCAACGCAATAAAGGGGTTGTTAATCCCTTCACGGCCACTTGTGAAAGTGAGATCTGATAGAGATAATATGATAAGGTAAATATTTTTGGTATTTTGTAATATAGATAAGATAAGTAAAGATGCAAATAAAAGTAGATTGGAAGCTTATATCATAATAGATAGATCCGGGGGCCATAGGTTTCACTAGTGGCTTCTCTCAAGATAGCATAAGTATTACGGTGGGTGAACAAATTACTATCGAGCAATTGATAGAAAAGCGAATAATTATGAGATTATCTAGGCATGATCATGTATATAGGCATCACGTCCGTGACAAGTAGACCAACTCCTACCTGCATCTACTACTATTACTCCACACGTCGACCGTTATCCATCATGCATCTAGGGTATTAAGTTAATAAAGAACAGAGTAACGCATTAAGAAAGATGACATGATGTAGAGGGTTAAACTCATGCAATATGATATAAACCCCATCTTTTTATCCTCAATGGCAACAATACAATACATGCCTTGCTGCCCCAGCTGTCACTGGGAAAGGACACCGCAAGATTGAACCCAAAGCTAAGCACTTCTCCCATTGCAAGAAAGGTCAATCTAGTAGGCCAAACCAAACTGATTATTCTAAGAGACTTGCAAAGATAACTTAATCACACATAAAAGAATTCAGAGGAGATTCAAATATTACTCATAGATAAACTTGATCATAAACCCACAATTCGTCGGATCTCGACAAACACACCGCAAAAAGAGTTACATCGACTAGATCTGCAAGAAGATCGAGGAGAACATGGTATTGAGATCCAAAATGAGAGAAGAATCCATCTAGCTAATAACTATGGACCCGAAGGTCTATGGTAAACTACTCACAACTCTTTGGAGGGTCTATGGTGTTGATGTAGAATCCCTCTGTGGTTGATTCCCCCTCCAGCGGAGCGCCGACGAAGGCTCCAAGATGGGATCTCGTGGATACAGAAGGTTACGGTGGTGGAAATAGTTTTTCGTCGTCTCCTTTGATGTTCTCGGGGTACGTGGGTATATATAGGAGGAAGAAGTAGGTCGGTGGCCGCCCGAGGGGCCCACGAGATAGGGGGCGCGCCTAGTAGGGGTGGGCGCACCCTCGACCCTCGTGGCCGCCTCGACTGCTTCTTGACTTGCACTCCAAGTCCTCTAGATCACGTTCGTTCCAAAAATCACGCTCATGAAGGTTTCATTCCGTTTGGACTCCGTTTGATATTCCTTTTCTTCGAAACACTGAAATAGGCAAAAAAAACAGCAATACGGGTTGGGCCTCGGTTAGTAGGTTAGTCCCAAAAATGACATAAATGTGTAAAGTAAAGCCCATAAACATCCAAAATGTGTAATATAATAGCATGGAATAATAAAAAATGATAGATACATTGGAGACGTATCACACCACATATGGGGCCATAGCCATTAATCGAGCTCAGGTTTATCTGGGCTGCTACAACTAGTGGTAACATGTCTAGCCGTGTCCGTGGTATCAACGACCGATTATTACTTGGGTTGGAGAGGTCGTTCAGTGGTTCGGCTTCTAGAGCCGCCACATATTCTTCCGCATGCAGGGAACACTCTGTATTTCTGCTAGTTGTGATGACGCCACGTGGACCACTCATTTTAAGTTTAAGTTAAGCGTAATGTGGTACTGCATTGAAACAAGAAAAGGCCGTTCTTCCGAGTAGTGCATGGTAGCCGCTTCGGAATGGAGCGATGTGTAAGATTAGTTCTTCGCTTTGGAAGTTGTCGGGAGAACCGAATACAACCTCTAATATTAGAGAGCCAGTGCAGCGGGCCTCTATGCCTGGTATTACTCCTTTAAAGGTAGTACTCCTTGGGCTGATTCTCGACGGGTCTATCCCCATCTTTCGGACAGTGTCTTGATATATCAGATTAAGACTACTGCAGCCGTCCATGAGGACTCGGGTGAGATGGTAGTCGTCAATTATTGGGTCGAGCACCAAGGCAGCCGAACCTCCATGCCAGATACTAGTCGGATGATCCCTGCGATCGAAAGTGATCGGGCAAGCCGACCATTGGTTGAATTTGGGGGCGACACGCTCTATAGCGTATATGTCTCAGAGTGCGCGTTTGCGCTTCCTCTTTGGTATGTGGGTTGCATAAATCATGTTCACTGTTTTGACCTCTGGTGGAAATTTTTTTTAGTCCCCCAATGTTCGGCTCGCGAGGTTCGTCCTCGTCTTCACTTTGCGGCTCCCTCCCCTTGTGTTCGACGTTTAGCTTGCCGGCCTGCTTGAAGACCCAGCATTCTCTGTTGGTGTGATTCGCAGGTTTCTCGGGGGTGCCATGAATCTGACATGATTTGTCTAGAATTTTGTTTAGGCTGGACGGTCCATCTCTGCTACCTTTAAATGGCTTTTTCTGTTGACCGGGTCGAGAGCCCATGAATCCGGCGTTTACCGCCGTGTTGTCTGGGCTGTCCTCATTATTTCGATGCTTGCTTTTATTGCGTCGCGGCTTCCCATTGCCATCCCTGATTTCGGATGTGCCTGGGTCACTGGTGTCGCTACGGGCCAACCAACTGTCCTCGCCCGTGCAAAAGTGGGTCATAAGAGTTGTTAGGGCTGCCATTGTCCTCGGCTTTTCCTGGCCGAGGTGTCTGGCGAGCCATTCGTCCCCGACACTGTGTTTGAAAGCTGCTAAGGCTCCATTATCCGAACAGTCGACGATTTGGTTCTTCTTGGTGAGGAATCTGTTCCAAAGTTTACGGGCTGACTCTCCAGGTTGTTGAATAATGTGACTCAAATCATCTGCATCCGGAGGTCGGACATATGTCCCTTGAAAATTAGCCCTAAAAGCATACTCGAGTTCCTCCCAACTTCCAATTGAATTTTTGGGGAGGCTTTTCAACTAGTGCCGATCTAGTCCCTTCAACTTGAGGGGTTGGTATTTGATGGCGTGGAGATCATCTCCGCGAGCCATATGGATGTGACGAATAAAGTGCTCAATCTAGACTGCAGGGTCTGTCGTTCCGTCATAGGCCTCGATGTTTATGGGTTTAAATCCCTCTGGAAATTCATGATCCAGCACCTCATCGGTGAAGCACAGGGGGTGTGCGGCACCCCTGTACTTGGATGTGTTGTGGCATGGGTCCGAAGGCTGTAGTGTTCGGTGTTGATTCTGAGCTGGTAGTTGATCAGTATAGTCGATTCAGCGGCCGTGATCCTGCGTAGGGACGCGTTTCCTAGATCCATAGATGGACCTGGCCATACTAGCTCTTTTGTCCAGTTGCTCACGTAGGTCGTGTGCTGATTTGTGTGTGGCGTCGTTAGCCGCTCTGTCCCGGCCATGGGGTGGTCAGTCCGGCTGATCGGCCATATTGTTTTTTAGCGGGATGGGCTCTATAGCCTCGTCGTCGAATTCGGGCAGTAGCTTGCGCTTTGGGTAGCTCTTTGTGTGGCGATCACCGCCGTATATTTTGTCAGTGTCGAGCACTTTTTTCCATCTGTGGTTGAGCGTATCCTGCGAGGCTTTAAGTCGTTGCTTCTGCTTTTTCAGGCTCCTCGCGGTAGCAATAAGCCTTTTGTGGAGGTTCTCTTGTTCCAAGTGCTTTTCTGGGATGATGTGTGCATCGTCGTCCGGACTGTTCTCCTCTTCGGAGACAGGTTTAGAAGTTTTGTCTTCGGCATCGCTTTGATCGGACAGCGGCGTCGGACTGTGTTCGCCGTCCCCTGGCTCATCCTGCTCCATTGCTGGGTCTACGGGGTCGTCGTTATCTTTAGCATCGTCCGGGGTACTATTCTTTCTTGTGCCGGTATCGTTGTTCTTGCTATGGCGGGCTTTAGAGCGGCGACGCTGACGTCGACACTTTGTTTGCTTCTCGAGGGGATTATCCTCCGTTGCATCATCGCCATTGTTTTGTTTGGGTGTGTCCACCATATATATATATATCATATGAAGAGGTGGCTTTCCAGCGCCCTTGCGATGGTGGTTCCCATTTTTCTCCGGCATCATCGTCCATGTCGTTAATGTCTTCGGAGTCAAAATCGAGCGTGTCGGTTAAGTCATCGACAGTGGCTATTAAGTTTATGGTGGGCAGGTAACGAATTCCTTCATCGCCCGCTTCCCAATCAAGCCGAACATAGTTCGGCCAAGAGTCTCCTGACAGGGAGAGAGATTTTAATGAGTTTAGCACGTCGCTTAAGGGTGAGTGCTGAAAGATATCCGCGGAGCTAAACTCCATGATCGGTGCCCAGTCAGATCCGATGGGCATGGATGCGTGCGGTTCGGAGCCTATGGACGGAGACGAGTCCGAGCGTCCGATGACACAGACCTCCTTGGAAGCAAAATCTGTGTCTGGCTCTATCGTCGCAGAGTGTGTGGCCTCCGTGGCGAAGTCTGTCCTCCCGTCATTGGACGGCACGATCTGCTCCAGATTTAAAGCCAGGACAGCTGCAGGTGTGATCTCTTGAACAGCGTCCGATGGCAGATCTAAGTCATGCTCATCGCGACCGTACGGTGCACCTGTCTTGGGCTCGAATCCGTCGGATATCAAGTCTCCGTGGATGTCGACAGTGTAATTCAGGCTTCCGAACCTGACCTGATGGCCAGGGGCATAGCTATCAATCTACTCCAGATGGCCAAGCGAGTTGGCCCACAGTGCAAAGCCGCCGAGTATGAAAATCTGTCCGGGGATGAAAACCTCACCCTGGACCGCATTGCTGTAGACGATTGAAGGAGCCATCAAGCCTTATGGTGACAACACAGTGGAACTCTCAATGAAAGCACCAATGTCGGTGTCAAAACCGGTGGATCTCGGGTAGGGGGTCCCGAACTGTGCGTCTAAGGCTAATGGTAACAGGAGGCGGGGGACACAATGTTTACCCAGGTTCAGGCCCTCTCTACAGAGGTAATACCCAACTTCCTGCTTGATTGATCTTGATGATATGAGTATTACAAGAGTTGATCTACCATGAGATCATAGAGGCTAAACCCTAGAAGCTAGCCTATGATTTTGATTGTTGTTCTCCTATGGACTAAACCCTCGGTTTATATAGATACCGGAGGGGGCTAGGGTTACACAGAGTCGGTTACAAAGAAGGGAATCTACATATCCGAATTGCCAAGTTTGCCTTCCACGCAAAGGAGAGTCTCACCCGGACACGGGACGAAGTCTTCAATCTTGTATCTTGATAGTCCAACAGTCCGACATAAGCATATAGTTCGGCTGTCCGAGGACCCCCTAATACAGGACTCCCTCACCTGCCTTGCAATGCCGAATACAATCTTAGCACCGAATATACCATCATTGAAGACAGGTTCAGGGGCTACTGTGGGAGTCCTGGACTAGGGGGTCCTCGGGCATCCAGTCTATTGATGTGGGCCGGACTGATGGGCCGTCAAGATACAAGACAGAAGATTATCTCTCGTGTCCGGTGGGGACTCTCACATGCGTGGATGGAAAGTATAGGTGTTTAGATATTTTATTCCTTTCTGTAAAACCGACTTTGTACAACCCTAAGCCCCTCCGGTGTCTATATAAACCGGAGGGTTAGATTAGAGGCAGGATCAGAACATTGCTAGGATAGCTATCTAGGGTTAGCCGAATCGATCTCGAGGTAGACCAACTTGTAATCCCTATGCCTTGAATATAATCAAGTAGGAGTAGGGTAATACCTCCATTAAGAGGGCCGAACCTGGGTAAATAGTGTCTCCCTTCTCCATTGTTACCATTGATCCTCAGACACACAGCTTGGGCCCCCCCCCCTACCCGAGATCTGCCGGTTTTGACACCGACAGTAGTAGCGCTGCTTTTATTGCCAGCTCTGCTACAACAGCTCCACCCGGGCGGCACCTTAGGCCCAACAGCACTTGTTGAGCAGGCTAGCGCTACTGCAATACTGTACAAGTAGCACGGGACGACCACCATCACTACTGCTAGTTGACAGTAGCGTGGGGCACTGACCCAGCTCTACTACTAACCATCTACCTATAGCCTTCTCCCTAGTAGTGATAGCTTTCAAACCCGTGTTCTTGCTCATTCTCCTGCAAATTTTGACCTCCTTGCTTGGAACTCCGTCTCTGAAGCTATTTTGGAGAATTACTCCTTGGTATGTGACTCCTCCAATGGTCCAATTAGTTTTTGTTCTAGTTCTTTATACTTCACAAATTTTTGCTGTTGTGGTAACCATGTGTTTGAGCCTGCATGTTGAATTTATATGGTCCAAAGTAGTTTTCATGCATGATATAGGCTCTAGGCACTTGTGGGAGTAGTTGCTATCAATTTTGTTAAGTTTTGTTCACTTTTATTTTGAGGTACTAAAAATTTCACAAATTTTCAGAGAAAAAGAAAATGCTCAAGTGGAGGTTGAGAGGATCTTCGAGCTAGGGTCCTAAGGAAGCCCCAAAGCCCAAGTACAATCTTCCTCGTGCGACTGAGGTGTGACTGTGTGAGTGTCCGTGTCACACATTCTTAAGGGATGCGGGAATTTTCGAGGATTTCTATTATTTGGCGAACCATGCCAGCATCATTCCCTTCCTTGAAGATAAGTGTGGCCAATAGCTCCTCCTCACTAATAATTTTGTGCAAAACTTTCATTTTCATGCAAGGAGAGAAATACCTATGGTGTCATTCCGTTTATACGGTATTCCTAGGGAGATGACATTGGAGGAATTCTATGAGGTTTGCTTGATTCCATGTGAGGGCATACTCCTTGAACCACATCCTAGGGACGTTGCAGATTTTATATCCGAAGTAATTATGGGGGAGTTGAGAGGAGTTTCCGAGGCTAGAGTTGCTAGCTTACATTCTTCCCATTTTGCGGTATTATTCATTATTTGTCGGGAAGTGTCTGATTGGACGGTAGGAGAGTGGAACACTTAGCTCGCCTGACGTTGCTATTTCGTGCCATGCCCTTTATCATGATACAACTTTCAGTTTGGGAGCTACGACCACTCCACGGTCACACACAAACTGTTTGAAGGGCATTATTAATGGGGGTTGAGGGAGTCCTGGACTAGGGGGTGTCCGGACAGCCGGACTATCATCGTCTGCCGGACTCCAAGACTATGAAGATACAAGATTGAAGACTTTGTCCCGTGTCCGGATGGGACTTTCCTTGGCGTGGAAGACAAGCTTGGCAATACGGATATGTAGATCTCCTACCATTGTAACCGACTCTGTGTAACCCTAGCCCTCTCCGGTGTCTATATAAACCGGAGGGCTTTAGTCCGTAGGGGACAACCTCCATTACAACAATCATACCATAGGCTAGCTTCTAGGGTTTAGCCTCCTTGATCTCGTGGTAGATCCACTCTTGTACTACCCATATCATCAATATTAATCAAGCAGGACGTAGGGTTTTACCTCCATCAAGAGGGCCCGAACCTGGGTAAAACATCGTGTCCCTTGTCTCCTGTTACCATCCGCCTAGACGCACAGTTCGGGACCCCCTACCCGAGATCCGCCGGTTTTGACACCGACATTGGTGCTTTCATTGAGAGTTCCACTGTGTCATCACTGATAGGCTTGATGGCTCCTTCAATCAACAACAACGCCGTCCAGGGTGAGACTTTTCTCCCCGGACAGATCTTCGTATTCGGCGGCTTCGCACTGCGGGCCAATTCACTTGGCCATCTGGAGCAAATCGAAAGCTACGCCCCTGACCATCAGGTCAGGTTCGGAAGCCTAAACTTCACGGCCGACATCCGCGGGGACTTGATCTTCGACGGACTCGAGCTGCAGCCGAGCGTGCCGCGCTGCCATGATCGGCATGATTTAGCTCTGCCACCGGACAGTGCCTTGGTGGCCGCACATGAATCCGCTCTGACCCTTAGTTCGGAGCCGATCGCACAGAGCGAGGACCGGTGGCTAGACTTCGAACCTCCTGCGCCCCTGCCAATCGAATCTGATTGGGCGCCGATCATGGAGTTCACTGCCGCGGACATGTTCCAACACTCACCCTTTGGCGACATCTTAAATTCGCTAAAATGTCTCTCGCTATCCGGAGAGCCCTGGCCGGATTATGGCCAGGATGGTTGGGATGCGGACGACGAAGAAATTCAAAACCCACCCACCACCCACTTTGTAGCCACTGTCAACGATTTAACCGACATGCTAGACTACGACTCTGAAGACATCGACGGTATGGACGACGATGCTGGAGACGATCAAGAACCAGTGCCTACAGGGCACTGGAAGACCACCTCATCATATGACATATACATGGTGGACACCCCAAAAGACGGGGACGGCGAAGAAGCAGCGGAGGCAGATTCCTTAAAGAAACAGCCCAAGCGCCGACGTCAACGGTGCCGCTCTAAATCCCGCCACAACAAGAATGGAGATTCCGGCACCGGAGATAATAACACCCCAGAGAGTGCCGAAGACAACCCCCTCCAGCAAGATTCAGCGCAGGAGGATGCAGAAGCAAGCCCTCACGAGAGAGCGGCAGACGAAGAGGTCGAGGATGATAATTACATACCTCCCTCCGGAGACGAGGCAAGCCTCAACGACGACGAATTCGTCATGCCAGAGGATCCCGTCGAACAAGAGCGTTTTAAACGCAGGCTTATCGCCACGGCAAATAGCCTAAAGAAAAAGCAGCAGCAGCTTCAAGCTGATCAAGACCTGCTGGCCGACAGATGGACCGAGGTCCTCGCGGCCGAAGAGTACGAACTCGAACGTCCCTCCAAGAGTTACCCAAAATGCAAGTTTCTCCCCCGATTAGAGGAGGAAGCATACATACCTTCGTCACCAGCGCACAATACGGCCGACCGACCACCCCGTGGTCGCGACAGAGAGGCATCCAGGCCCTCCACCAAGACCGTACCCCGGCATTGCTCTAAAAGTACGAAGCCAAGAGGGAACACGCCGGACCTGCGAGATATATTGGAGGACAAAGCAAGGCAATCCAGATCCATCTACGGATCACGTGGACGCCCAACGACCCACGACGAATACCGTCATGCCGGATACAACAACTCCGCCCGGGCCGAACACAGCAGACAACACTCACTCGAGCTACGTCGTGATATTGCTCAATACAGAGGCGTGGCACACCCGCTATGCTTCACTGACGAAGTAATGGATCATCAAATCCCTAAAGGGTTTAAACCCGTAAACATTGAATCCTACGATGGCACAACAGACCCTGCGGTTTGGATCGAAGATTATCTCCTTCACATCCATATGGCCTGCGGCGATGATCTCCACGCCATCAAGTATCTCCCACTCAAGCTTAAAGGACCAGCTCGGCATTGGCTTAACAGCTTGCCCGCAGAGTCAATTGGGTGTTGGGAAGACCTGGAAGCCGCATTCCTCGACAACTTCCAGGGCACATATGTGCGACCACCAGACGCCGATGACCTAAGCCACATAATTCAGTAGCCAGACGAATCGGCCAGACAGTTCTGGACACGGTTCTTAATAAAGAAAAATCAAATCGTCGATTGTCCGGATGCAGAGGCCCTCGCAGCCTTCAAACATAACATCCGCGACGAGTGGCTAGCCCGGCACCTAGGACAGGAAAAGCCGAAATCCATGGCAGCCCTCACATCACTAATGACCCGCTTCTGTGCGGGAGAGGACAGCTGGGTAGCTCGCAGCAACAACCTCAGTAAAAATTCTGGCAGTCCGGATACCAAGGACCACAATGGCAGGTCGCGTCGAAGGAAAAATAAACGCCGCGTTAACGGCGAGGACAAGGAGGATACAGCAGTCAACGCCAGCTTCCGAGGCTCTAAACCCGGTCAGCGGAACAAGCCATTTAAAAGAACAACTCCGGGTCCGTCCAATTTGGACCGAATACTCGACCGCTCATGCCAGATACATGGCACCCCCGAAAAGCCAACTAACCACACCAACATAGATTGTTGGGTATTCAAGCAAGCAGGCAAATTAATTGCCGAAAGCAGTGACAAGGGGCTGCATAGCGACGACGAGGAAGAGACCCGGCCGCCGAACAGTAGAGGACAGAAGGGTTTTCCCCCACAAGTGCGGACGGTGAACATGATATACGCAACCCATATACCCAAGAGGGAGCGGAAGCGTGCACTAAGGGACGTATATGCGATGGAGCCAGTCGCCCCGAAGTTCAATCCATGGTCCTCTTGCCCGATCACCTTCGATCGAAGGGACCACCCACCAGTATCCGCCATGGCGGATTCGCCGCATTGGTTTTAGACCCAATCGTCGATGGATTTCACCTCACGAGAGTCCTGATGGACGGCGGCAGTAGCCTGAACCTGCTTTATCAGGATATAGTGCGCAAGATGGGCATAGACCCCTCAAGGATTAAACCTACAAAGACGACCTTCAAAGGCGTCATATCAGGTGTTGAAGCTAATTGTACAGGCTCAGTCACACTGGAAGTGGTCTTCGGATCCCCGGATAATTTCCGGAGCGAGGAGTTAATCTTCGACATAGTCCCGTTCCGCAGCGGCTATCACGCTCTGCTCAGACGAACCGCGTTTGCAAAGTTCAACGCGGTGCCGCATTACGCATACCTCAAGTTCAAGATGCCAGGCCCTCGTGGAGTCATCACGGTCAACGGAAATACGGAACGCTCCCTCTGAACGGAGGAACATACAGCGGCTCTCGCGGCAGAAGTACAGAGCAGCCTTCTAAGGCAATTTTCGAGTCCGGCCGTTAAACGACCAGACACAGCCAAACGTGCCCGGAGCAACATCAACCAAGACCACCTGGCACGTTCTGAGGATGCATAGCAACACGGCCCCAACCCCAACCCTCGCATGATTGCACGACCAACCCTCCGCGTACATCATTACGCTCTAGAGATACCATGGGCCTAGGGGGAGGGGCACGACCACAACAGACCCAGAGTGCGGCTCAACCACACCAAGGGCTCACAAGTGTGTCGCCTTTTTTTTTCTATTTTCCTTCTTTATATACACAGGACTCCGTTCACCAGAGGCCCTGTCCGACGGCGAACCCGCCGAACTCACGATGCAACAGCCAGGGAGGGAAAAAGGCTGCGACGAACACTCAGGTGGTCTCCATTACAAGCATTAAATTCGATTATATACACCAGTCCGCAGCCCACCCCTGGAGGGGGACATGTTTATTTAGTCCAATCCCTTGCTTACCGCACTATTTTTATCATTCCGCACTCACAGCAGAATTCCTTGAATAAATAATGCAGCACTTTTTGCATGTAATTGCATTACTTTACATATATGTTCACTAATGACATCTTGCACCCGTATATTTTGGTACGGCCGAATACACCAGGGGCTTATGTTCCCCGCATTATGGTGTGATAAGTCCGAACACTTTCACAAGTGCGGCACCTCGAACTTATAGCATCATATGAATCGTCTCCGAATCATGTCTTGGGTCAATAGTTGGGTTTGCCCGGCTCCCACGTTTTGGCGCCTTACGTTCTATTTTGTCGGCTAAGGTGGCACTGGGAGAACCACTGCGACTGCGCCCCGGTTGAGCTGGGCGAGCGCCTCAGTGGAGAAAGCTAAAACTGACTGGCATGATAAGGCGAGAGACTGGTCGCTGTTCGAGAGGTCTTTTCGGGTCCCTAAAGACTTATGCCGCTTCGAGCGAAGTACCGGATAATGTCCAACGAAGGCGTGGATAGCGCCCCGAATTCGGTCTTCCGAATACCAGGGGCTTCGCCGAAATTTAAAATTATAGAATTCTATGGCTAAGTTAGAGTGTTCAAGCATTATAAGTCCGGTTGCCTTGTTCGTTGTGATTGAGCGCCTCCCTAGATGGACCCAAAAATGGGAACAAGAGTGCGCAAGTTTATCCCGAACACCCCAGCACTAGTGGCATGGGGGCTGAAGCCGACGACTTGCCATCTCTCAGATTTTATAAACGGCCGCACAGAAGGTAATATTTTAAATTAAACAAGTGTTGCTTAGCGGATATGAACAAAGTTTTCAGCGCACAAGATAATACATAGCGAGTTTACTCAATAATTACATATTTGGGGCACTCATCCGCAATCTTGTGGGCACCCTTCAGGACAGTCTTATAGTACATTTCGGGCGTACGATACTCCTTGCCCGCTGGCGGCGCGTCAGTGATGAGCCTCTCTGCATCCAGCTTGCCCCAGTGCACCTTTGCGCGGGCAAGGGCCCGACGAGCACCTTCAATACAGGCGGAGCTCTTGACGACCTCCACCCAGGGGCATGCATCCACCAGCCGCCGCACAAGGCCGAAGTAGCTCCCAGGCATGGCCTCTCCAGGCCACAGCCGGACTACGAGGCCCTTCATGGCCTGCTCGGCTACCTTGTGGAGCTTGACCAGCTGCTTCAGCTGGTCGCTAGGGGGCACCAAATGGCCGGCCTCAGCGTACTGAGACCAGAAGACCTTCTCCGTTGAGCTCCCCTCCTCGCCACGGTAGAATGCGGTGGCATCGGATACACTGCGAGGCAGATCTGCAAACGCCCCTGGAGAGCTCCGAATTCGGGTAAGTGTCAGGTAGTTTACATTAACATGCTTGCTTTGCATGAAAAATGCCTTACCCGCCGCTATTTTCTTCACATCCTCAACCTCCTGAAGGGCCTTATGGGCCTCGGCCTTGGCTTACTTGGCACTTCCGAGAGCTGAGGCAAGCTTGGACTCTCGAGTCTTTGAGTCGCGCTCCAAACTCTCATGCTTCTCCATCATAGCCTGGAGCTCTTGCCGCACCTCTGCCACCCGTGCCTCCAGCTTTTCTCGCTCTGCCCGTTCCGCGGCCGCATTGCGTTCGGCCGCGGACACAGCCTCCTTCAGGGCTGCCACCTCGTTTGTGGCCCCTGCAGTGCCCATGTTATCCTTGTTATTTTTTGCAACCTAAATCCTTTTCTGTAAGGTAAATATTCAAAGTGGCGTTACTCACCTTCTTTGTCCTCGAGCTGCTTTTTGGCACGGCCGAGCTCTTGCTCGGACCGCTCGAGATCCTGCTTCAATGCACCGACCTCCGCAGTCAGTGCGGCAGAGGTCAGCAGCGCAGCCTGCAAACCCATATTGACATACTTTTTAGCAACCCTGCTTATATCTTTTTAGATCCTCAGTCCGGCTTTTCTTTCCGAACAGCGAACTGAGCATCAGGGGCTACTGTCTATGCGGTATTACATTACATAATTTTAACTTCTTACCTCAAAGCCTGTTAGAAGGCTACTGCAGGCTTCGGTCAGCCCGCTCTTGGCGAGCTGAACCTTCTGAATCACCGCACTCATAATAGTGCGGTGTTCTTCCTCGATGGAAGCGCCTTGGAGCGGCTCCAGCAAGTTGTCCAGTGCCTCCGGTTGGACGGAGGCCGCCGGCGTCACGGTCTTGCCCTTCTTGCGAAGGGGCTGCCTGCCGGACTCCGGAACCACTGCGGGTTCTGGTGTGGAGTCCGGCGCAAAGTCCGGGAGGCTGCCTTGCAGCGCCTCCGGAGCCTCCTCCTGATGGGTCCCTTCCTGGGATCCCACCTCGGCGTCCTCAGCGGCGCGAGGGGTGGAGGCAGTCGGGATGGAATCCACATCCGACGGAGCCGACGACCCGCTCGATGAAGTGGGGAGATCATCGTCGGCCGGACTGTAGGCAGTATGCGGCATTAGAAGGACACTATGTGACACAAAAGAAAAATTATAAATCATTCAGGAATCCGGATACTTACAATCTCGCCGGAGGCCTGGCCCTTGAAGGCCACTCTTCGCCGCCAACGTTGGTGTTGGCAGAGCTGTCCGGGGGAATAGTTCTTCCCCTCTTGGACCCTTCGGCCTCCCCTGATGGGGAAGCCTTCCTCTTCCTCTCTCCCTCCTCTGGGAGAGAGTCTTCTTCCTCATCCTCGTCTTCGGGGGAGGAATCCGCCTCGGAGTCGTCGGAGACCTGAAAACGGGAACTCTTTCGAGTACCCGTGGCCACCTTCTTGGCCTTCTTTTCCGGCACCACATGCGGTGCCGGAACCAGTAGCCCCGCTAGACGGGCGTCTACTGGGTTTTCTGGCATGGGAGCCGGGCAGATGAGCTGCTCGGCCTTCTTCATCCATTCCTGTCAAAGGAAAAGGGAGATTGAAACCCGCTTAGGGTCGAACTACTAACAACAAGTGTCCCGTAAAGGGGTAGAATCACTTACCTCGTCAGCTGGACGCTGCGAGTGAAATCCACGATCTTCTGTCGCGGATGCGGGGCCTTCGGCGCCCTTAAACAGCACCCTCCAGGCGCCTTCGTATGTCGTGTCGAAGAGCCCGCTCAACGCCTGGTGCTGTTCCAGATCAAACTCCCACAGATTGAATGCCCGTTCTTGGCATGGGAGAATCCGGCGGACGAGCATGACTTGGACCATGTTAACAAGCCTGAGCTTCTTGTTCACCAGCTTCTGGATACAGGCTTGGAGTCCCGTCAGCTCCTTCAAATTGCCCCACAGCAAGCCCTTCTCTTTCTAGGAGGTGAGCTGCGTAGGGATACCAGATCTGAACTCGGGGGCCGCCGCCCACGTAGGGTCGTGCGGCTCGGTGATATAGAACCACCCCGACTGCCACCCCGACGCCCCTTCGAACCAAAGGACGTTGGGCATATTTCCCAACATGGCGCCTCCGCACTCCGCTTGAGTGCCCTTCACTACCTTCGGCTTGACATTGAAGGTCTTGAGCCACAAGCTGAAGTGGGGCTGGATGCAGAGGAAGGCCTCGCACACGACGATAAACGCCGAGATGTTGAGGATAAAGTTCGGCGCCAGATCATGGAAATCCAGGCCGTAGTAGAACATGAGCCCCCAGACAAAGGGGTGAAGTGGAAAGCCCAGTCCGCAGAGTAAGTGGGGAAGGAAAACGACCCTCTCATGGGGCCTGGGGGTGGGGATGAGCTGCCCCTTGTTGGGCAGCCGGTGCGCGATGTCGCCGGAAAGGTATCCGGCGCTGCGCAGCTTGGTGATGTGCTCCTCCTTAACGGTGGAGGCCAACCACTTGCCTCCCGCTCCGGACATGGTCGGAGAAGGACGAGGCGAGATGCGCGAACTTGGGCGCTGGAGCTTGAGTGCGCGGAGATGGATAAGCAAAGGAGGAAGAAGGCGTAGGTGAAAAGGTGAATCCTTATCCCTTATATATAGGCGGGCGAAGACTATGCGTCCCCACTGGCCTGGTAAAACTCGCTTATCTCCCAAGCGCCACCATCAATGGCGCGGTTGGGTTACCCACGTCCGTATTGATGAGAATCCCGGAATAAGGGGAACATGATCTCTGCTTTGACAAGACATGCCAAGGAAACCGCTTCGCTAAACGCGCTAAGGTGGTATAATAAAAAACGATTCAAGTAAAGGCTTGGTAGTGGCGTGACGTCGCCGCGAAATACGTCAGCAGATTGAACTTGTGTACATTTTATTCTCTCTACGGTGGAATGTGGAATTTATTTTGCAGAGCCGGACACTATCCTGGTGTTCACAATCTTCTTTGGATTATTCGGAGGAGGAACACGCCTTGCAATGCCGAACATTATTCGTGCTGGACTCATCGTCATTGAAGCCAGGTTCAGGGGCTACTGAGGGAGTCCTGGACTAGGGGGTGTCCGGACAGCCGGACTATCATCGTCCACCGGACTCCAAGACTATGAAGATACAAGATTGAAGAGTTCGTCCCGTGTCCGGATGGGACTTTCCTTGGCGTGGAAGGCAAGCTTGGCAATACGGATATGTAGATCTCCCATTGTAACCGACTCTGTGTAACCCTAGCCCTCTCCGGTGTCTATATAAACCGGAGGGCTTTAGTCCGTAGGGGACAACCTCCATTACAACAATCATACCATAGGCTAGCTTCTAGGGTTTAGCCTCCTTGATCTCGTGGTAGATCCACTCTTGTACTACCCATATCATCAATATTAATCAAGCAGGACGTAGGGTTTTACCTCCATCAAGAGGGCCCGAACCTGGGTAAAACATCGTGTCCCTTGTCTCCTGTTACCGTCCACCTAGATGCACAGTTCGGGACCCCCTACCCGAGATCCACCGGTTTTGACACCGACAGGGGTCTTTATGCTTCCCGCCTCGCTAAACACTTAGAGATTCCTATTAGGCAAGACAAGGCGGAAGAGATGCTTTTACCGACCAAATATCTTGATTATGCTAGAATGGTTGGGAATAACTTTATAGATGATGCACTACAAAAAAAATACACATCCGTGACATTTTGGGCCGAACGCATTTTTTTGTCATGCTTATGACACTTCTATGACGATAATTGTGACAAAACCCGGTATAATAATAGATGTGGTGGGCTCCTACTTCAATGACAAAAAATCATGACAGAAAATGGGCTTTTCGTCTTGGGTGGGCTGGGGACGCACCTGACATTGTTTGGGCCATCCATGACGAAAAAAATCGTGGTAGAAGCGAGGGCGAGGAAAAGTTCGGGGAGTTCCCGGTTATGGTGGGTGGTCAGGACCGAGCGATGCACGGAGGGATTGCGCGTTTATCTTGTACACATACGCGTGTCGGTGCAAGGCGTTGGGATCTAACTAAACCCGAGCGAGGCGTTCGCCAACTAAACCCGAGCGGTTGCACTGGCTACGTGTTACTGAATCCGAGCGATCGATCGATCTCTAGTTGTTAACTGAACCTGATCAAGTGATTCCTTCACTACTGCAGCTAACTGAAACCGATCGAACCTGCTGGCTCTTGATGAACAATGAGTGTTGTTGGGGGTTGGATGAACCATTCCCGGTGGGGGTTGGATGAACAGGACCCCTTGGTAGTAGAGGCCATTGCCGCTGGATGAATAGGACCCCAATCAAGCCCGTTGGGGGTGGATGAACATGACCTCGTGGAGGGCTGGTTAAATAGTAGCCGGTGGAGGGCTGGATGAATAGTAGCCCATGGAGGGCTGGTTGAACAGTATCTAGTGGAGGCTGGATGAATAGGAGCCCGTGGATGAACAATAGCTGGTGGAGGCAGGAGGGAGACGCCGTGGATGAACAGTCGCAAGTGGAGGACGGAGCAGGTTGAGGGTGGATGAACAAGCCCGTGGAGTCCGGTTTTGCGGTATGCCACACCCCTCCCGATGGACAGGACCCCTATTTTGACCGTAGGAGGTCGAAGAGAAGTCCGTTTCCTCCGTTTTGCGGTATGCCACACACCTCCCAATCAACAGGACCCTGTTTCGACCGTTGGAGGTCGAAAAGAAGTCCATTTCCTCCATTTTGCAGTACGCCAGACCCCTCCCGGTGAACATGATCCCATTTCAACCAAAGGCGGTCGAGCATAAGGCCACTTCCTCCATTCTACGGTACACTAAGCCTCATTTCGGCTGTTCCATCCAAGCCAGTTGGCTCCGATCGATGAACATGACGCATTCCGGTGCCTCCCGATGAACACGACCCGGTTTCTTCATTCCGACCTAGCCGGTTGGCTGCCGATGAACTGGACGTTGTCGCTGTTCTCTGCTGCCTCTCCAACTACACGAGCCATGGTCGTACGTATGCGCGAGTAGGGGTTCAAGACCCCGCCCGTATGTACGTACGTGGCCGTATTTACTTTCTTGCACCCTTGTTGTACATACGTGTACACGATATAGACGGGACTGCGTGACATGCTCTGTGCGCACCTCTACTACGACACATGCCCTTCCTTACTCAGCCACGGTTCATCGCTGCAGCCTGCAGACAGACCGATCAACCAGTATGTACGTACACATTCACGACCAGACAGACAACCCTACGTACGGTTCGACTGGGTGGGTCCCAGCTATTAGGGAGGTAAGGAGGCACTTCCTTGCATGCGAAGATATAGCCAGTGGGTCCCATCTGTTAGGGGGAGAATCATATTTTTTCCCCGTAATATGGACGCACTTCCTTGCGTGCGAAGATGTAGCTGGTGGGTCCCAACAGTCTGGGGAAACTTTTTTTTTCATGAAATACGGTGGTGCGTCTGGTGCGTCCTTGCTGTGAGGTGGAGGAATCATTATTTTGCACGTAATAAGGAGGCACTTCCTTGCTACGGTCGTGCACCTAGCTGTCAGCCTCTCCACATACAGCACTCTTCCGATGGAAGTCATTCCTTGACCACAATGACCACGCCGCGCAGAGAGCACCAAGGCGGTGGACGACGGCGAGGCCTAGAAAGGGGAGGGCATGGAGCCGGGGAAGACGCGGTAGTGGATGCCCACGCGGAGAGGAGTACAAGGGTTTACTGGTTCGGCTGCGGTGTGAGGCTGCCGTCGCCACAAAATAACAGGGGTTGTGGGTGAGTAGAGGGATGGCCTGTCCAGAGGTTGGAGTAGGGTGGGGCGGCCAGGCCTGCACGGTAGCAGAGCCGACCACGGGAGGCAGGAGCAGGCGGCATGACCGGCGCTGGTTTGGGCGGCTGGAGAAAGAAAACCAGAGCTTGAAGAAGCACTACGCCATTGGATGGACATCGAGCGGTCACTGGAGCTAGAATCGTTCATATTGACTAAGTTTACAAAGCCCTCCGTCCATGTCAATAGGCCCACAAGTCAGCCTCCAATTATGGTGGGTCCCAGATAGCAGGGGGAGTATTCATTTTTTTGTGTAATAAGGAGGCACTTCCTTTGGTGCGAATATATAGCTGGTGGGTCCGAGCTGTCAGCAGGAGGAACGTTTTTTTCGTGAAATACAGAGGCCCTTCCGATGGGTCCCTGCTGTCAGGTGGAGGAATTTATATTTTGCGTGTAATATGGAGGCACTTCCTTGCGTGCGGCCATGGACCCAGCTGTCAACCTCTCCACGTACAGTCCTCTTCCGATGGATGTTGTTTGTTGACCATGTTGACCACGCCGCACCAAGAGCACCAGGGCGGTGGACGAGGCGAGGCCTAGGAAGGGAACGACCTGAAGACGCGGAAGACTCGGAAGTTGTTTCCCACGTTGTAGGGAGTATGAGGGTTTACTGGTTCGGCTCCGTCGCTGGAAAATAACAGGAGTTGTGGGTGAGTAGAGGAATGGCCTGGTCAGCGATGGAGTAGGGTGGGGCGGCGCAGCCTGTGCGGCAACACAACTGGCCACGGCAGCCGGGAGGAGGCAGTCCCACCGACTCTGATTTGGGCGGTTGGAGCAAGAAGATCAGATATTGAAGAAGCAGCACGGCTGTTGGATTAACATCCCACGGTAACTAATGCAAGAATTGTTTGTGGACTAAGTTGACAAAGCCTCTCGTACTTGTTATCCTAATAGACCCACAAGTCAGGCTCTAAATCTGTCCCAAACAACATACAACCCGAAATTTCTAGCCAGATTCAATTTAATTTAAAAACTAAACATAACTTAATTTAAATACAATGAAATTTTACCTGCACAAAAACATTGAAATTTAAAATATCAAAATCTGAAAGAAAAAAGCATTTTGGAACTGATTGCCTGTTTGATGTATTTTTTCATTTTACAACCCATTTATTATTACTTATAGCCCATTTCTTATTACTTATAGCCCATATTCTGGGCAAGCTAGAATGCATCTGTCCTCGTTTTGAAAGATTTCCGGCCCAGCAGGGTGTAGAAAAGCAAGTAGGCCTACATTGGTTATTCTGCAAAAAACAAAATAGCTGGGCTAGCCATTTTTGGAAAGGAAAAAAAACTGGGTTGGTCATGTGGTAAACATTTGAAATAAAAGCCTTGGCTAGACAGGCCAAAGCTCCCGCACCACCCAGTTGATACCCTTCTCCATCCCGAAAAAAATACTATGCGCGCTGCTGGGTCCCGGGTGTCAGCCGCTCCTTGTGCAGTTATCTCGCTTTTTGACTACGTTGACAGTGGCGTGCGACCCAGATGTCAGGAAACCATTAGGAGGAACCCTTTTTTTCTTGTAATAAAGGAGACACTTGCTTGCCTACTACCACCTGGTGGGTCCCTACTGTCATCCTCACCATGTATAGTCATCTCGTTATTCCTCTCGGTTGTTGACCATGTTAACAACACCAGAGGGCGGCGCCTGCAGGTGCAACAAACCCTGGGTCCATTGCACATACCTTGAACATGCCCAAGAGCAAAGATTACAGCACCAAGATCAAACTGAGCAAGGAGGATCAATTCTTCGAAGGGTCCAAGTGCGGATCAAGAAGACCAAGATGAGCCAGAGAAGCAAGATATCACTAAGGAAAGAACCTCCCTTGTCGGGCAGATGAGCCTAGCAAGGTCGGGTTTGCCCCAGAAGCATACTTCCAGATCGTCCCGGCAGGCCCTGCCGGGGCTTGCGGAGGCAAGCCACTACACCGCTCCACCTCACAAGCGACACAACTCATATATCAGTGCGGTGTCAAGCCCCAAGGTGACTAAGTGGCTGCTTTTCGCCACATGGCAACCACTTCCTACAGCGAACACCTCCATATGATACCCGTCCTGAAACGTGTCAAGCAAGCACGCGTGAAGCTGGCAAAACAGCCCGGCAAGGGCTGCCGGGCACGCTGTGATGTGACACTCAACGACGCATTTAATATGCTCTGTCAGCCTGCACAGTTAGGTATGATAGCATTGTTTGCTATCTAATCAATACCTAAAGACTGATTTTCCACTGTGGTGGCCCCTTAACCTATAAAAGGAGGCCCATGGCAACCGTAGAAAGGGTTCGCGAGTTTGGCGAGTTTGGCCCCTCACATATCCATACACGCGTAGCCATTCCGCTCCAAGGCAACCCTGCCGGGCAAGTGTATTGCGCCCACCACCACCTTTTCCACCATCAATCCACCAAAGCAGGAGTAGAGTTTTATGCCTCGCTGCAGCCTCAGCCTGGGTAAAAACTGCCTGTGTGATCTCTGACGTGCTACGCTACGCTTGTCTGCTCTTTGTGCAACGTGTCCATGCCCAGACGAACCAAAAAGGGGCTCATATCCCCATAGGTGGCCATGGTTCCCCGCGACATCTCGGGCGCGCCAGGTGGGGGGATCACTTGCGCGAACCTAAGAGTGTCGGTAGCGCGTCATCTTCATCGCCATTTTCATCATGGACAGTGTAATCGACTATGGCACCTAAGAAGACGCCCGGAGCTGCGAATCACCTGTCCACCTCGAGGGCTCCGCCATCCGTGACTGCGAACGTCGCGGGATATGTGGGGATGCATGAGGATGTGGACGCTACGGGAGATGTGGTTGGCGCAGGCGGCGTTGGCACCACCACCCCCGTGGCCAGAGCAGAAGCTGAAGGCACTAGGGAAGGACATCATCAGCAACATCGCAGTGGCCATGCTCCTCGAGGTACGTACGAGGGGATTATTTTTTTTCACCCCCTCTCCTCGCCGAATGCACAGTTGCAGTGGTGGCGCATGTTCTGGGGCGAATGACAACCCTCCGGCCGCCCCCGCCGTGGGCGCGACCGCAGGGCGCACGCCAACCCCGGAATGGGCAGACCCAGCCACTGTGCCCAACGGAGCCGCTGGCCCTCAATCCCCTCCACCGCGTCACCATGCCATCCAAGCGGCTGGTTCAAAACAGCGAGGGCATGACGCGGACGCCACCGCCACCATCAGGAGTCGAGCGACACTATGGTCTACATCATCATTACCTATGCCAAGCACTGCCCCCAAGGCCATGGTGCGGGCCGAGCTACTATTGAGATTTCCGCTGGCAGCCGATCAGATGGATGAGTGGCAAGCAACCATCCAATGTCTGATTGGTTTCGCCGAGGCAGGACGACTGCTATGTCTTGAGCTTGCGTTGGTTTTCCTCGAAGAGGAGAGGGTGATGCAGCAATAGTAGCGTAAGTATTCCCTCAGTTTTTGAGAACCAAGGTATCAATCCAGTAGGAGGCTCCTCAAAAGTCCCACGCACATACACAAACAAACTAAGAACTCACAACCAATGCAATAAAGGGGTTGTCAATCCCTTCACGGGCACTTGCGAAAGTGAGATCTAATAAAGATAGTAAGATAAGCTAAATATATTTTTGGTATTCTATAATATAGATGCAAAAAGTAAAGATGCAAATAAAAGTAGATTGAAAGCAAATATGATAAGAGATAGACCCAGGGGCCATAGGTTTCACTAGTGGCTTCTCTCAAGATAGCATAAGTATTACGGTGGGTGAACTAATTACTGTGGAGCAATTGATAGAAAAGTGCAATGTTATGAGATTATCTAGGCATGATCATGTATATAGGCATCACGTCCATAACAAGTAGACCGACTCCTGCCTGCATCTACTACTATTACTCCACACATCGACCGACTCCTGCCTGCATCTTGAGTATTAAGTTCATAAGAACAGAGTAACGCCTTAAGCAAGATGACATGATATGGAGGGATAAACTCAAGCAATATGATATAAACCCCATCTTGTTATCCATGATGGCAACAACACAATATGTGCCTTGCAACCCTTTCTGTCACTGGGTAAGGACACCACAAGATTGAACCCAAAGCTAAGCACTTCTCCCATGGCAAGAAAGATCAATCTAGTAGGCCAAACCAAACTGATAATTCGAAGAGACTTGCAAAGATAACTCAATCATACATAAAAGAATTCAGAGAAGATTCAAATATTATTCATAGATAAACTTGATCATAAACCCACAATTCATCGAATCTCAACAAACACACCGCAAAAAGAGTTTACATCAAATAGATCTCCACAAGAGAGGGGGAGAACATTGTATTGAGATCCAAAAAGAGAGAAGAAGCCATCTAGCTAATAACTATGGACCTGTAGGTCTGTGGTAACCTACTCACAACTCATTGGAGGGGCAAGGATGTTGATGTAGAAGCCCTCCATGGTCGATTCCCCCTCCAGCAGAGTGCCGGCAAAGGCTTCAAGATGAGATCTCACGGATACAGAAGGTTACAGTGGTGGGAATTGTGTTTCGTCCTGCTCCTGGATGTTTTCGGGGTATGTAGGTATATATAGGAGGAAGAAGTACGTCGGTGGCCACCCGAGGGGCCCACGAGACTGGGGCGCGCCCTTCTATCTTGTGGGAGGCTCGGCTACTTCTTGACTTGCACTCCAAGTCCTCTGGATCACGTTCGTTCCAAAAATCACGCTCCCGAAGGTTTCATTCCGTTTGGACTCCGTTTGGTATTCCTTTTCTTCGAAATACTGAAATAGGCAAAAAAACAGCAATATGGGCTTGGCCTCCGGTTAGTAGGTTAGTCCCAAAAATCATATAAATGTGTAAAATAAAGCCCATAAACATCCAAAAGGGGTAATATAATAGCATGGAACAATAAAAAAATTATAGATACGTTGGAGACGTATCAACGACCACACCGAGCTGGCCTGCCATAGCCTCCCTAGGTGACAACAATGGCTCGTGTAGCTGGCCGTATGGAAAGGTGTCACCCCCACGGTGCAGTCCTTACCTCGGCAAGTAGTACGGGAGCCACGTAACCAAGAAACCGACGACGTATCGATGGCCTCCTCCGACCCTCGGGTACATCAAGGCCAGCGGCGAGACCTGGAGGACAGGTGGAGGGAAGGCACACGCGCCGTCGTCGAGCGACGCCTTGACAACCACTGGCATTCCAATGGGTGTGACGACCTCAACATCGAAGAGCCCGCGCTCGGAGATGGCGGGTGCCTACCTTTTGAGGTCGGGTGCCCTACCTTAACCCATGAGCTATGGCAAGTGTGTTGGCCGTGCGGTCGGACGTTCAAGCCAGAGATACCTGAGAAGTATGATGGGAGACTGAACCTGACAGAGTTCTTGAGAATCTACACTATCGCTGTTCAGGCTGCCGAGGGAAGAGATGAGAAGATGTTCACCAACTACTTACCTTTGGCACTCAAGTCAAATCTGAGGTCTTGGCTAATGCACCTGCCGGATAACTCCATTTCAACCTGGGCTGACCCGTGCCATGAGTTCATTGGTGCCTTCACGGGCGACCATCAAGAACCAGGGCGGCCCAGTGATTTGTAGCTTCTCGAGCAGAAAGAAGGAGAGACTTTGCGGAAGTAATTGCAAAGATTCAGTCGAGTCCATAGAAATATTTCGGATATCCACCCAGCACCTATGATAGCTACCTTCCAATCCAATGTGCACAACCGTAGGATACGTTCCAAGATGAACATTCGGTTTCCTAAGACTGTTAAGGAGCTATATACCTTGGTGGACAATTGTGCTTGGGTGGAAGATGGGAGGAAGCTCCCTGGAGAGGAAGATTGTGTTGACATCGACTCAGAGGATGACGACGAGTCAACCAGTCAGAGGAAGAAGAACAAGAAGCGCAACAAGAAGCGAAAAGGATAAGGCAGTGTTGACAATTGAGAGATCGGGCACGCCTAGTAACGGCAAGAAGGCTAAAGCCAAAGCCCCTGGCAAGGAAGCTGCCGCGTGCGCTGACTGCTGGGAGGTTGCGGCTGCTGAGAAGGCAGGGAAAGGTGATGGACCGTACTGCAAGATTCATCAGCCAAGGGCCACGATCTCGAGGAGTTTCAGCAGGCTGACCAGCTCACCAAAAAGTAGAGGGCTGGGTATGGGAAGTGTGATAAGGAAAAAGGTCAGAACGGTACTGGCAGAAAGGGCCAGGGCAGTGAAGTAAATTGCCTTGGCAGGGCTCCTCGGAACCAAGGGAAACCTCCAGGGGGCGAGAGAAGGAGGATTGCAGTGATGAAAGTGATGGAGGGGATGAAGAGGAAACAATGAGTAGGAATTCTAGAAAGCCACTAACGCCCTGTGTATTGACGGGGTTACATCTTTGCACTCCTCTCACCGCCATACTTTCATGAAGAGGAAACAGCGGGTGCGTGAGGTCAATTCCATGGAGCCAGCGGCAGGTTCTCAAAAGCCTCTCAAATGGCCATGCATGTCCATCATCTTTGATGAAGAGGATCGCCCTGACCGCATCACTGTGGTGGGATGCTTGCCGTTGTTGGTTTCACCAATGATCCACAACCTCAAGGTCACAAAGATGCTGGTTGATGGCGATGCTGGGTTGAATGTGATTTCCCCACAAGTTCTCGGCAAGCTCCAAATAGCAGAGGAAGAGCCTAAAGCCACGGGCATGTTTCAAGGATTCAATCTCGGCAGGAGTCGTCCTAAGGGAAAGATCACGTTACCCGTGACTTTTGGGGGAGAGTTAAACTACCAGACTAAGAAGATTGTGTTTGATGTGGTTGACCTCCCTGAGGGAGTCCTGGATTAGGGGGTATCCGACCAGCCAGACTATATACTTTGGCCGGACTATTGGACCGTGAAGATACAAGACTCAAGACTTTGTCCCGTGTCCGGATGGGACTCTCCTTTGCGTGGAAGACAATCTTGGCGATCCGGATATCAGATTTCCTTCTTTGTACCCGACTCTGTGTAAACCCTAGCCCCCTCCGGTGTCTATATAAACCGGAGGGTTTGATCCATATAGGGACAATCATAATCATCATAGGCTAGCTTCTAGGGTTTAGCCTCTACGATCACGTGGTAGATCAACTCTTGTAATACTATTATCAGCAAGATCAATCAAGCAGGAAGTAGGGTTTTACCTCCATCGAGAGGGCCCGAACCTGGGTAAAACATCGTGTCCCTTGCCTCCTGTTACCATTAGCCTTAGACGCACAGATCGGGATCCCCTACCCGAGATCCGCCGGTTTTGACACCAACATTGGTGCTTTCATTGAGAGTTCCTCTGTGTCGTTGCTGCAAGGCTCGATGGCCCGTCTCGTTGTCAAGGTGTCGGGGGTTGGGTGCGACATATGCCAAAGGATGGCCTATCATGGTGGGGGCGAGTAGAACGTCGCCGGTGCCTGGAAACGGGATGAGGCGTAGGCATGCACGCCGGCGAATCTTACCCAGCTTCGGGGCTCTCCGGGGAGATAACAACCCTACTGCTGCTCTACGGGGTCTCCGCATGATCACTAAAGCAAAGTGACTACAATGGTGCTCCTCGAGCTGTATCGGGAGGCAGGAGAGAGCAAGGCTAGTTCTCTCCTCCCTGTGCCATATGGTCTATCTCTATCAAGGTCCGAACCCTTTGCATGGGTGCCCCGAGGGGTTTATATAGGCCTACCCCCCATGGGTACAATGGTAATCCGGCTGGCGCGGGCCCCAGCCGTCTGTCTCTCACACCGCCGTCCTTCCCGCCGGCTTCTGGGGCCCGCCGACTGGTGGGCCCCGCGGACAGGCCTGACACTGTGCGGCACTCCTGATGACGCAGGCTTGGTCATTGGGTCGTGGCAACAGTGCCGCCGTCTATCGGGCGATCATTGTCGCCATTCCCCATCCAATCTGGTTAATGGCTCATGGGGCCCTGAAGAGGAGGCGGCCGACTCCAGGGAGGCCGACTCCCTCAGGGCCGTCTTCGGGGCGCTCAGGCCGCCTTCGGTCCACCCACTGACAGGCGGCCCTCGGTCTTCGGGCCGTACAGGCCGGCGTCATGCGTACAGTGTGTCGCGCACTGTGGCTGAGGCCAGGGCAGGCATGGCAACAGTGTCGCGCCTCGCCGGAGATCTTCTGGCGATACGGCTCACTATAGCCACGCCGGTCCCTCGTAGGCGGAGGGGAGCGGCCACGTCGTGACCGTACCCTGCGTCGGGCTTCATGAGGAGTCGTGGGCCGACTCCCATAGTCGGCCTCTCTGGAGGTCGCCAGCTTGGAGTCGGCTTGTCTTGGAGTCGCCGGCTGGGACTCGGCTTGTCTTGGAGTCGCTGCCTGGGACTCGGCTTCTCTTGGAGTCGCCGCCAGGGACTCGGCTTCTCTTGGAGTCGCCTCCAGGGACTCGGCTTGAGGGGCGCGGCCTGCCCTGATGTCTTGAAAGATCCTGGGACCCGGGTTAGCCTACCCGTGGCCCATTACTCCGACAGTTGTCCCCGAAGCTGATGAAGCCCCGCGGATGCCGCCTTGTGGGGCTTCAACAGTTTCAACCTTCCCATCGCAGACTCTGGAACTCGCCGTCGTCTTCTCTTTGGCCGACTCGTCGAAAGTCGGATCTCTTCTAGCGAGGGGCCGCTGCTTGAAAGTCGCGGCGGGAAATCAGGCGGCGTATCTGATACGCTTCCCTGCTGCCATCGAGGCGGTCCTATCGCGTGGCGCCACGTGGAGAGGACAGTATGCCCACCCACGCGCGCGACGGAACGGGCCGTCAGGCGGGGCCCGCCACTACCGTGCCTCGACATACGAACGAATCTGTTGCGGCCGTGGACGGTTGGTTTCCCCACGTCGTTACTGCATGCAGTAACTTCGTGGGGTGAATCGTGGGGCGGCGTGGGGCATCGCGCGCAGTTAATCCCACGCCCACCCCCTCGGCTCCTCAGCCCGGAGGGCTATAAATAGGCGGGGAGGAGCGGGGCGACACCGCACGTGCACCCTTCTCCCCCATTCTCCCGCCTCATTTGCCTTCTCTTCCTCCTGCCCCCGCCGTCGAGCGAGAACACTCCTCACCGCGGTGATGAGCTCTTCCTCCGCCGCGGCCCCCGCCGTGCGCTCTGGCGTATGGGACGGCTCGGAGGTGGAGGAGGAACACATCGAGTTCCTCAACCAAACCCGCCGTCTTCCCAGCGCTGACCTCGTGCGCACCCGCCCCGCGCTGGCGGGGGAGACCCGACCAGCGACGGAGGAGGGCAAGCGGGTCATCTTCCGCTCGCACCTCATGCGCGGCCTGGGGCTGCCGGCGAGCGGTTTCTTCCGCTCGTTCTTGGAGTTTCACAGCCTTCAACTACACCACCTTACTCCAAATACGATGGTGTTGCTCTCCGCCTTCGCCACTCTGTGCGAAGGTTTCCTCGGTGTTCTCCCCACCCTCGAGCTGTGGGGAGAATTCTTCTCTTCGAAGCTCGGCACGCAAGTCGCCGACATTCCGGCTCAGTGCAGCACCTACGTCGCGGTGCGGCGCTCGACAGCCGACAACCCCTTTCCTCCCATCTCGCTGATAAAGTCGGTGAAGATGTGGCAGCGCTCATACTTCTACGTGAACAACCTCCCCACCGACGGCGACTGGGTCAACCTGGCGCCCTTCAACGCCGCCCCCCTGACTGGGAGGCACCCCAGCTGGTCTCACTGAGCCAGGTCGCTGACTCCCTCCGGAGCCGCCGCCGTAGCGCGACTCCGAGTCTTGCTGCAGTCAGAGGGCCTTGTCGGATCCGACCTTCTGGCCGCCTTTGTGGCACGCCGAGTCCTCCCGCTCCAAGGCCGGCCTCACCTGATCTGTCAGATGAGCGGCCTCCGAGATCCAAGTCGGATGAGCACCAAGGAGATGCCCCGCAAGGAGGTGGCGAACTTGGTGAACCATATCGCGCACTGCGAGTTCACGGAGGACTGGCAATTCGGCAAGGAGCCGTATTCGCGCGACAACCCCCCACCAGTGGTAAGTCGCATCTCCCCGTAGTTTTGTCTTCTTTGCGGCCGACTCCGGCCTCTAACTCTTGTTGGTTTCTTCTTGCTAGAACCCCCTCATGGAGCCTGCAGCCGGCGCCACGAGGCATCCCCGCGAGTATGTCCCTGATCGTGCGGACAGCGACGTTGACGACCCGGACTTGGGGGCGGCGGCGATGGAAGCCGATGCCGAAGGCGGCGGAGAAGGGGCAGACGGCGGCTTCAGGCCCTCGGCCACCTTCGCCGACTGGCCTGATGATGACGCCGACGGGGAAGTTGCCCCGCGCCACCAGCCGAGGGCCGGCCTGGCTGGCCAAGGCGGTGCGAAGAGGCGTCACGCCGGGCCGAGTGCGCCCGTCGGCAAACTAAAGAAGTTCAAGGGGGCAGCCGCCGCGACGAAACGGGAGGAGGCGGCCGCGAAGGCCAACCGCTTCCGAAGGGAAGTGAGAAGGCCGCCGCTAGTCTCAGCGTAAGTCTTCACGCTCTTTATTTTCATTTGTTGAATCTCGCCCGAATTTTCCTTTATTCTCCCTCCGTTCTTCTTTAGGGGCCCCCTCTCCCTTGAGAGAGTCGCCGTCGCCTCCGTCATGGGGTCGGCAGAAACGTCCACCAACACTCGGCGGGCTGATCCCGCCACCGACCTCCGGGAGGCGACGGAGCGGAATGCACGGGAGAAGCGCGACGAGGAGGAGGCCGATCGCCTGGAGAAGGCGCAGGCCGAGAAGGCGGCCACCAACGCCCAGAAGAAGCTGGTGGATGCTGAAGCCGCCACTGCGGCGAAGCGGCGTGCTGAGGAGGCCGCGCGTCGCCGATCGACGATGCTCGTCCCCCCATTGTCGTCGGCGCCGCCGCCTCCGGAGTTCACGGGGCAGACCAGAGAGGTCGGCACCGAGAACCCCCTCGGGGAGGAGGGCGGCGAGGCTTCTGGCTCGGACACCCTCGTGCCGCCTCCGCCGCCTCCGCCACCGACTGGAAGACCGCACAGAAAACAGTCGGTGGGCTAGTCGGAGCCGCCGACCGCGGACGAGGCTGAGGCGCGGCTGCTTCTTCAAGTCGCCACGCCGGTGCGCCGCCGTCTTGAGAGGGCGACCTCGGGAAACTGGCACCGCCAGCTCGGCGACTCTGGATGTCGAGGCCTCCAGTGCCGCGCCCACCGGCTGGTTGCGCGGAGGTGGCACCGGACCGCTGAACCAAGCGCGACTGGACGTCCAGGCGAAGCTGCACGCTGAAAGTGACGCCCTTCAAGTCTGCACCAGGGCGCATCTGGCCGTGCGGACATCTGTCCGAGTATGTTTTGTTCTTCTTTCTGATTTTTGTTTTTCTCTGTGGGGGCGCGCCAGCGCACCCACTGGGTGTAGTCCCCGAGTTCCGGGCTGGCTGCTGAGCTGGCGGTTCAGAACTCCCTCTGGCGAGTTCCGAATATTGACTTTGTCTTTATTGGCTTTTTGTAGGAGTATCATAACCTCCGCGCCACTGCCTTCAACCGCAACGTTGAGGAGTTTAACAAGCGGACCGCCGACTTGGCGGAAAGCCGGGGTGAGCTCTTTTCTTCCTTCTTCGCGGGGGCGCGCTAGGGCACCCGCGGGCTGTAGTCCCCGAGATTCGGGCCGACTGCTGAGCAGTCGGGCCGGATCTCCCCGGCGATCTACTTTACTGACGACTTGCTTGTCTCTTATTTCGTTCTTTAGGTGCCAACGCCACTCTTCAGGAGTAGCTGGGCGAGGCCAACACCGCTCGGTGCACCAAGAAGGAGGAGTGCGACAAGCTCGCCAAAGAGCGTGACCTGCTGGTGGCGCAGCTGGCCGAGCAGAAGGAGCTGCTCTAGAAGGCGCAGGACGAGGCCAAGACGCGGGAGGCCGCTCTCATGGCCGAGCTTGAGAGCAAGCGCTCCGCCTGGACCGATAGGGAGGCGATGCTGACTTCCGGCTACCACGAGATCGAGGACATCGTTGATGGTAAGTTTCTTTTGTTTCTTCGGGCTTCCGACTATGTGTCAGGCCGACTTCTGATTTTTCGACTTTCTTCTTTTTTGTCTGGGCAGACTTCTTTCCTGGTCATTCACAGGAAGTCCCTCTGGCCATCGAGGCTGCTCGAGAGGCGCGAATGGCGAAGGGTGAGGAGATTGCCGCTAATGCCCCCCGAACCATCGACGAGCAGCTCCTGAGCATTGAGGCCCATCTTCGCCCGGCTCACCGGCTGCTACGCCGGCTTCAGCGCGCCGGCGCCCAGGCGGTTGCTGCCTTGTGGCCGGATATGCCGGCTCTGCGCACCGCCAGTCGGACTGCCGACTGGCTGGAAGTCGCCGCCGGCCGTCTTGAGGCTTGGAAGGGCTCCTCGGCCCGGTCCGGAGCACGTCGGGCCTTGGAGTTCGTCAAGGCGTGTTATCCAGGGCTGGACCTGGACCGCCTGGCCGCGTTCCGGTCAGAAGCCTAGGCCGAGCTGGAGGCCGTGGAGGGCGCTCTTGTCGAGCGTGCGGCGGCCATCTCCGAGTACACGGACACCAGTGTCTTTGTGCCCGAGCGGGCTGAAGGCGGCGTGGAAGTGCCGGTGGACTGGTTCGGGATGAACCCGGAGTATGGCGAAGACTCGGCGGAGGTGATCGACTCCAGCGCCGAGGAGGAGGACGAGGTGGAGGACAAAAGCGAGGCGGAGGCACCAGAAGACGGAGCAGGCGGCCAGCCTCAGCTCCATCGCGCCTCTAGCAACGAGCCGCGTGGAGACAAGGCGACCGCCGCCGGAGGCGACCAAACCGGAACCGCCCAGCCGACTGCCCCAGCGCCTGACGCCGCCGTCTCCTCCGATCCTCCGGCCCCGGATGCCGCCTCCTAGGCCGCTTTTTTCGCCTCAGTTTTATTTGTCTGTAGTAATCTTTTGAACACTTGGTTAGACTCGAACAGTTCCACCCGCGGGGTGTATCTCGAACTTCTATTCGAAGATTCGGCCAAGGCCCTATGTAAATATTTATCTGATTTCCGCCTTTCCTTGCTTATTGCTTCTTAGGCTTTTTCCTTTGCCGTCTTCCTTTAGTTGCTGCCTTGCCAGCTGGACAGCTACTCTGCGGACTGTCGCTAGGTCAAGTGCTTGGCTACTTCGGGAAGACAAGTACTTGGCCGTTTAGAGTTTCTTTAGCAAGTCGGCTAGAAAGAGACGGGCCGACTATCCAAGAGTCGGCCGTCTTTGATAAAAGCTAAGACGGCGAGCCGACTACTCATGAGTTGACTCTGTAGAGAGAGGCTGGTAGCCGGCTTGAGCTATGCATATGCTTTAGGTCCTTAGCCATTTTTTCATGAGTGTGCTCGTTCTTGCTTGTTCTCCGCCTACCAGCAGTCGCTCTGCGAGCTGCGGCTTTCGACGGGAGACGGCTTGAGCGCAACGCACTACTTGTCCGACTACAGGAAGCATTTCATAGCGCAAGACGACAAGTCCCTGGGCCGACTAGTCGGACCCGGTGCCAAACGGTGTGATAAAAAGAGTAGCATTTTTGGAAGCGTGATTCTTATCATACAGATAACAAAAAGGCAGTCCCCGAGCTCGTCTCGGGGGGCCCGAGGTCTTAGTACTTTAATACAAAGGGGGTAGTGCGATACATACTGCATCAACTATAAAACCTTCGAAGAAGATTTGCATTCCATGGGCGCTCTGTTTCTTTGCCGGAGTCGTTCCTCTTGCGTGCTCGAGGCTTCTGAGCGTCGATTAGGTAGTAGGCGTCGTTCCCTAGCACCTCGCTAATGATGAAGGGGCCTTCCCAGGGTGCCGACAGCTTGTGCTGGCCGGCTGTTCTCTGAATCAGCCGGAGCACAAGGTCGCCCTCTTGAAACGGTCTCGGCTTGACCTTTCGGTTGTAGTATCGGCGCAGACTCTACTGGTAGATGCCGGACTGGCTGAGTGCCAACAGTCGGCCTTCTTCCAACAGGTCGATGCCGTCTTGGTGTGCTTCTTCAGCTTCCTCTTCGGTGTACATGGTGACTCGTGGAGAGTCAAACTCTATATCCGTCGGGATGACGGCTTCGGCACCGTAGACGAGGAAGAAAGGCGTGAAGCCGGTTGACTTGTTTGGAGTTGTGCGCAGACTCCAGAGGATGGCTGGTAGCTCCTCGACCCAACAGCCGACCGAACGCTCGAGTGGTTCGACCAGTCGAGGCTTGATGCCGGACAGGATGAGGCCGTTTGCTTGTTCCACCTGGCCGTTTGACTGCGGATGGGCAGCGGACGCTAAGTCCAGTCGGATGCCCTGCGTCGCGCAGAAACGGGCCAAGGCGCCCTTGGCAAAGTTTGTGCCGTTGTCGGTGATGATGATGTGCGGTATGCCATACCGCACCGTGATGTCGGCGATGAAAGTCACTGCAGTCGGTCCGTTCAACTTTTTCATGGGCTTTGCTTCTATCCACTTGGTGAACTTGTCCACCGTGACAAGCAGGTGAGTTAGGCCGCCTCGGGCCGTCTTGAATGGTCCCACCATGTCCAGGGCCCAAACTGCGAAGGGCCAGGCGATGGGGATTGTCTTCAGCGCGGACGCCGGCTGAAGTGGCTTGGAGCGGAACATCTGGCACTCCTTGCATTTTTGGACTAACTCTTTAGCCTCTTCTAGGGCAGTCGGCCAAAAGAAGCCGTGCCGAAAAGCTTTGGCGACGAGTGCTCTTGAAGCCGCATGGTGGCCGCACTCTCCATGATGAATGTCTCTGAGGATTGCTTGGCCTTGTTCTGGCTCTACGCGGCGCTGGTAGACACTAGTGACACTGCGCCTGACCAGTTCTCTGTTGACTATGGTGTATGCTGCCGCTCGGCGCTGCACTTGCCGAGCCAGGATCTCATCTGTCGGCAGCTCTCTGTTCACTAGAAACTTGAGGATGGGCTGCGCCCATGAGGGTGCTGCTATCTCTTCCACTGCTGCCACAGCGACTTGGACAAGGGTGGCCGGGCTGGGGGGCGGCGGGTTGGAGTCCGCGGCTATTTGCTGGATTAACGGAGTCCCTGGGCTGACTGGTGCAGTCCCGTGGCCGGGCTCTGAAGTCCCCGGGTCGGCTGGCACAGTCCCCGGGCCAGGCTCCGAAGTCCTTGGGCCGGCTTCGACTGTGGTTTTCTTGGGGCCGTCTGCTAGGGCTCTAGAGTCGGATCCGACTACTTCTGGAGGGGCCGGCACAAAGATGGAGTCCGACTCTAGTGAAGGCTTGACAGACGGCTTGAGGAGGCGCTGAAGAGCGATGCCGGAAGGTATTGCTTGGCGGGTGGAGCCGACCCGTGCCAAGGCGTCTGCTTGATCATTCTCATTCCTTGGCACGTGAAGGAACTCGCACCCTTCGAAGTATCCGCTGAGTTGTTGTACCAGGAAACGATAGCTTGCCATGTTCGCATCCTTGGCGTCCCAGTCGCCAGATGACTACTGGACCACCAAGTCGGAGTCGCCATAGCACAGGATCCGGCGAATGCCGAGCTCTTTGGCAAGCCGGAGCCCGTGAATGAGCACCTCGTATTCGGCGACGTTGTTGGAGGCGGCGAAGTGGATCTGCAGCACATACTTGAGCTGGTCGCCCTTAGGGGAGGTGAGGACGACGCTGGCTCCCAGGCCGGTGCGCATCTTGGAGCCGTCGAAATGCATCCGCCAATGGGTGGAGTCAGGCGCTGGCGGTAGGTACTGGGTCTCGGCCCAGTCGACAAGGAAGTCGGCCAGTGCTTGCGACTTGATGGCGGTGCGGGGCTGGTAGTAGATGGTGTAAGGAGCCAGATCTATAGCCCATTTGGCTACTCGGCCGGAGGCGTCTCAGCTTCCAATGATTTCGGCCAGTGGAGCGGTGCAAACCACAGTGATTGGATGCTCTTGAAAGTAAGGCTTCAGCTTCTTGGCAGCAAAATGCACACCGTAGCACATCTTCTGGTAGTGAGGGTAGTTTTGCTTGGAGGTCGACAGTACCTCGCTCAGGTAATATACCAGCCTCTGGACAGGGAGCGCCTTGCCTTCCTCCTTGCGCTCGACTACGATGACTGTGCTGACTACTCGGCTGGTGGCGGCGATGTACAGTAGCATGGGCTCTTTGGGAGTCGGAGCCGCCAGCACAGGGGGAGTAGTCAACATCTTCTTCAATTGGAGAAAGGCCTCATCCGCCTTGTGATTCCACTCAAAAAAGGTGGTCTTCTTCATCAATTGATACAAGGGCAGGGCTTTCTCGCCCAGCCGACTGATGAATCGGCTGATGGACGCCAAGCAGCCGGTGAACTTCTGCACATCTAACAGTCGGCTGGGTACCTCCATTCTCTCGATGGCCTTGATCTTCACAGGGTTGCACTCGATGCCGCATTCGGAGACCAGGAAGCCGAGGAGCTGGCCGGCTAGTACTCCAAAAACGCACTTCTCCGGGTTGAGCTTGATCTAGAATCAGCGCAGGTTCTCAAAGGTCTCTTTGAGGTCTTCTAGCAGCGTCCCACGCTTCTCCGTCTTCACCACCACATCGTCCATGTAAACATGGGCATTCCTGCCGAGTTGCTTGAGGAGGCATTTCTGCATGCAACGCTGAAAGGTGGCGCCGGCATTCCTCAAGCCGGACGTCATCGCCAGGTAGGAGAAAGCTCCAAACGGCGTGATGAAGGCGGTCTTTAGTCTGTCTGCCAGGTTCAGCTTGATCTGGTGATAGCCTGAATATGCGTCTAAGAAACTCAGCAGCTCGCATCCGGCTGTAGAGTTTATCACCTGATCGATTCTCGGCAGGGCAAACGGATCCTTCGGGCAGGCTTTGTTGAGGCTTGTGTAGTCAATACACATCCGCCACTGTTTGTTCTTCTTCAACACCAGAACTGGGTTAGCTAGCCACTCTGGGAAAAATACTTCCATGATGAAGCCGGCTGCTAGGAGCCGGGCTATTTCTTCCCCAACAACTCTTCTTTTCTCTTCTGACAGGCGGCGCAAGGGCTGCCTGACGGGTTTCACATCTGGCCTGACGTGTAGCTTGTGCTCGGCGAATTCCGTCGGGACACCAGGCATGTCCTTGGGGGACCATGCGAAGATGTCGCGATTCTCACGGAGGAAATCGACGAGCTCGCCTTCCTATTTGCTATCGAGGCCTGTGCCCATGACAGCGTACCTCTCCGGGTGCTCCGGGTCCAAGGGTATCTTCTTGGTTTCTTTGGCCGACTTGAATGATCCTTCTGCTTCTGACTCCTCGGGGTCAGGCGATAACTCAGGCTGCTTCCCTGCCATCACCACTACCCGGTCAAGGAGCCGCTTCTCAGCCGCGACCACCAGGGACTCGGCCAGCCGACTGCCTTCGGCCGTGCAGGCGGACGACTTCCTGTAGTCGCCGGCTACGGTCAGAATTCCCTTGGAACTCGGCATCTTCATCTTAAGGTAGGCGTAGTGAGGAACCGCCATGAACTTGGCCAAAGCAGGCCGGCCAAGCAGGGCGTGGTATGGGCTTTCTAAGTCCACTACTTCAAACCAGACCGGCTCTCGGCGGAAATGATCTTTGTCTCCGAAGAGGACGTCTATCAGGATCTTGCCGATTGGCGAACAGGAAAGGTCGGGTACAATTCCATGGAACACAGTCCGGCTGCTCTGCAGCTGTCTTCACTTGATTCCTAGCTTCTCCATGGTGTCTTTGTACAGGATGTTGATGCTGCTGCCTCCGTCTATCAGAACTCGCGAGAAACGGGCGGCCCGCCTATCAGTGGCCAAGGTGGCACCTAGGACCAGGGCATAAGATCCCGGACTCGGCATCACCTCTGGATGATCCGCCCTACTCCAACTGATAGGCCTCTCGGACCAATGCATGAACTCTTGAGTATCTGTTGCTACTGCATTTACTTCTTGTTGCTGTTGGCGCCTGCTGCACCGGTCATCTGCCACACTGGTGAACACCACATAGGCTCCGTGCTCTTCCGGGAACTCGTCTTGCACTGCGCCGACTGGCCGAGCAGCCGGCTGCTGGGGTGGCGGCGGAGGCGGCGGCCCAGCAGGCGGCGGAGGAGTGAGGCCATCTCCCTTGGCGATTCTGGCGAGCCAGTGGCACTTTCTAGTGGTGTGGTTTGACAGCTTCACGCCACTACGGAACTTTCAAGGACCATCCAAAGTCTACTCATAAGAGAAGGCTGGCAGCCAATTGGATTTGCCGCCCTTCTGCCGCTTGGCCGGAGGCTGCCCCTCCGGCTGTTGATCTTCAACTGCTGCGACCTGCCGACTGTTGGAAGTCGGCTGTTGGGCCTTGCGTTTGTTGTCGTTCTGTTGCTGTCGCCGACTGGTGTCTCCAGCCGGAGTTCTGGGAGCCTGAGGAGTCACCTTGCCAGCCATATTGACTTGAATCTCCGTCTTCATGGACGAGTCGGCCGTGGCGTACTTGTCTGCTATGACTAGCAGCTCGTCGAGGGTTTCTGGCTCGTCGTAGAGGAGCCTGTGCTTGAGGAGGGTGCCCTCTCGGCACCCGGCAGTGAAGTACTCGATAGCCTGCACCTCGTGCATGCCCTCGCAGGAGTTCCGAAGCTCGCCCTAGCGCTTGAGGTAGTCGCGTGTTGATTCATCAGGGCCTTGCACGCACAAGGAGAGCTGGCGCGGCTTGGGAGGTTGCTTGTACATGCTCGTGAAGTTGCGGATGAAGGCTTCAATGAAGTCGACCCAGCTGTTGATGCTGCGGGGCTTCAGACTATCCAACCATGTCCGGGCCGTGCCCTGAAGCATGAGGGGAACGTACTTCACGGCAACCCGCTTGTTGCCGTTCGCTATGCTGACGGCTGTGGAGTAGTCTATCAGCCAGTCCTCCGGCTTCATGAAGCCGGTATAATTGGGCGTGTCTCGGGGGAGCGTGAACCCTTTGGGGAAGGGCTCGTCTCGGATGCGGGGCCCAAAGCAAGGCGGACCCAGCTCGTCCTCTTCTTCCAGCGCCAGGGATCGGTGGAGTCGGTCGATCCGATGGCGGGCGTCGTTCTCTCCGACTCCCTCTCGGCGGCCAAGGCGGCCTCCGAGAGTCGGATGCTCAACAGGCGGCGGGGAAACTCGCCGTTCTCTTCTGGGCGGGGGAGGCAGGTAGTCGTCCCGCCGCTCTACTGCTCTCGGGCGGCCGTCTTGGTCGCGCTCGATGGTGATGTGAGTCCGACTGTGACTGACAGACGGCTCCTTCTCTTTCCTTCCGCGGACCCCGCCAGCTGGCGTCCGAGAGGTCGCGCCTTGATCTTGGCGGGGAGGCAAGTCGTCATTCGGTTGCTATAGCGCATCTGCGCGGCCGCCGGCCGCGTTCTGCGTAGCAACCGCGTCGAGGAGTTGCTGGACTCGCTCCGTCATTAAACGGCGCTCTTCGCCCTCGAAGTTCTTCAGCTAGTTAGTCGCCGCCTGGGCGGCGCGGATGTTCTCCGCAGGGGTGGCGTACACGGGGCGTTTCGCTCCGAGCAAGTCGGCGATGGCCGCGCCGTGCTGCCGGACCGCACCCAGACGGCTCGGCCCAGTCGGAGCCGGCGAGCCGCCTATGGCGCGATCCATCTCGCGCTGGTATGCCTCTGACAAGCGCCTCATGCTTGCCAGCTTCTTGGCGCCTTCGATGATCTGAAGGCGGCGTGTCTCCAACGTCTCGGCGTCTGCGTCCTCTGGAAGGGGCACGGTGAGGTCTTGCAGGGCCGCAGCAAGCGGGTCCTGGGCTTCTTCGCCGGAGCGCTTGTCGTGACTGATGATGAGCACCTCTGTGACGGCGCTTCCACCGCTCTCCTCGTACGGAAGCGGCTCGTCGTATATCACCACGTTGGTGGGGAAAGTGTCAAGCGACACGGCGTCGGAGTCGACCAGCATTGGGTCGGTGGAGCCTACGGACTCCAAGTCCACGGCAGGCTCGCCGGCGACGTGGAGTTGGTCAAGGAGGCCCATGAGAAGGCTCTCGGGGCCACCCGTGCCTGCGTCGGACGCAGGCTCGTCGGAGAGGCGCACCTCACCGACAAGTTCGGCAAGGCTACTTGCTGCGCAGGCGGCCTCAGCACCGCGCAGCGCGTGGATGCAAACTCCATCTGGCGAGCCTGGTTGGCTGCGCTCGCCAGGGAGGAAGAGGGTTCCCGTACAGAACAGATCTCCGTATGACGGTGCACCTCGCCCCATGGTGGGTGCCAAATGTCGGGGGTTGGGTGCGACATATGCCAAAGGATGGCTTATCATGGTGGGGGCGAGTAGAACGTCGCCGGTGCCTGGAAATGGGATGAGGCGTAGGCATGCACGCCAGCGAATCTTACCCAGCTTCGGGGCTCTCCGGGGAGATAACACCCCTACCACTGCTCTGTGGGGTCTCCGCATGATCACTAAAGCAAAGTGACTACAATGGTGCTCCTCGAGCTGTATCGGGAGGCAGGAGAGAGCAAGGCTAGTTCTCTCCTCCCTGTGCTATATGGTCTATCTCTATCAATGTCCGAACCCTTTGCATGGGTGCCCCGGGGAGTTTATATAGGCCTACCCCCTGGGGGTACAATGGTAATCTGGCTGGGCGCGGGCCCCAGCCGTCTGTCTCTCACACCGCCATCCTTCCCGCCGGCTTCTGGGGCCCGCCGACTAGGGGGCCCCGCGGACAGGCCTGACACTATGCGGCACTCCTGATGACGCAGGCTTGGTCATTGGGTCGTGGCAACAGTGCCGCCGTCTATCGGGCGATCACTGTCGCCATTCCCCATCCAATCTGGTTAATGGCTCGTGGGGCCCTGAAGAGGAGGGGGCCGACTCCAGGGAGGCCGATTCCCTTAGGGCCGTCTTCGGGGCGCTCAGGCCGCCTTCGGTCCACCCACTGACAGGCGGCCCCACGGTCTTCGGGCCATACAGGCCGGCGTCGTGGGTACAGTGCGTCGCTCACTGTGGCTGAGGCCAGGGCAGGCATGGCAACAGTGCCGCGCCTCGCTGGAGATCTTCTGGCGATACGGCTCACTATAGCCACACCCGTCCCTCGTAGGCGGAGGGGAGCGGCCACGTCGCGACCGTACCCTGCGTCGGGCTTCGTGAGGAGTCGTGGGCCAACTCCCATAGTCGGCCTCTCTGGAGGTCGCCAGCTTGGAGTCGGCTTGTCTTGGAGTCGCCGCCTGGGACTCGGCTTGTCTTGGAGTCGCCGCCTGGGACTCGGCTTCTCTTGGAGTCGCCGCCAGGGACTCAGCTTCTCTTGGAGTCACCGCCAGGGACTCGGCTTGAGGGGCGTGGCCTGCCCTGATGTCTTGAAAGATCCTGGGACCCGGGTTAGCCTACCCGTGGCCCATTACTCCGACACAAGGACAACATCACCACTGGGGGAGAACTGGCTGTAGGCCAAACTCTCCAACTAGGTGGCTTCGTCATGGTCGCCCAATCGGCTGCCGCGCCGACGATGACCTCTCAGGTCATCACAAATAGCCTCCACGTTAATTCGGAACTCGCCGAACAGATGGATCCAATGGAGCTCTCCTCCCTTAATGAGCTCTTGGATCGCATCGCCGCTTTGGGAGTCGCTACAGACTATGACCGGATTGGGCTTAAACCCGACCAAAGGGATATTAAATCCCCACCGGCCACCCACGAGATAGTGGTAGTGGAAGAGCCACATATGGATTATCCCTCTATTATGAGGACGAACTATGTCCGGAGAGGGATCACCGAGCTCTCCGAGCCAGATACCCGTTCGCGAGAGGACACGACCCAGACCCCGAACTTAGAATCGGGCAACGGGCCGAAAAAATAGGGCAACATCCCGGAGCCCAAGCTGTCAAGCGCGGAAGCTCCTCTGCCCCTGAGCGCTAGATCGGAACAGAACCCAGATTCAACTCGCCCACCCACCCAGACTTAAACCGTCTCTCCATATTAGACAAGAGCCACAAGAGACAGTACATCGCTACTAGGCCAGATTCCTCCTTGTGATAAACAAGGTCAAGGACTGTCGCAAGGAGGACACAATCTCACTTTTTTGCAAAAATTGCACGAGGAAAGGGATCCTTAATAATATAAGTTGCCGTGACATAGTACACTTTGCTGACTTAGCAGCCATAGTACAGAAGTACTGTGTGATGGAAAGTACCTGGAAAACCCAAACAAACTTTTGGGATAATCCGGCTCTCACTAAACCCTCCCTCCGAGCTAAAAGGGCAAACTCTCCTAAGTTACCAGATCCAATTCCCAAAAAGCCAAAGCCCACCCCAGGACGTGGAACCGTATTGGAAGAATGGCTCAATGGGCCATGCAAAATTCATAGCACGCCGGATACTAAGCCATCTCATAGCCTTAGAGCATGTTGGATACTCCGGCAGGTAGCAAAAAGCGGCGAGGATCTTCTTGTAAATAAAGCAGAGCAACGTCCCGCCGAGGACAACAATGCGGTATTGATAGTCTTCGAGACATACGCCTCAAATAATAGGCGCAAGCGAGCTCATCGAAATCTCTCTGAAATCTGCCACGTGGCAAAAATAAATCCGTGGAACCACACTGCTATAACTTTCAGTGCCAGTGATGAACCTCAATTCCAGACAGTCCGAGAACCTGCCACTTTGGTCCTTAGCCCAATCGTGGACGGCTTTCGGCTCACTAAAGTACTCATGGACGGCGGAAGTGGATTAAACTTGATCCATGAAGAAACACTCAGCAAGATGGAAATTGATAAAAGCCGCATTGAGTAGAGCGGCACAACCTTCCGGGGAATCATCCCTAGTCGGGAGGCACGGTGTGTGGGAAAAATCACACTCGATGTGGCATTCGGCACCCCGGAGAATTACAGGTCCGATGAAATCACATTCCAAGTGGCTCCTTTCAGCAGCGGATACCATGCCCTTTTAGGGCTGGACGCCTTCACAAGCTTTCAAGCTATACCCCATTATGGGTACATGAAGCTTAAAATGCCCGGACCCAATGGAATCATCACTCTAGCTAGTGATCCGGACGTTGCACTCCGCGCCGAAAATAAAAATGCAGCACTAGCCCTAGAAGCATTATCCAAAGCCCTAGAGGTCGAAGAACTAACAACGCTGCGCGCCATAGTGGACAGGGACGACACGATACTCGACAAACGACCCAAATCCACATCATTTAAACCCGCAGACGAGATAGTCAAATTCCAGGTCCATCCAACAGACCCCACAAAGATAGCTTCCATCGGGACATAGTTGAGCCCCACAATGGACGCTGCACTACAAGAATTCCTACGTGAGAATTGGGACATTTTCGCCTGGCATCCTTCAGACATGTCGGGCATCCCACGCAGGCTGGCCGAACACAGCCTCAATATACTAAAAGGATACAAGCCAGTTAAACAGACTCTTAGGCGCTTCTCAGAGCCTAAACGGCAGGCCATGGGAGAAGAGCTAGCCAAGCTACTTGAGGCCGGATTCATCAGAGATATCAAGCATCCGGATTGGCTAGCAAACCTGGTAATGGTACCAAAGAAGGACAAATCCTGGCGCCTATGCGTGGATTTCAAAGAACTCAACAAGGCTTGCCCCAAGGATCCCTTCCCCCTCCCTCGCATCGACCAAATCATAGACGCCACCACAGGACACGACTCACTATGTTTCCTCGACGCATACTCCGGATACCATCAAATAAAGATGGCAGAGTCCAACCAAGTCGCAACGGCCTTCATAACGCCATATGGCCCTTTCTGCTTCAACACTTTGCCTTTCGGGCTTAAAAATGCCGGTGCAACCTATCAACGCATGATTCAAACATGCCTGGAAAAGCAAATCGGCAAAACATTGGAGGCATATGTGGATGACGTGGTCATAAAAACAAGAAACGTCGAAACCCTAATAGATGACTTGAGGCTTACGTTCAATAACCTCCGAACATATGACATCAAGCTAAACCCGGAAAAATGTGTTTTCGGCGTACCCCCCGGGAAGTTGCTCGGCTTCATTGTTTTCAATAGAGGAATTGAAGCAAATCCAGAAAAAATCCAAGCTCTGTCGCAGTTGGCTATCCCAATAGATCTCAAGCATATCCAGAAACTAGCTGGATGTGTGGCTGCCTTAAGCCACTTTATCTCCCGATTAGGAGAAAAGGCACTACCCTTTACCGCCTTCTTCGACGCACCGAACACTTCATGTGGGCGGATGCAGCGGCAGCCGGACTGGATGAAATAAAGTCCTTATTGGCTAGTAATCCAGTCCTGACAGCACCAAATATTGGCGAACCTATGCTACTATACATAACTGCGACACATTAGGTTGTCAGTGCAGTGCTCCTCGTCGAACGAGAAGCAGACGGATACAAGTTCCGCTCCAAAAGCCGGTATATTATGTGTCCACTGTCCTCACTCCATGCAAATCCCGATACCCACACTATCAAAAGATAGCGTACGCGGTCTTCATGGCATCCCGGAAGCTACGACACTACTTTCAAGAGTGTTCGATTACGGTGGCCTCCGAAGTACCACTCAACGACATAATAAACAACCGTGACGCCAGGGGACGGATTGCTAAATGGGCCATCGAGCTCCTTCCGTTCGACATAACATACAAACCACGGCGGTCCATTAAGTCGCAAGTATTGGCCGACTTCGTCGCTGAATGGACAGAAGCCGAACTCCCTAAAGAGTACGTCGCATACTCCAACTAGATCATGCACTTCGACGGCTCTAAAATGTTGGCCGGATTGGGAGTGGGTGTAGTCCTGACTTCCCCCACCGGAGACATGGTCCAATACATACTCCAAATATTATACACAGACTCCAACAACGCAGCCGAACACGAGGCTCTGTTGCATGGTCTTCGAATGACAGTCTCTATGGGCATTCAGCGCCTAGAGGTGCGCGGGGATTCAAACCTCGCAATATCACAAATAAACGGAGATTTTGATGCCAAGGATCCGAAAATGGCGGCCTACCGTAATGCCATCCTCAAAATGTCAGCTCGGTTCGAGGGGCTCGAATTCCACCATGTGGCTTGAGTAAAAAATCAAGCGGTGGATATCCTCGCCCGCATCGGCGCTAAACGTGACCCTGTCCCACCTAACATATTCCTGGAAAAGCTGTTCAAACCATCCGTGGTATGGGAAGGGGAGTCCGGCAAAACTAGCCCAGATCCGAATACAACCACAGATTCCGAACCATCTGGCGTAATCGGAGGCTCCGCCACCGAAATAACACCTTTGGCCCACAAAATCATGGTTGTAATCGCCTTGTGGACCGAGCCTTTCTTGGCCTACCTAAATAGGCAGGAGCTCCCCGAAGACCAAAATGAAGCACGTTGTATTGTGCGGCGCTCCAAGGCCTACAAAGTTCATGGGGGAGAACTCTATAAGAAAAGTGCGACTGGAGTGCTCCAAAGATGCATCTCCAAAGAGGAAGGGCGGTAGCTCTTGGCTGAAATCCATGCCGGACTCAGTGGGCATGATGCTGCGGCTCGGGCACTTGTCAGCAAGGCCTTCCGTAAAGGGTTTTTATTGGCCGACAGCCCGAGCAGACGCACAGGACCTTGTCCAGCACTCCGTCGTTTCCAGCTTTTTGCCAATCAGAGCCATATGCCCCCTACCACTCTCCAAACAATCCCCATTACTTGGCCCTTCGCGGTCTGGGGGCTGGATATGGTCGGACCCCTTAAAGGGGGAATCCATAAGAAAAAAATAATTATTGGTCATGGTGGACAAGTTCACCAAATGGATAGAAGCCAAACTAGTTAAAACGGCCGAATCCGGACCAGTGATAGACTTCATATCAGGGATTGTACACCGTTACGGCGTCCCCCACAGCATCATCACTGATAATGGC
This sequence comes from Triticum dicoccoides, assembly GCF_002162155.2. Taxonomy (NCBI): domain Eukaryota; kingdom Viridiplantae; phylum Streptophyta; class Magnoliopsida; order Poales; family Poaceae; genus Triticum; species Triticum dicoccoides. Next base: position 223,340,266 of record NC_041383.1, read on the forward strand.
TCTAACTTCACAGCCGATGAAGTGAAAACGTGGTGCGGCAACATGGCCATTAAGATTGATTACGCCTCCGTCTACCATCCCCAAACAAACGGTCAGGTTGAACGTGCAAATGGTCTCATTATGAGCGGCATCAAAGCCAGACTAGTGTGGTCCTTGACAGAATCGGACACGCACTGGGTCGAGGAGCTCGACTCCGTACTCTAGGGGCTACGGACCATGCCGAATCGCACCACCGGATACACACCATTTTTTATGGTGTACGGCGCAGAAGCAGTACTACCCTGTGACATAATACACGACTCACCTCGCGTGTGCCTGTACGAAGAGAAGGAAGCCGAGTTAGATCGGCAGGACAACCTAGATGCCCTGGAGGAGGAGCGCGACGTTGCCAAAGCCCGTTCCACATTCTATCAACAGCAGGCTCAACGATATCAAAGCAAAGAAGTGCGGGCCAAAACTTATAATATGGGCGAACTCGTTCTACGCCTACCGGAGAAGAAGAAGGACAAGCTCAAACCTAAGTGGGAGGCTCCCTTCATTATTGATAAAGTTCTCACCGGAGGAGCGTACCGCCTGTGTAATGCATATGATAACAGACTCGAGCCGAACCCATGGAACGTGGCCAGACTCCGGAGATTCTACGCCTAGTGCCGGACTCGGTGTTCGTCTCCTTACGCCCGTTCTTTTCATTATGCTCCTCCCCCTCTTTTTTCTCCTTTCTCACCCTTTTTCCCTTATTCACACAAAGAACTCAATACAGTGCGGATGCTCGGATCACTCCGGCCGCACTATGTGTGTAAACCATACCTGGGGGCTTCCTATACGGAAGCTAAATATAATTACTTTCATGGCTTCTTGCCTATCACATATGCGTTCTTTTTCCATATGTGCCTTTTCTTCACAATTATATGCATCAATATGACTTAATATGTGGCCATGCTGGGTTCCCTGGCTCTTGTGTTTACGCCCTACGTTCTCGTTAATTCGGCTAGTGCATAAGGGGAGAACCTCTGCGATTGTTAGTGCCGGTTCAGCCGGATGTGTGCCTCAGACTGGGTGAAGTTGAAAGCTATTGTTCTTAAGGGAATATTCGATCGGTGAACAAAAGATGTTTCTTTCATTTATTACAACGTGAATCCCCATAAGTTTTGTATCCTGTGTTTCTGATTCGCAGTCCGGACATGTACATCGATGCATGCGAACCCAGGGAAAGGAACCCCTAACGGAACTATACTCCCTGGAAGATGTTTCTTACTACCCATGTAATATAACATAACTAGTTGGGTACTTGTCTGTTCAAGCACTTATGACCCCTATGCCTGGTTTCCATGCATACCCCAGTTTTGCATAACTGAGCGGGTATTCGGATACACCCCGGACTGTCGGATTCGGGGGCTGAAGCGAAAAGGTCCGCCATGACAAATGATTTTTAATCCGGCTAGGGACTACATATGTCCATTGCATTACATAGTCACATAGACTGACTATATTGTTCCTCTATGCCATCCAACAGGCTATCTAGCTTGCAATCTTGTTGGGAATACTTTGCGGCTAACGCTACCTGGTCATACACCAGACTCACGGGAATTTCTTGCCCATCAGGCCCCGCCGGTCCGACTTCGGCAATATGGTTTGGGTAAAGCTTGGTGTAGCGCATCTTCACCATGGCCTAGGCTTCCCTTGCACCTTGTCGGCAGGCTGACATCTTCCACAATCGGAAGCGCCGCCATGCTCCTTGGAGCATATCCACGAGCTCCCCCATGCCTCCTGGCAGGGAAGTGGATGGCCACAAGGCCTGGGCAATACCCTGCATCACCTGCCAAACTCGCACGTGCAGCTGTGAGAGGTCCTGCAGTAAATCACCTACGGACGCGGGCATCTCCTCTTCAAGACGGCCCGTCAACATACGTACAGATATAAAACTCTTTTAATACACTTCCTCACCGAACTGTACCGCAGTTCGTTTAGGCACTTACTATACATGTCGCGACAAAGACTTCTATTCTCCTTGGCGGAGTCCGCCAGCTGAGCTCGAACATCTGATAATTTGACGCCCATCTGGACATTGGCATCTTGGAGATTATTCTTCTCCCACCTAACCTGCGTAAGCACACGCTCGCCAGTCTTCAGCTGTCTGTGGAGATGCGACTCGCTATCTTTTACGATCTTCAAATTCGTCCCGGGATGGTCTGCAGAATTTTTTGTTAGACTTATGAAGCAAGCCAATTGCTAACTGGTATATTCCTTTAAAATTTCTCTATTGAGAAAAATGTTACCAGATGAGGCCTTCTGGGATTCCTCTAGCTTGGCAACTGTGGCCCTCAGCTAGGTCTTGCACTCCTCCAGCTCTTGAGACAATTGGGTATTCTTATCTACAAGGACATGTGCACAAAATGATCCTTAAACCAATTGTTCCAACCGTTTCAAGGCTCAGGGGCTACTGCTACACATGCTTATCAAATTTCCTTGCCCGTATATCCTTTGCATACTGGTCCGTCGCTCGGGCGAGCCTGCCTTGAGCAGCTCGGATGTATGCGTCTCCCGAATTGAAAGCATTAAATGCCTCTTCGGAAAAGATGCTATTGCGAAGTACGGCCTGTCGGCGCCGGTGATTCATGGCACTCTCTACTTCGGAATTCGTGGCGAAGAGCATGTCCTCATCCTCTGTCGGAGGACAGTTCGGCATCGGCCCCGCATTGGCCCCCCGTCTCGAAGCCGGTTCTGGAATCCGGCTGGTGGAGGCGTGATCGGCAGGATCTCCGGATATAGTCCGGCGACTCCTCCTTCTGCCAGAACACGAAGGACACTGTCACATTTCAAACAAAATAATCACAGAGCAGGTTTTCACCATACCTCTATAACAGCATTTCGGCCCTAACCGCCTTCCTCTTAAGCCTACCGGACCTGGACGCCTTTTGCCGATGAGCTCCCAGGGGCTCGGCGCCGCGTTCTGATGGTCGTCTCTATAAAAATACGACATTTTATGCATAAGGCATGATATCAGAAAGGAGTCCTCCTCAGAGGATAAGGTTTCAACTTTGCTTATACGCAATGCAGGTAGCAGTCCGGGATAGTCGGCAATAATAGCCACCAAGGCGCCATCGCAGCTGGCCTGATAAAATGTCCCGTCGACAAGCTCCACAGTAATATCCGGATCTTCTTCAAGTCCTGGATCGAAAGCCCTTCCGGGGTCCTCTGACTGCGGGGAGGGGATGTTGAATCCTTCCACGGCCCTCCTCAGTTCCTGCTCAGAGATGTCAAAGTAAATAATCAGGATGAAGG
>NC_041383.1:223344036-223453273 GCF_002162155.2 Triticum dicoccoides
AGTGACGACCTACCCAGCTAGGGGGGTTGTACATGGAAAATCCATCCCGCGGTTTAATATGAAGAAATTCTTCTTCTTCCCCTTTATACAAATCGAACAGTATTCTCGCCAGAGCAGTGGCGGAGTCTGGACCTTTACGACCACAACGGGTGGCATCATCTTCCCCATTGTAGTGCCACATTATGCATATTGCTATAACCTCGACTATTGTCAGCCCTGATTTGGCCAGTATCTTTATCTTGCTCATCAGGAAGTGTACTTCTCTGGTATCCTCCTCTTGGGGGGCCTGAGGGCGCCAACTTCAGCGTGCCTTCGGCGGAGCATTATTAAACTCAGGGAGGCCCGTCCGGACTGGATCCGGAACGGGAAAGTCATCAACATAAAACCACTCTGAGGGCCAGTTTTCAGGTGCCTTCTTGGGAGTACCGGACAGGTATCTGGTCTCGGCGACGCGCCATATTTCGGCTCCGCCCACTTGACATATGGATTCCCCCTGGTTGCGAGGGACGAGGAAGAACAACTTCTTCCATAACCCGAAGTGAGCCTCACAGCCCAGGAATAATTGACAAAGGGTGACGTATCCTGCGATATGCAGCACGGAGGCAGGGGTGAGGTTGTGCAACTGGAGGCCGTAGAACTCCAAGAGCCCGCGAAGGAATGGGTGGATTGGAGACCCGACGCCTCTTAGCAGGTGCTGGATGAGGCATATTCGCTTCCCCGGGGATGGATTAGGAGATCTCTCCGCTTGCTCCCCGCCATTATAGGTGGCTAGTCCAGCTCGTACAGGGACCATGAACGCCGGTGGAAGAAACCCTTGGGTCTGCAACTCTATTAACGGCTTTGAGGAACAGAACATTCTTCCCAATCGCATGGCTTAGAGCTAAGGGAACAAGAGGAGGAGCTACGGTGACCGGCCATGCTGGAATGGTTTTTTCTGGGCGCGCTCTGTTGGATGCTCGCTCAAGGGAAGAAGGTGTGGCTTGGATCTGAGAATCCCCGTCCCTTCAAATAGACGGTTTGCCTACAGGGCCGGGGTGGCAAATGCAAAAATGCCCCGGCTCCTCGTATTCGCTCGACACGTGGAGATGGCCATTATTGAAGCGCAGAAGCCAAGGAGTACAACATTGATGGGAAGACGGACACTATTCATTACAACAGATACTTTGGAGTATTCAGAGATGGAACCCCCCTTGCAATGCCGAAGACAAACTGCGCGCCGGACTCATCGTCATTGAAGCCTGGTTCGAGGGCTACTGAGGGAGTCCTGGATTAGGGGGTATCCGGCCAGCTGGACTATATACTTTGGTCGGACTGTTGGACTGTGAAGATACAACACTCAAGACTTCGTCCCGTGTCCAGATGGGACTCTCCTTTGCGTGGAAGACAAGCTTGGTGATCCGGATATCATATTTCCTTCTATGTCACCAACTCTGTGTAAACCCTAGCCCCCTCCGATGTCTATATAAACCAGAGGGTTTGATCTGTATAGGGACAATCATAATCATCATAGGCTAGCTTCTAGGGTTAGCCTCTATGATCTCGTGGTAGATCAACTCTTGTAGTACTCATATCATCAAGATCAATCAAGCAGGAAGTAGGGTTTTACCTCCATCGAGAGGGCCCGAACCTCGGTAATACATTGTGTCCCTTGCCTCCTATTATCATTATCCTTAGACGCACAGATCGAGACCCCCTACCCAAGATCTGCCGGTTTTGACACCAACACTCCCCCCTGCCGTACAATGGAATCCTGCACCCGACCCTGGCCAAATTCATAGCGGCATCCCACTATGCCTACAACACCTTGAAGATACCTGGGCCGATGGGCATTATTTCCATTCCATAAGATAAGAAAGACGCGAAGATATGTGTGGATCAGATGTACCGGGATGCGGTCGCGGCAGAGTCCGTCGAAGCCACATTGCCCGCCAAGTAAAGCAAAGGAAAGAAGAAAGATAGTAGGGACGCCTCCAAGGAATCCGGGAAGCGTACCTCTACAGACTGCACGGCACCAATCGATGACGTGCCGTAGAGTTCCAACAGCAAGAGGACCAAGGATGCTACACCCCATGAGAAAAAGGTCCCGGCAAGGCTGGCTGGTACTGATGGTACTTTTACCATCAGTGCCACCCTCGATGACAAATAGGAAAGCGCGCTCGTTGCCTTCATGCGGGAGAATATCGATGTGTTTGTGTCACACCCAACATTTTGTAACATGTCATTTGCATTAATAAAGAATGAAAATTTGGTCCAACAAAAACTTTTGCATTATTTGGCTTTTTAATTTGAGTTGGATTTCTCTCTATGATTTCAAGTGCTCTTTAAGGTCAACACAGCTCCACCTCCTATAATTTAACCCCTTGCTCCAAACGTCTGCCCAATGATCATGCCATGTGTCCCTGCGGGCCCCAACAGCCTGCAGCCTTAGTCGACTTGTGGCGACTGATTGGACGTGGGCATCTCCGCTTCCCCACACTGCATCGGTAACTTCACGACTTGACGAGTCCCTGCTGCATGCGAAAGGGGTTATCATTGCCTGCGATCGTGGGGGTCAATGGTTGGCCTCCCTTGGGCTATAAATGAGGAGGGGGTGAGAGCCCCCGTCGCCCATCTCTTCCCATTCTGCTCGCTTTTCCTCCTTCACTTTGCTGCTTGTAGCGCCCCCATGGCACGTGCGAAGAGGTTTTCGGCCGCGGAGAAGGGGAAGGCTCGCCAGGAAGGGCCCGACTCTCCTCCGCCCAAGCGCGGACGCGGTCGCCCCCGCAAGCACCCCGCGACCCCCGCCGTAGCTTTCCGCGGTCGCGGTGGTGGCCCTTCATGTGGTGGTGGCGCCCATGTTGAGGCAGCCCGGTTGGTGGAGGAAGGCGTGTTGTGGCTGCGCGGCCTCCCCGGCCGCGCTTCCACTCGGTGGAGGTGCTGCCGGAGTTCGTTGTGTGGTCGGAAAACCCGGCAGGCAACTAGCTTCAGCTCCCGCGCTTCTTTGGCGGCGAGCTGCCGGCCGCTGGCTGTCGGATATCGGGTTCCAGCAAAAGCCTTAAGGTTCAAACTCTGGGGTGTGCATGAAGATCTTCTCCCTACCGAAACACGCCCACAATCTCGCCACAATTTCTAAGCTAGCACGATGAACAACACAAGAGACACAAGGTTTATACTGGTTTGGACCACCGTTGTGGTGTAATACCCAAATCCGGTGTGAGGTGTGGTGGATTGCCTCTTGGGCTGATGATGAATAGTACATGGGAAGCACAGCCTTGCGAGGAGAGGTGTTCTTGTGGTGGTGTGTTTGGAGAGGAGTCGATCCGTCTCTCTTGGCTCTAGCCGAGATGCCTTCTACTGTGGTGGCTAGCCCTATTTATAGAGGCCCTGGTCCTCTTCCAAAATATTGAGCGGGAAGGGAGCCAACAACGGCCATTTTGAAAGGGGACAGCTAGTACAAGCTATCCTGACTAAACGTGGTCTTCGACTGCCAAAGGCACTGGTGATGACGCCGTCTTGGGCTCCACGGTGACCTCCGCACTGCCGTCCTGCTGGTCTTAGTCTCGTTGCACCGATATGGAAACCTTTGCCTGATGCCTCAGTACTCCATGCCTGTGCTTACCCCCATTGCACCAAAGAGGAAACGAGGACATTGTGCAGGCTGGTGCCTCCCTGGTCTTGATCGTCATGGCTTGCGTCATGAGAACCTCGCGAGGTACCGCTTGCCTTGATCTCCCCACCCCCTCGCGAGCCTGCCTGGTGAGGCCGCCCGTGAGGAGGCCTTGCATCGTCCGCCATGCAAGGCTTGGCCCCGCGCGAGGGTCTAGAGTGTTTGTTGATGAAGATGGGCCATACGAGGCCACTGGTTGAGCCACGCTGCAGGCCGCATGCAGGCAAGTCTGGGGACCCCTGTTCCCAGAACACCGACAGTAGCCCCTGGGCCCAAGGCATGCTCGGACTTGGCTTAGCAACGAATCCAAAGGGCAAGTGCGGAGCGCCACGGGCCCCAACAGCCTGCGGGTCGACGCGTGGTGACTGATTGGACGTTTCTCCGCCTCCCCATGCTCCACCAATAACCGCCTGGCTAGGTGGCCACGGAGCTTTACATAGTTATTTCCCCCTAGTTGCCCGCGTGCTTCCTGTTCCCCTTTATTCCTCGAGTCTCTGTTTCCGCTTCCAATCTGACTTGAGCTCTGCCCCCTACATCGCCATGGCGCCAACTAGCAAGAAGAAGGGGAAGAAGCCTCTGTCTTTATCCAGTTCGTCCCCGGTAATCGAGCCCGCCGTCGGCCGGTCGTTGGTGCTCAACTTGGAGGCCCTGGGCAAGGTCTGCCCCGCGCTCGCATCCAGCTTCAACGAGTGTGGAAAGACGATGGCTTGGCCTGCATCCCTTGCCTCCATTGACAGGACAGTCACTGAGGCTCGATTCTTCGTCGACGCCCTGTGGGCTGGCCTGGTTGCCCCCTTCTCCGCTTTCTTCAATGCGGTGCTCTCCCATTATTAGATCCATATGACGCATCTTGATCCTCAATCCATTACCCTCCTCGCCGTCTTCGCCTTGTTTGCGAAGCCATGGTTGGGATTGCTCCTTCCGTCAACCTCTTGCGGCACTTTTTGTTGTTGCGCCTAACCGACCCCTTGCAATGCTCGGGGAGCGTGAGCTTCCAGGCCGTGGCAGAGACGGCCGCCTTGGGGATTGATTTCGACCTCCCGCCGTCCACGAGCGGGTTCCGGGCATGGTGGATGTATGTGGATGTTGGAGTGCTCAGCCCTTTGCTCTCACATCCATCGTCGCTTGCTGTCCCCAATCTCGGCTGGGGCCATGAGAGGCTCGTGAGCCCCCGGCTCTCCTTTGTCTGGTACCAACTAAGGAGGTTGAGAGATCTCGGTGTGACTGCGCCTCGAGTGGTGAAGGAGTTCCTCTCTAGTGTCGCATTGCTCCTCTCCAGCGCCATTCCCGACCAATGTGGGCCCTGACCGGCGACCGGGACCGCATGAGGCTTCAGGAGACGGACCTTGCAGCCGCGACACTGAGGACGGTGCTTGAGGTCTTGACTGGCGACCCCTCGTCGGGTGATATATGGCACGGGGGCGGCCTCCTGTATCTCTGCTCAAACATAACTGAGTTTGCGGGACAGATGCCTCTCTTCGATGAATGGGGGTTGCGTCCAGCTGGCCTTGCGGGGCCTCGCGAGAATCCTGTCGCCATGGCTCCCTTCCTCGCCACCAGCACCGATCTTGCCCTAGGAGCGGGTGAAGGGGGCAAGCATTGCTTGAGGCTGGAGGCCCAGATGTCATGGTGCCGACGCCGCACGGGGTTCCTGAAGCGTCATCCTCCAGAGCTTCCCGCCCTGAGGCTGTCGTCGATGGGGGACGCAACCCGCGGCTCCCGAGGCCGGAGCCCCCGAGGCCTCGGCAGGCCATCGGGAAGTGGTGCCTGATCGCTCCTTCCAACTTGGCGCCCCTGAGGTTGGCCGTCTGGGTGCTTCTCCATCCGCGCCACACGCTGGTCCTCACGTTGAGCACCTGGGTCGATTCCGCGTGGACTTCGCCGCCCTCCGTAAGAGGAAGGAGTCTTCGAGTTGTAGTGGACGCCCTTTCCGACCGTTGAAGCATAGTAAGTACTGCACCATAGACGAGTAAGTACCTCATTCTTGTAACTTCTCAAACACCGCTCCCTTTTCTGACTGTGGCTTTTCAGGATCCCTCCTGCCAAGCCTGCGGGGTCTCCCAAGAAGAAACTTCCTCTGGCCTCGCCTTCATCGCTGGCCTTGAGTGTCCCGAGCTTGTATGCTGCCCCTGACGTAGGGTCAGCCGGAGAAGCAAGCCTGCGTGTAGGGTGTCTTGAGCATGTGCCCTTGCCGCCTTTCCTCTGTGACCTTGCCTGGGGTGTGACTAGCCTGCCCAGGGCTCCTCCTCAGATTGTGGACGGCGAGTGGTTGGCGTCGGTCCTTGGCTCTTCTTCTGGGGATGGACTTGCGCCGGTTCGGGTCCCTTGCGGAGCCTGTCCGGCAATCGTGGCAGCGCTAGCCCCCAGCCTCCTGCTGGGAGGGCGAAAACCGCTCCAGGGCCCGCCGACAGCACCAGTGGTGGAGGACGACATCGACAACATGCTCAAGCGTGCGCGAGAGCGAAGCTTCGTTCGCCGAGAGTTCCTTTCGTTCACCGAGAGTTCCTTGGAAAGGCGATGGACGTGATGGGCCAGCTTGGTGGAGAGCTTGCGGATGCGGACGCGTGTCTTGAAGCTGAGGGCTTGCGGCTGATTGAGGAGTGATGCAAGCTAAAGGTTGCAGTCAACTTCGCGCGCAATCAGCGCGAGCTTGACAACATGGAGGCCGAGGCATCCCTTGCGGCCTCGTGGAAGGCCTGCTCCCAGGCTCTGGAGGAGGCTCGGGAAGCAGATCATCGTTGCCAGACCGCGGAGAAGCGCGCGTGGGAGCTCCAAGCCTAGAGCGCTTCCCTGGAGCAGCAAGTGGAGCTGCGCCAGGCTGCCCTTGCATTGCTGAGGGGGACGCCTGTCGAGGAGGAAGAGCTCTGGAGGCGTGAGGAAGCGCTGATGCTGGAGGCCGCCCAGCGCAATCTTGACCTTGAGCGGTTGGAGATGAGGGAGCGCCAGGTTACCCAGGCGGAGGACGATGTTGGTGCATGAGAGGCTCCAATCCAAGAAGAGGTTGACCGCCGCGTGGCGGAAGTTCGCGCAGATCTTGTGTGCAAGTATGACCAGAGGCTGGAGCTGATTGAAGCCGAGGCTGCGGGCAGGACTGTCGCTCTCAAATCCAAGCTGACTGAAATGGTGCAGCGCGCGGAGGCGCAGCCTCCCTGGTCTCGGTGCAGACTGAGTTGGCCTCCACCCGTGCCGAGCTGCTTCTTCTTCAACAGCGGGTCAACGACGCCGAGTCCGTTGCATGGCAGAACAGAGAAGAAATTCTTCAACAGCAGACGCTCGAGCACATGCATGGCGCCATGCTCCAGCAACTCAGGAACATGGCCAACACGGCCCTGGGTAATATCTGCGATGCGGAGGCCCTGCATCCTCACATGACCAACTATGCCAGTCATCTCCAATTCTTCACTGATGTGGCCTGGAGAACCGCTCCGAGAGAGCTCGCCAGCTTGTCGAGGAGAGGAGCCGCAGCCTGCTCTGGTGTGCATTCTCCCGTGTCTTCAGCCATATTCAGAACACCGATCCCCACTTCGACTTTGATGCCATCATCGCTCCAGTTCTCAAGGCCATCCGGGGCGACTTGGCATGGTGGGTAGAGGACAACGTGGATGCGCTTGTTAGGGCCTTTGCTTCTGACAATGACAGGGTGATAGTTGCCGCGGATGAAGGCGATGTGGTCAATGGCGGTGAAGACGGCGCTAATGATGGTGATGGTGATGCCAGTGACAATGACATCGGTGCCAGTGATGCCTCTAGAGGTGACCAAGACAGTGCAGTGAGCGATATGTCTGACTTATCCTGTGTTCCCCTGCTGTTTATCCTCCACACAAAAGCTCAGGCGTGGCCCTGAAGGTTGTAAGAGCATTTTGGGCGGGGAAGCCCCTCATGTAAAAAGACTGTCGTCCACATGCTTTTAGGAAGGATGCTAAACGTGCGCCTACATGATATCATGGGCCCTGTGATGAGTTAGTTGTTGTAGCTTACGTTTAGCGCGGACAAGTCCTGAATAGGCCTACGAGGCCATGAACCTCCGAGGGTCCTCTGAGGGACCTGCTGACCAAGTGGTGAGGGCCTCGAGAGAGCGAGTGCCAGCCGCGGGACGGCATGTGCGCATGCGCTTGGCCCAGCCCTGCCCATGGGAGGCTCGCGAGGGGGAGGCAGCTAGTGAAAATTCCAAACTAGGGCAGAAACCAAAACACAAGAAACCACACGAACGAGACAAGACACCCCCCCCCGGCATACACAAATGCAAATTCAATCTCAACTTAAATCTGAAGCAAGGAAGCTTGACCATAGAAAGGGGGGCAAAAAATCAAATGGCCGCGTCTAGTACCTAGTCTAGTCTTCGACGTCTTCTCACCAGTGCGGAGCTAAGTGCTGCCACTGGGCGTGGGAGGAAGCCCCCGAGGCCCGAGCGCGGCTCTCCGGAGACTCCGGGGCGTGTACAGCCCCAACTCATTATTACGTGAGAGTGTCACGGGCGGCGAGCTTCACAGGCACTGGGCCTTCTACACAGGCATCGGGCCTTGCTTCATATCGCTAGACGAGGGCCCCGCCTTGCCCCACCCTCGACAAAGGACTACGCCAATGGGGCAAAGGGGACGCCAGCAGTTCCCTCGGCGACCACGAGTCCTCTACCGGGGGTAGGCTTTGCAGCACCTCCCTGGCAGAGGGCCTACCTCCGGGAAATGCCTTGCTTCATGCGCCATGGGGAGGGGCCTGGCTCCCGGCCCCTCTCCTGCAGCCTCCAGTGCACTCCTTCTGGCGGAAGGGATGCTGCTGAGATGGGGCAGCCTTCCGCTGCAGTGACCTAAACTTCCTGCGACCCATGGTTAGCATAAGCTTGCTCCTGAGGAATTAGCGATACCCGATAGCTGCTGCTGCCAGCGTGATTGGTGAGGCTTCCTTGGGGCTCCTGAAAAGGCTCGGCTTTCGGCGTTTCTTCCTCCCAGCCTGACCCGAGAAACGAGCCAGGGTCGTCTTCTAGCGTGTACTCTTGATCCACCATGTGGGGCACGTAAGCCACTGAGGTCGCCTGTATTGCCCCTCGCTCCATGTGGCCTGGCCTAGCATGCCGTCTTGGCGATGGTAGGGCAGCGGCGCGCCCGGGCCATAGGCGGCGATGCGCATGCCCTCGCTCACCAGGGATGGTGCTGGTGTAGCCTGACGCCCAGCGCCGATGGTTGAGCTGATGTTGATGAAACCTTGGGGCGCGCCTGAGGGCGTACGGGCGCTGATGGGCCCGCCGCGTGATTCGACCGGGGCCTGGGGTGGAAGCTGGACATAGAAGGAAGGCGCCCCCGAAGCTGCGGCATCCAGGAGCTCGGCAACGTTCTCCAACAGCATGTCTCGGCCGCTTTCCTCCAACCTGCACCGCAGCAGCTCCCGAGCAACAGTGAGCGCGGCCCTCTTGTTCGCTTGTTCCCGTCGGGTGTGTGGCGCCGTGGCTGTGGCGTGGTTGGAGGCCCTTGCAGCTGATCGCACCTGCTGTGGAGTGAGGGCAGGCAGTGCTTGACCGCGTCGCCCGCGCCCTGCAGCGTTTTGCGGAATGCAGGCTGCCTGAGGCGAGGGTTGAGGTCACCTTGGGTAGGCTGCACGACATGGGCTGGCCAAGCCGCCCAGCGGTCGGTGTTGGTCATCGGGTCGCCGGACATGGATGGGATGAAGCAGTGGAACGCAGATCAGCGGAAAGAAGATTTCGGCGCCCCCCTACTCGGCGCGCCAAATGTTGGATATCGGGTTTCGGCAAAACCCTTAATGTTCAAACTCTAGGGTGCGCACGAAGATCTTCTCCCTACCGAAACACGTCCACAACCTCGCCGTGATTTCTAAGCAAGCATGATGAACAACACAAGAGACACAAGGTTTATACTGGTCCGGGCCACTGTTGTGGTGTAATACCCTAATCCAGTGTGTGGTGTGGTGGATTGCCTCTTGGGATGATGATGAACAGTACAGGGGAAGAGCAGCCTCATGAGGAGAGGTGTTCTTGTGGTGGTGTGCTTGGAGAGGAGTCCATCCGTCTCTCTTGGCTCTAGCCGAGATGCCTTCTACTGTGGTGGCTAGCCCTATTTATAGAGGCCCTGGTCCTCTTCCCAAATATTGAGCGGGAAGGGAGCCAACAATGACCATTTTGGAAGGGGACAACTAGTACAAGCTATCCTGACTAAAGGTGGTCTTCGACTGTCAAAGGCACTGCTGATGGCACCGTCTTGGGCACCACGGTGACCTCTGTCCTACCATCCTGTTGTTCTTGGTCTCGTTGGACCAATATGGAAACCTTTGCCTGATGCCTCAGTACTCCGTGCTTGCGCTTGACCCCTTTGCACCCAAGAGGAAACAAGGACGCTGCGTAGGCTGGTGCCCGCCTGGTGCCTGCCTGGTCTTGACCGTCATGGCTTGCATCATGAGTACCTCGCGAGGTACCCCTTGCCTTTATCTCTCCGCCTCCTCGCGAGCTTGCCTGGTGAGGCCGCCCCTGAGGAGGCCTTGCATCGTCTGCCCTGCGAGGCTTGGCCCCTCGCGAGGGTCTTGAGTGTTTGTTGATGAAGACGGGCCGTACTGGGCCACTGGTTGAGCCACGCTGCAGGCCACAGGAAGGCAAGTCTGGGGACCCCCGTTCCCAGAACGCCAACACTGGCCCAGGCAGGCTCTAGTTGCAGGTGGACGGCTATTGCACAGGGCCTCCTGGGTCGCGGTGGAGGTCTCCGTCGTCGGCAATGCAACCTTGGCCCGAGGCTGGCTGACGTTTTCCTGCGCATGTGGTCTCGGCAAGTGATGCACCCTCCACTTCAGGTACGATGGCGACGTGACCCTCTACGTGAGGGTGTTCAGAGAGGATGGCCGCCATGTTGGGTGCTTCCCGGAAGACAACGACGGTGATGAGGAGCTCAGTCTTAGCGACGGGTCATGATGGAGGTGAAGGCGAACTTGCTCCCGGCGGTGACCGTGGCTCGTCAAGCTACGACAGCTCTTCCTCCGGCGACAGCTCCTCCAGCGGCGGCTACGATCAACCGCCACACCGCCGTGCCCACCTCGAGGGCGGCAGCGGGTCGTCCTATCGACATGCATCGGTGAAGCGCGAGGCGGGGAGGTCTGGCTGAGCTCAGGAGGTCTCCATAGATCCCTCCTCGCGAACTACTGCAAGGCGCGTGCTACTTTTGTTTTGTTTTCCTTCTTTCCAGCATCGAGAGAGACAAGTATGGGGCCCCGTGGTGGCGTGCACAAACTATGATTTCCTAGTTAGCATGCTGCATCTATTGTTCCTTTGTTGTGTCATGGCGTCGTTGTTGTACGTTGGCATGTAGGAATAACTTAGCTTGGTACATTCAAAGTAGTTCCCGCCTCGCGAGGTGCCCGCTTCAAGCCTTGCCGGGCGCCTTAAGAGCTGCAAAAAACTCGTTAAGAGACTATCGTTTTGCCGACCCTGGTCGCAAGGACTGCTGGCCGTGGCCCGGCGCTTCATCTCGCGGTACCCGAGGGGCATGGACTGAGAGGGGTGTTCCCGCTGTGAATCCGAGCGAGAGAGCCTTGCGAAAATCAGAAGAGGAAGGGCTCACGAGGGCACCCACACAGCCCCCTCGCAAGGCTTGTGAGAGAGGGCAAGTCAGACAAAGAGCTGAAGACAGAAAGCAGAGGCAGAAGGCGATGGAACCGAACCGGCAAAGAACACCAGAAGCAACTTTAATCAAGGTTCAAACAAGGAAGAGCGAGCCAACTGCAGAAAGCAAATGAAAAGCTACGTCTAGCACCTACTCTAGCTTCGACGTCTTCTCACTAGAGCGGAGCTAAGTGCTGCCACTGGGCGTGGGAGGGAGCCCCCGAGGCCCAAGGGCAACACTCCTGAGACTCCGGGGCGTGTACAGCCCCACTCATTATTACGTGAGACTGTCATGGGTGGCGAGCTTCACAGGCACTGGGCCTTCTTCACAGGCACCAGGCCTTTCTTTGGGCGGCGAGCTTCATAGGCACTGGGCCTTCTTCACAGGCACCAGACCTTTCTTCAGGGGTAGAACTTCCGGATGTGCTGGATGTTCCAGGCGTTCGGGATGGGTACCCCATCCTGAGTCTCCAGGCGTGCGACACCAGGCCTGGAGACATGGACAACCTTGAATGGGCCCTCCCACATGGGTGAAAGCTTATGCAGCCCTTCCCTGGAGAGCACCCGCCTCAGTACGAGGTCACCTACGTCGAGCGTCGTGGGACGGATGCTGCGACAATGATATCGCCACAGCGCCTGCTGGTATCTTGCCGCCCGTAGCGTGGCTTCACGGTGGCGTTCCTCCTCCACCACGAGGTCCATCCCACGTATCGCGTCCTACTACGCCTCATCAAACGCCAGGACCCGCGCGGAGAGACGCCTGTCCTCGTGAGGGAGAACCGCTTCTGCTCCGTAGACGAGGAAGAACGGGGTCTCGCCCGTTGGCTTGGTGGCGGTAGTGCTACTAATGGCGCACTACAGGTGCGCCACTAGCATCACGCCATTAGAATTTTATACTAATGGCACATCCCTGGTGCGCCATTAGTATACCAGATACTAATGGCGCACCAGGGAGTGCGCAATTAGTATATCACACGGTGCGCCATTACTATCTGACTTAGTAATGGCGCGCCACATAGAAGTGCACCATTAGTAACAATTTTTTTCAAATATTTTTTCAGAAATATTTTTTCAAAATTTTTTTCATATTTTTTTCGTTTTTTTCTTAATCTCGGGTCACTATGGCTTAATCTCGGGTCAATATGCTTAATCTCAAGTCAAATCGCACTAAGTAGTCAAACTTCCCGGAAGGTCACCCATCCTCACACTACTCCAGCCCGAGCACGCTTAACTTTGCAGTTCTATCCAACCCTAGCACCACCTCACTTAACAGGCAGTTGATATATCTATCATATCAATCCTATTAAGCCTTGTTGATGTATAGGACTTTGTTCATATTCATGAGTATGATGAAATTTTGAAAAATATTTCAAACTTCCCGGTCATATTACGTATAATTTTTTGAAATTTTTTTCAAAAAAATATAAAATTCTAAACTTTTTTTCTGTTACTAGTGGCGCACCTAGCAAACGGTGCGCCACTAGTAAGTTTAATTTTTTTTCCATTTTTTTCTGTTACTAGAGTCGATCCGTCTCTCTTGGCTCTAGCCGAGATGCCTTCTACTGTGGTGGCTAGCCCTATTTATAGAGGCCCTGGTCCTCTTCCCAAATATTGAGTGGGAAGGGAGCCAACAACGGCCATTTTGAAAGGGGACAGATAGTACAAGCTATCCTGACTAAACGTGGTCTTCGACTGTCAAAGGCACTGGTGATGACGCCGTCTTGGCTCCACAGTGACCTCCATCCTACCGCTCTACTGGTCTTGGTCTCGTTGCACCGATATGGAAACCTTTACCTGATGCCTTGGTACTCCGCGCCTGCGCTTGCCCCCTTTGCACCAAAGAGGAAACAAGGACACTGCGCAGGTTGGCGCTCGCCTGGCGCCCACCTGGTCTTGAACGTCATGGCTTGCGTCGTGAGCACCTCGCGAGGCACCCCTTGCCTTGATCTCTCTGCCTCCTCACGAGCCTACCTGGTGAGGCCGCCCCTGAGGAGGCCTTGTGTCATTCGCCCCACGAGGCTTGGCCCCTCGCGAGGGTCTTGAGTGTTTGATGATGAAGATGGGTCATACTAGGCCACTTGCTGAGCCACGCTACAGGCCGCACGCACACAAGTCTGGGGACCCCCGTTCCCAGAACGCTGACAGTAGCCCCCGAGCCCAAGGCGCGCTTGGACTTGGCTTAGCAGCAAAGCCAAATGGCAAGTGCGAAGCGTCGCGGGCCCCCACAGCCTGCGACCTTGGTCGCCGCGTGGCGGTTGATTGGACGTGGGTGTCTCCACTTCCCCACGCCTGCCTCAACAACTGCCCAATTTAACGAGTCCCTGCTGCATGCAAAAAAGAGTCATCATTACCTGCGACCGTGGAGGTCGACGGTTGGCCTCCCTGGGACTATAAGTACGGAGAGGCGAGAGCCCCTTTGCCCATCTCTTCTTGCTCCGCCTGCTTCTTCTCCTTTGCTCCACCTCCATTCTCGACCCCAATGGCACTGATCCACAGGTCCTAAGTCGCAGAGAAAGGAAAGGCCCCCCGGGAGGGGCCTGACCCGCTCCCACTGAAGAAACGGCCGGTCCCATGCCGTCGCAACGAGGTTTTGTGGCCGGAGATGACGAGGCCTTGGTGCGAGTGGCTACCTCCTGGGTTCCCGCTACCCCTGTACGCCTGGGCCGAGGGCCCTAGAGAAGGAGACGACGGGCGATGCCGCCCGCGCCACAGGCGAGGTCGACGAGCCATGGCGACACGCGTTGTTGCTCCTGGAGTCCATGTCACGGACTCCTCTCGTGAGCTTGTGCTTCACACTGTGATGCCTCCAAGGACCAGGATCCGCTTCCCTACATTCTTCGCCTTCGAGATGCCGCCGAGGGGGCCTCCCAAGCTTTGGCTGTAGCATGCCGACTGCGGCGCTCCGGCGACCGGAGCGAAGGTTGAAGTCGTCGCTCTGGGCAAGGTCTTCATGACCCGAGGCTGGGGAGAGGTCGCTCAGGTCTGCCGGACAGGGGGTGCCCTCGTGATTCATTTTGAATACGATGGCGCCTCCTTGATGTTCTTCAAGGTCTTCGATGCAGAGGGCCGCTGAGGGAGTCCTGGAGTAGGGGGTGTCCAGATAGCCGAACTATCATCATTTGCCGGACTCCAAGACTATGAAGATACAAGATTGAAGAGTTCGTCCCGCGTCCGGATAGGACTTTCCTTGGCGTGGAAGGCAAGCTTGGCGATACGGATATGTAGATCTCCTACCATTGTAACCGACTCTGTGTAACCCTAGCCCTCTCCGATGTCTATATAAACTGGAGGGTTTTAGTCCATAGGACGAAAAACAATCATACCATAAGCTAGCTTCTAGGGTTTAGCCTCCTTGATCTCGTGGTAGATCCACTCTTGTACTACCCATATCATCAATATCAATCAAGCAGGAGTAGGGTTTTACCTCCATCGAGAGGGCCCGAACCTGGGTAAAAACATCGTGTCCCTTGTCTCCTGTTACCATCCGCCTAGACGTACAGTTTGGGACCCCCTACCCGAGACCGCCGGTTTTGACACCGACATTGGTGCTTTCAATGAGAGTTCCTCTCTGTCGTCACCTATAGGTCCGATGGCTCCTTCGATCATCAACAACGACGCGGTCCAGGGTGAGACTTTTCTCCCCGGACAGATCTTCATATTCGGCGACTTTGCACTGCGGGCCAATTCGCTTGGCCATCTGGAGCAGATTGAAAGCTACGCCCCTGGCCATCAGGTCAGATTTGGAAGTTTGAACTTCATGGCCGACATCCGCGGAGACATGATCTTCGACGGATCCGAGCAACAGCCGAGCGCGCCGCACTGTCACGATGGGCATGATCTAGCTCTGCTGCCGGACAGTGCCCTAGAGGCTGCACAAGAGTCCGCTCCGACCCTTAACTGGGAGCCGACTACGCCGATCGAGGATGGATGGCTAGACACTGCCTCGAGGCTGCTACCTCTACGGCAATGGAGCCGAATACCGACCCTGTCCCTTGTGAAGCTCGTGACTCCGAGGTGCCAGACTCCTCACCGGACTCCGAACCTCCCGCGCCCCTACCAATCGAATCCGATTGGGCGCCGATTATGGAGTTCACCGTTGCGGACATTTTTCGGCACTCGGCTTTTGGCGACATCCTGAATTCGCTAAAGTATCTCTCGTTATCAGGAGAGCCCTGGCCAGACTGTGGTCAGGACGGTTGGGATGCGGATGACGAAGAAATTCAAAGCCCACCCACCACCTAACCGACATGCTAGACTTCGACTCCGAAGACATCGACGGTATGGACGACGATGCCGGAGACGCCAAGAACCAGCGCCTACGGGGCACTAGAAAGCCACCTCTTCATACGACATATACATGGTGGACATCCCAAAGGATGGGAATGGCGAGGGAACAGCGGAGGAAGACCCCTCCAAGAAACAGCCTAAGCGCCGGCGTCAGCGGCCCCGCTCTAAATCCCGCCACAGCAAGAATGGAGATTCTAGCACCGGAGACAATAACACCCCGGACAGTGCCGAAGACAACCCCCTCCAGCAAGATTCAGCACAGGAGGACGGAGAAGCCAGCCCTCACGAAAGAGCGGAAGACGAAGAGGTAGAGGACGATAATTATATGCCTCCCTCCGGAGACGATGCAAGCCTCGACGACGACGAATTCGTCGTGCCTGAGGATCCTGTCGAACAAGAGCGTTTTAAACGCAGGCTTATGGCACGGCAAGCAGCCTCAAGAAAAAGAAGCAACAGCTTGGAGCTGATCAAGATCTGCTAGCCGACAGATGGATCGAGGTCCTTGCGGCCGAAGAGTATGAACTCGAACGCCCCTCCAAAATCTACCCCAAATGCAAGCTACTGCCCCGATTAGAGGCGGAAGCATATAAACCTACATCACCAGCGCACAATACGGCCGACCGGCCACCTCGTGGCCGAGACAGAGAGGCCTCTAGACCCTCCACTAAAGCCGTACCTCGGCATCGCTCGAAAAGTACAAAGCCACGGGGGAATGCGTCGGACTTGCGAGACATATTGGAGGATAAGGCAAGACAATCAAGATCGGTCTACGGATTGCGTGGGCGCCCCACGATACGCGACGACAACCGTCGCACCAGATACAGCAACTGCAGCCGGGCCGAACACAGTAGACAAAGCTCGCTTGAGCAACGTCGTGATATAGCCCAATACAGAGGCGCCGCACACCCACTATGCTTCACAGACGAAGTAATGGATCATCAAATCCCAGAAGGGTTCAAACCCGTGAACATTGAATCCTACGATGGCACAACAGACCCCGCGGTTTGGATCGAAGACTATCTCCTTCATATCCACATGGCCCGTAGTAACGATCTTCACGCCATCAAATACCTCCCACTCAAGCTTAAAGGCCCAGCTCGGCATTGGCTTAACAGCCTGCCAGCAGAATCAACTGGGTGTTGGGAGGACCTGGAAGCCGCATTCCTTGATAACTTCCAGGGCACATATGTGCGACCACCAGACACTAATGACCTAAGCCACATAATTCAGCAGCCAGACGAATCGGCCAGACAATTCTGCACACGGTTCTTAACCAAGAAAAATCAAATCGTCGACTGTCCGGATGCAGAGGCCCTTGCAGCCTTCAAACATAACATCCGCGACGAGTGGCTTGCCGGCACCTAGGACAAGAAAAGCCGAAATCCATGGCAGCCCTGACATCACTCATGACCCACTTCTGCGCGGGAGAGGACAGCTGGCTAGCCCGCAGTAACAACCTCAACAAAAATCCTGGCAGTCCGGATACTAAGGACCGCAACGGCAGGTCACGTCGCAAGAAGCACAAACACTGCATTAACGGCGATAATACGGAGGATACGGCAGTCAATGCCGGATTCAGAGGCTCCAAACCCGGTCAGCGGAAAAAGCCATTCAAAAGAACTACTCCGGGTCTGTCCAATTTGGACCGAATACTCGACCGCTCGTGCCAGATACACGGCACCCCCGAAAAGCCAGCTAATCACACCAACAGGGATTGTTGGGTATTCAAGAAGGCAGGCAAGTTGATTGCCGAAAACTATGAAAAGGGGCTGCATAGCGATGACGAGGAAGAGACCCGGCCGCCGAACAATAGAGGACAGAAGGGTTTCCCCCCACAAGTGCGGACGGTAAACATGATATACGCAACCCACATACCCAAACGGGAGCGGAAGCATGCACTCAGGGACGTATACGCGATGGAGCCAGTCACCCCAAAGTTCAACCCATGGTCCTCCTGCCCGATCACTTTTGATCGAAGGGACCACCCCACCAGCATCCGCCATGGCGGGTTCACCGCATTGGTTTTAGACCCAATCATCGATGGGTTTCACCTCACTAGAGTCCTGATGGACGGCGGCAGCAGCCTGAACCTGCTTTACTAGGACACAATGCGCAAGACGGGCATAGACCCCTCAAGGATTAAAGCCACAAAGACGACCTTCAAAGGCGTCATACCAGGTGTAGAGGCCAATTGTATAGGCTCAGTTACACTGGAAGTGGTCTTCGGATCACCGGATAACTTCCGAAGCGAGGAGTTAATCTTCGAAATAGTTCCGTTCCGCAGCGGTTACCATGCACTGCTCGGACGAACCGCGTTTGCAAAGTTCAATGTGGTGCCGCACTACGCATACCTCAAGGTCAAGATGCCAGGCCCTCGAGGAGTCATCACGGTCAACGGAAACACTTAACGCTCCCTCCGAACGGAGGAACACACAGTGGCTCTCGCGGCAGAAGTGTAGAGCAGCCTCTTAAGGCAATTCTCGAGTCCGGCCATTAAGCGACCGGACACTGCTAAGCGCGCCTGGAGTAACCTACAACAAGACCACCTGGCACGTTCCGAGCATGCGTAGTAATGCGGCCCCAACCCCAGCCCTCGCAAAATTGCAAGACCAATACTTCGCGTACATCATTATGCTCTGGAGATACCATGGGCATAGGGGGAGGGGCACGACCACGGCGGGCCCAGAGTGCAGCTCAACCACACCAGGGGCTCCCAAGTGTGTCATCCTTTTTCTTTCCTTTTTTACTTTCTTATCCTCAGGACTCCATTTACCAGAGGCCCTTTTCGGCAGCATACCTGCCGAACTCACGATGCAACAGCCAGGGAAGGAGAAGAGCTACGATGCGAATCCAGGTGGTCTCCATTAAGAGCATTACACATGTTTTATATACGCCATTCCGTAGCCTACCCCTGGAGGGGGACATGCTAAATAGTTCCATCCCTTGCTTATCGCACTATTTGTATCGTTCTGCATTCATGGCAGTTTTTTTTTGAATAAACAATGAATTGCATTTTGCCTATAATCGCATTCCTTTCTTATACATATGTTCATTTATGACATGTTGCATCCGTACACTTTGGTACGGCCAAATACACGAGGGGCTTAGGTTCCCCACATTATGGTGTGATAAGTCCGAACACTTTCACAAGTGCGGCACCCCGAACTTATAGCATTATATGCATCGGCTCCGAATCATGTCTTGGGTCAATAGTTGGGTTTGCCCGGCTCCCATGTTTTGGTACTTTACGTTCCATTATATCGGCTAAGGTAGCACTGGGAGAACCACTGCGATTGTGCCCCAGTTGAGTTGGGCGAGCACCTCAGTGGAGAAAGATAAAACTGACCGTCATGATGGGGCGAGAGTCGGTCGCTGTTCGAGAGGTTTTTCCGAGTCCCTAAAGACTTATGCCGCTTAGAGCGAGGAACCGGCTTTGTCTGGCCCAGGCGTGGATAGTGCCCCGAATTCGGCCTTCCGAACAGTAGGGGCTTCGCCAAAATTTAAAATTATAGAATTCTATGGCTAAGTGACAGTGTTCAAGCATTATAAGTCCGGTTGCCTCGTTCGTTGTGTTGAGCGCCTCCCTAGATAGACCCAAATATGGGAACAAGAGCGCTCAAGTTTATCCCGAACACCCCAGCACTCGTGGCATGGGTGCTGAAGCCGACGACTTGCCATCTCTTAGATTTGATAAACGGCCGCACAGAAGGTAATCTTTTAAATTAACAAGCGTTGCTTAGCGCATACGAACAAAGTTTTTGGCGCACAGGATAACAAAATGCGAGTCTACTCAAATATTACATCTTTGGAGCACTCACCCACAATAATGCGGGCACCCTTCAGGACACCCTTATAATACATCTCAGGCGTGCGATACTCCTTTCCCGGCGATGGCGTGTCCGTCACAAGCTTCTCAGCATCCATCTTGCCCCAGTGCACTTTAGCATGGGCAAGGGCCCAACGGTCACCTTCAATGCAGGCAGAATGCTTGATGACTTCAACCCATGGACAAGCATCCACCAGCCGCCGCACCAGGACGAAGTAGCTCTCAGGCATGGCCTCTTTGGGCCACAGCCGAACTATGAGGCCCTTCATGGCCTGTTCGGCCACCTTGTGGAGCTCGACCAGCTGCTTCAGCTGGTCGCTAAGGGGCACCGGATGTCCGGCCTCAGTGTACTGAGACTAGAACACCTTCTCCGTCGAGCTCCCCTCCTCGGCTCTGTAGAAAGCGGCAGCACCGGACACACTACTGGACAGATCCGCGAACGCTCCTGGAGAGCTCCGAATTCGGGTAAGTAACAGGTAATTCACTTTTACATGCTTGCTTTGCATGAAGAATGCCTTACCCGCCGCTATTTTCTTCAATGCCTCGATTTCCTGGAGGGCCTTGTGGGCTTCGGCCTTAGCGGCTTTGGCACTCTCAAGAGCCAACGCAAGCTCCGACTCTCGAGTCTTCGAGTCACGCTCCAAAATCTTGTGTTTTTCCACGAGAGCCTGGAGCTCTTGCTGTACCTCCGCCACCCGCGCCTCCTGCTTCTCCCGCTCGGCGCATTCCGCGGCCGCATTGTGTTCGGCCGGGGACATTGCCTCCTTTAGGTTCGCCACCTTGTTCGTATCCCCTGGAGTACCCACGTTATCCTTGTCATTTCTCTTGCAACCAAATCCTTTTCTGTAAGGTACAACTGTAATAAGGTGTTACTCACCTTCCTTGTCCTCGAGCTGCTTCTTGGCACGGCCGAGCTCGCTCTCGAACCGGTCGAGGCTCTGCTTCAAGGTATTGACCTCCGCAGTCAGTGCGGCAGAGGTCAGCAGCGCAGCCTGCATTCCCAGATTGACATATTTTTTAAGACTCCTGCGTATATCTTTTTATATCCTCAGTCCGGCTTTTCTTTCCGAACACCGAACCGAGCATCAGGGGCTACTATCTATGCGGTATTATATTAGATATTTTAAAATTCTTACCTCAAAGCCTGTTAGAAGGCTGCTGCAGGCTTTGGTCAGCCCGCTTTTGGCGAGCTGAACCTTCTGAATCACCGCACTCATGACAGTGCGGTGTTCCTCTTTGATGGAAGCACCGTTGAGCACCTCCAGCAAGTTATCCGGCGCCTCCGGTTGGACGGAGGCCGCCGGCGTCACAGCCTTGCCCTTCTTACGAAGGGGCCGCCCGCCGGACTCCGGAACCACTGCAGGTTCTGGTGCGGAGTCCGGTCCGAAGTCCGGGAGGTTGCCCTGCGGCACCTCCGGGGCCTCCTCCTCCTGGTGAGTCCCTTTCCAGGATCCCACCTCGGCGGTGTCAGCATCACGGGGGGAGGAGGCGGCCGGAAGTGAAGTACTATTCACATCCGACGTACCTAAGGACCCGCTCAACGAAGCGGGAAGATCGTCCTTGGGTTGACTACAGGGTTGTATGCTGTGTTAGAAAGACACCATGCGACAATGAGAAAATTATGAGTTATTCAGGAGTCCGGATAATTACGATCTCGCCAGGGGCATGGCCCTTGAGGACCACTCCTCGTCGCCGTCGCCGGTGTTGGCAGAGCAGTCCGGGGAAGGGTCCTTCCCTTCTTGGACCCTTCAGCCTCCCCCGTTGGGGAGGCCTTCCTCTTCTTCTCTCCCCCCGCTGGGGGAGAGGCCTCTTTCTTCTCCTCCTCGTCCTTGTGAGAGGAGTCCGCCTCGGAGTCATCGGACAGTGAATCCGATAACACTTGACGTCGGAAACTCCTCCGGGTTCCCGTGGCCTTCTTCTTGGCCTTCTTCTCCGGCACCATGTAAGGCGCCGGGACCAGCAGCCCTGTCAAACGGGCATCCGCTGGGTCTTCTGGAAGGGGAGCCGGACAGTTAACCTGTCCGGACGTCTCCTGCCAGGCCTGTTAAAGGTATTGGGAGTTTAGATCCCACATAGAGTCAAACTATGAAAAGCAAGTGTCCCGTAAAGGATAACATGGCTTACCTCGCCAGCCGGGCGCTGCGAGCTGAATCCGTGATCTTCGGTAGCGGATGCGGGAGCCTCGGCGCCCTTGAACAGCACCCTCCAGGCTTCTTCGTACATAGTGTCAAAGAGCCCACTCAAGGTCTGGTGCCATGCCGGATCGAACTCCCACAAGTTGGAGTCCCGTTGCTGGCAGGGGAGAATCCAGCGGATGAGCATGACCTGGATTACGTTGACAAGCTTGAGATTCTTGTTCACCAGGGTTTGGAGACAGGATTGAAGTCCGGTCAGCTCTTCCAAATTACCCCATAGAAGGCCCTTCTCTTTCCAGGAAGTGAGCCGCATGGGGATGCCAGATCTGAATTCGGGGGCCGCTGCCCATTCAGGGTCATGCGGCTCGGTGATGTAGAACCACCCCGATTGCCACCCTTGGATGGTTTCCACAAAGGCGCCCTCGATCCAAGTAACGTTGGTCATCTTGCCCACCATGGCGCCTCCGCACTCCGCTTGGCTGCCCTTCACAACCTTCGGCTTGACATTGAAGGTCTTTAGCCACAAGCCGAAGTGGGGCTGGATGCAGAGGAAGGCCTAGCACACGACGATAAACGCCGAGATGTTGAGGATGAAATTTGGGGCCAGATCATGGAAATCCAGGCCGTAGTAGAACATGAGCCCCCGGACAAAGTGGGGGAGTGGGAAGCCCAGTCCACGGAGTAAATGGGGAAGGAATACGACCCTCTCATGGGGCCTGGAGGTGGGGATGAGCTGCCCCTCATCGGGGAGCCAGTGCGCGATGTCACTGGACAAATATTGGGCGCTGCGCAGCTTCTTGATGTGCCACTCCATAACGGAGGAGGCCAAACACTTGCCTCCCGCTCCGGACATGGCTGGAGAATATTGAGGTGAGATGTGCGGACTTGGGCGCTGGAGCTCGAGTGCGCAGAGATGGATAAGCAAAGGAGGAAGAAGGCGTAGGTAAAAAGGTGGATCCTTATCCCCTTATATATGGGCGGACGAAACTATGCGTCCCCACCAGCCTGGTAAAACTCGCTTATCTCCCAAGCGCCACAATCAATGGTGCGGTTGGGTTACCCACGTCTGTATTGATGAGAATCCCGGAATAAGGGGACACGATCTCTGCTTCGACAAGACGTGCCAAGGAAACCGCTTCGCTAAACGCGCTGAGGTGGAATGATAAAAATGATTCGAATAAAGGCTTGGCCGCGGCGTGACGTCATGCCACAAAATACGTCAGCAGATTGAACTTGTGTAAATATTATTCTCTCTAAGGTGGGATGTGGAATTTATTTTGCAGAGCCGGACACTATCCTGGTGTTCACAATCTTCTATTAATTAGTCGGAGGAGGAACCCGCCTTGCAATGTCGAAGACAATAAGCGCGCCGGACTCGTCATCATTGAAGCCTGGTTTAGGGGCTACTGAGGGAGTCCTGGACTAGGGGGTGTCCGGATAGCCGAACTATCATCATTTGCCGGACTCCAAGACTATGAATATACAAGATTGAAGAGTTCGTCCCGCATCCGGATGGGACTTTCCTTGGCGTGGAAGGCAAGCTAGGCGATACGGATATGTAGATCTCCTACCATTGTAACCGACTCTGTGTAACCCTAGCCCTCTCCGGTGTCTATATAAACCGGAGGGTTTTAGTCCATAGGACGAACAACAATCATACCATAGGCTAGCTTCTAGGGTTTAGCCTCCTTGATCTCGTGGTAGATCCACTGTTGTACTACCCATATCATCAATATCAATCAAGCAGGAGTAGGGTTTTACCTCCATCGAGAGGGTCCGAACCTGGGTAAAAACATCGTGTCCCTTGTCTCATGTTACCATCCGCCTAGACGCACAGTTCGGGACCCCCTACCCGAGATCCGCCGGTTTTGACACCGACACGCCTGGAGTGTTGTCCCAGAGGAGGCAGCCGGGACATCATCGTGGCAGGGGCTAGGCCTGCTATCCGCTTCCATAACGGCTCTTCCGGCAGCAGCGACGATGCTTGGGAGTCCAGCGACTCTCCCGAGATCTTCGTGACTCCTGATGTCTACTACACAACCTTCTTCTTGTAGACATTGTTGGGCCTGCAAGTGCACATGTTTGTAGGACAGTAGAAAATTTCCCTCAAGTGGATGACCTAAGGTTTATCAATCCGTTGGAGGTGTAGGATCAAGATGGTCTCTCTCAAGCAACCCTGCAACCAAATAACAAAGAGTCTCTTGTGTCCCCAACACACCCAATACAATGGTAAATTGTATAGGTGCACTAGTTCGGCAAAGAGATGGTGATACAAGTGCAATATGGATAGTAGATAAAAGTATTTGTAATCTGAAAATATAAAAACAGCAAGGTAACTAATGATAAAAGTGAGCGTAAGCGGTATTGCAATGATAGGAAACAAGGCCTAAGGTTCATACTTTCACTAGTGCAAGTTCTCTCAACAATAATAACATAGATAGATCATATAACAATCCCTCAACATGCAACAAAGAGTCACTCCAAAGCCACTAATAGCGGAGAACAAACGTAGAGATTATGGTAGGGTACGAAACCACCTCAAAGTTATTCTTTCAGATCGATCTATTCAAGAGTTCGTACTAGAATAACACCTTAAGACACAAATCAACCAAATCCCTAATGTCACCTAGATACTCCATTGTCACCTCAAGTATCCGTGGGCATGATTATACGATATGCATCACACAATCTCAGATTCATCCAACCAACACAAAGTACTTCAAAGAGCGCCCCAAAGTTTCTACCAGAGAGTCAAGAAAACGTGTGCCAACCCCTATGCATAGGTTCATGAGCGGAACCCGCAAGTTGGTCACCAAAACATACATCAAGTGGCACGTGATATCCCATTGTCACCACAGATAAACACGGCAAGACATACATCAAGTGTTCTCAAATCAAAGACTCAATCCGATAAGATAACTTCAAGAGGGAAGCTCAATTCATCACAAGAGAGTAGAGGGGGAGAAACATCATAAGATCCAACTATAATAGCAAAGCTCGCAATACATCAAGATCGTGCCATAGAGAGAATACCAGAGAGAGAGAGAGAGAGATCAAACACATAGCTACTGGTACATACCCTCAGCCCCGAGGGTGAACTACTCCCTCCTCGTCATGGAGAGCGCCGGGATGATGAAGATGGCCACCGGTGATGGGTTCCCCCTCCGGCAGGGTGCCGGAACGGGCTCTCGAGAGGTTTTTGGTGGCTACAGAGGCTTGCGGCGGCGGAACTCCCGATCTATCTTCTCCGTGGATGTTTTTAGGGTACGTGGGACTATATAGGCGAAAGAAGTCGGTCGGGGGTGCTTGAGGGGCCCACGAGACAGGGGGGCGCGCCCCTATCTCCTGGCCTCCCCGAGGATCTTCTGACGTGAACTCCAAGTCTCCAGGATCATATTCTTCCAAAAAAATCATGCTGCCGAAGGTTTCATTCCGTTTGGACTCCGTTTGATATTCCTTTCCCTCGAAATACTGAAACAGGCAATAAAACAGCAATATAGGTTGGGCCTCCGGTTAATAGGTTAGTCCCAAAAGTAATATAAATGTGTATAATAAAGCCCGTAATCATTCAAAACAGATAATAAAATAGCATGAATGCTTCATAAATTATAGATACGTTGGAGACGTATCAGCATCCCCAAGCTTAATTCCTACTCGTCCTCGAGTAGGTAAATGATAAAAGGAAGAATTTATGAAGTGTGAATGCTAGCAGGTGCACAAGTTTGATCAATGATAATTTCAATCACCTTTTCTAGCATGATAATATGTCATAACAGTAGTTCATCTCATAAAACTTCTCACGATAAAGTAACAAGAAATTCACATGTCAAAGCATAGACCATAAACTTTCTTCAAAACTAGCAAACTTCATTCTCAGTCATCAAACAATTACAATTCATCTTATTTTCAGGAATAGCAAACTCCACATACTCAAATCATATAGTCTTCTACAATTGCTAACTCTCACGCAATACTAATGGTTATGGAGTTTTAATCGGACACTGAGAAAGATAGGGGCTTATAGAGTTGCCTTCCAACCTATTCACCTTTGGGTGATGTCAACAATAATAGTTCATGCTAACTTACATCCAATTGGATATATATATCAGGATCTTCCCAACACGAGGTGCTTGCCAAAGGATAAAATGAAAAAGGGAAAGGTGAAGATCACCTTGACTCTTGCATAAAAGTAAAATACATAAAGTAAAAGATAGGCCCTTCGCAGAGGGAAGCAGAGGTTGTCATGCGCTTTTAGGGTTGGATGCACAAAATCTTAATGCGAGTGAACGTCACTTTATATTGCCACTTCTATATGGACCTTTATTATGCAGTTCATCGCTTTTATTGCTTCCATAACAAGATCGTATAAAGCTATTTTCTTCACACCAAAAGATCATACATATTTAGAGAGCAATTTTTATTGCTTGCACCGATAACAACTTACTTGAAGGATCTTACTCAATCCATAGGTAGGTATGGTGGACTCTCATGGCAAAACTGGGTTTAAGGATATTTGTAAGCACAAGTAGTATCTCTACTTGGTGCAAGGAATTTTGGCTAGCATGAGGGGGAAAGGCAAGCTCAACATGTTTGAATGATCCATGACAATATACTTTAACTGAGATGTCGGAAAACATAACCCATTACGTTGTCTTCCTTGTCCAACATCAACTCTTTATCATGTCATACTTAATGAGTGCTCCCAATTATAAAAGATATCTAGGATAGTGTATTTATGTGAAATCTCTCTTCCTCAAATATTCTTTCATGAATTGTTCAAATGACCAATACAATGCTTGCTAACCTTCAATAAATTTACAACCTCTACTTCTTAGATGTGAAGTCATCACTTCCCATGGGATAAGCAAATGAAACATATTTAATTTCAGATTTATGACAATCAACTCATTCAACAATTTACTCATTAGATATAAGTGAAGCACACGAGTAAATGACAAACTACTCCAAAAAGATATAAGTGAAGATCAATGAGTAGCTACATAATTATGTAACTATGTGAAGACTCTATCTCATTTAAGAATTTCAGATCTTGGTATTGTATTCAAACAGCAAGCAAAACAAAATAAAATGACATTGCAAGGATACCACAACTCATGTGAAGAAGCAAAAACTTATGTTCAACTGATACTAACCGATAGTTGTTGAAGAAAAAAGGTGTGATGCCTACCGGGGCATCCCCAAGCTTAGATGCTTGAGACTTCTTGAAATATTATCTTGGGGTGCCTTTGGCATACCCAAGCTTGAACTTTTGTGTCTCCTTAATTCCTCTCATATCATGGTTTCTCTTTTATCAAAAGCTTCATCCACACCAAACTCAACAAGAACTCGTGAGATAGGTTAGTATAAACCAATGCAAAACCTTATCATTTTCTACTGTAACAAATTTCTAAAATTATTATTCAACATTGCATACTAAATGCCTCTGCATATTTAATACTCCTATCCTCGAATAGAATCATTAAACAAGCAAACATATGCAAACAATGCAAACATAACAGCAATCTGCCAAAACAGTACATTCTGTAAAGAATGCAAGATTCATCATACTTCCCTAACTCCAAAAATTATGAGAAAAATACTAAGCTGTAGAAGAATTATCAGAGCTCATTATTCAAAAGGTTTCATCATTATATCATTCTCTGACTTTTCTAGGGAATTTTTGCAACAGCGGTAAACTTTCTGTTTTCAAACAGCAACATGTATAGTAGCAAAATAAGCATGGTAAAGGCTATCCTTGACATTTCTATTGAAACTAAAGATGCAAAACACTAATCTAAATAACAGCAAGCAAATACTAACAAAATAAAATGATGCTCCAAGCAAAACACATATCATGTGGTGAATAAAAATATAGCTCCAAGTAAAGTTACTGATGAACGAAGACGAAAGAGGGGATGCCATCCGGGGCATCCCCAAGCTTAGGCTCTTGGTTGTCCTTGAATATTACCTTGGGGAGCCTTGTGCATCCCCAAGCTTTGGCTGTTGCCACTCCTTATTCCATAGTCCATCGAATCTTTACCCAAAACTTGAAAACTCCACAACACAAAACTCAACAGAAAACTCGTAAGCTCCGTTAGTATAAGAAAATAAAACCACCACTTAGGTAATGTAATGAACTCATTCTAAATTCATAATGGTGTAATATCTACTGTACTCCGACTTATCTATGGTTCATACCACTTAATACTAGCCATAGATTCATCAAAATAAGCAAACAACACAAAGAAAACAGAATCTGTCAAAAACAGAACAGTCTGTAGTAATCTGTATCAAACGTATTCTTCTGGAACTCCAAAAATCCTACCAAATTAGGAAGTCCTGACCAATTTGTGTACCAATCCAGAGCAAAACTAATAAGATCAGAGGCACGTTACTGTGAATTAACAAAACTAATTTACTAGGTGCAAAAGTTTCTGATTTTCAGCAGGATCAACACAACTATCACCGTAAGCTATCCTAAAGGTCTTACTTGGCACTTTATTGAAACAAAAGCTATAAAACATGATTACTACAGTATAATAATCATGTGGACACACAAAAACAGTAAGGATAAATATTGGGTTGTCTCCCAACAAGCGCTTTTCTTTAATGCCTTTCTAGCTAGGCATGATAATGACAATGATGCTCACATAAAAGATAAGAATTGAAACATAGTGGGAGCATCATGAAGCATATGACTAGCACATTTAAGCATAACCCACTTCATATGCATAGGGATTTTGTGAGCAAACAACTTATGGGAACAATAATCAACTAGCATAGGAAGGTAAAACAAGCATAGCTTCAAAATTTTCAACACATAGAGAGGAAACTTGACATTATTGCAATTCCTACAAGCATATATTCCTCCCTCATAATAATTTTCAGTAGCATCATGAATGAATTCAAAAATATAACCAGCACCTAAAGCATTCTTTTCATGATCTACAAGCATAGAAAATTTACTACTCTCCACATAAGCAAAATTCTTCTCATTCAGAATAGTGGGAGTATCATAAGAGACTTGAACACTAAAAATTGTTTCCACATTAAAAGAGTAGTGTTCAGAAAAAGGGTAATCATAATCATGACAAGATTTGTAAATATAATCATCACTACTTTTTATATCATAAGTTTCATCACAATAATCATCATAAGTAGCAACTTCGTTCTCATCATAATCGATTGAAACCTCTCCCAAGATAGTGGAATCACTAAATAAAGTTGACACTCTTCCAAATCCACTTTCGTATTCATCACAATAAAATTCAACATCCTCCAAAATAGTAGGATCACTAGTTCCTAAAGTTGACACTCTTCCAAACCCACTTTCATCAATATAATCATCATAAATAGGAGGCATGCTTTCATCATAATAAATATTCTCATCAAAACTTGGGGAACAAAAAATAGCATATTCATCAAACATAGCTTCCCCAAGCTTGTGGCTTTGCATATCATTAGCATCATGGATATTCAAGGAATTCATACTAACAACATTGCAATCATGCTCATCATTCAAAGATTTAGTGTCAAACATTCTATAGATTTCTTCTTCTAGCACTTGAGCACAATTTTCCTTTTCATCATACTCACAAAAGATATTAAAAAGACGAAGCGTATGAGACAAACTTAACTCCATTTTTTTTATAAACTAAACTAGTGATAAAACAAGAAACAAAAAGATTCGATTGCAAGATCTAAAGATATACCTTCAAGCACTCACCTCCCCGGCAACGGCGCCAGAAAAGAGCTTAGTTGACGAGGTGTGAGTGTCTCTTACCTAGCCTCCCCGGCAACGGCGCCAGAAAAGAGCTTGATGTCTACTACACAACCTTCTTCTTGTAGACGTTGTTGGGCCTGCAAGTGCACAGGTTTGTAGGACAGTAGCAAATTTCCCTCAAGTGGATGACCTAATGTTTATCAATCTGTGGGAGGCGTAGGATGAAGATGGTCTCTCTCAAGCAACCCTGGAACCAAATAACAAAGAGTCTCTTGTGTCCCCAACACACCCAATACAATGGTAAATTGTATAGGTGCACTAGTTCGGTGAAGAGATGGTGATACAAGTGCAATATGGATAGTAGATAAAAGTATATGTAATCTGAAAATATAAAAACAGCAAGGTAACTAATGATAAAAGTGAGCGTAAACGGTATTGCAATGATAGGAATCAAGGCCTAAGGTTCATACTTTCACTAGTGCAAGTTCTCTCAACAATAATAACATAGATAGATCATATAACAATCCCTCAACATGCAACAAAGAGTCACTCCAAAGCCACTAATAGCGGAAAACAAACATAGAGATTATGGTAGGGTATGAAACCACCTCAAAGTTATTCTTTCGGATCGATCTATTCAAGAGTTCATACTAGAATAACACCTTAAGACACAAATCAACCAAAACCCTAATGTCACCTAGATACTCCATTGTCACCTCAAGTATCCGTGGGCGTGATTATAAGATATGCATCACACAATCTCAGATTCATCCAACCAACACAAAGTACTTCAAAGAGCGCCCCGAAGTTTCTACCAGAGAGTCAAGAAAACATGCGCCAACCCCTATGCATAGGCTCATGAGCGGAACCCGCAAGTTGGTCACCAAAACATACATCAAGTGTCACGTGATATCCCATTGTCACCACAGATAAACACGGCAAGACATACATCAAGTTTTCTCAAATCAAAGACTCAATCCGATAAGATAACTTCAAGAGGGAAACTCAATTCATCACAAGAGAGTAGAGGGGGAGAAACATCATAAGATCCAACTATAATAGCAAAGCTCGCGATACATCAAGATCGTGCCATAGAGAGAACACGAGAGAGAGAGAGAGAGAGAGATCAAACACATAGCTACTGGTACATACCCTTAGCCCCGAGGGTGAACTACTCCCTCCTCGTCATGGAGAGCACCGGGATGATGAAGATGGCCACCGGCGATGGGTTCCCCCTCTAGCAGGGTGCCGGAACGGGCTCCCGAGTGGTTTTTGGTGGCTATAGAGGCTTGCGGCAGCGGAACTCCCGATCTATCTTCTCCGTGGATGTTTTTAGGGTACGTGGGACTATATAGGCGAAAGGAGTCGGTCGGGGGGTGCTCGAGGGGCCCACAAGATAGGGGGCGCGCCCAGTAGGGGGGCGTGCCCCCCTATCTCCTGGCCTCCTCGAGGATCTTATGACATGAACTCCAAGTCTCCAGGATCATATTCTTCCCAAAAATCATGCTGCCGAAGGTTTCATTCCGTTTGTACTCCGTTTGATATTCCTTTTCCTCGAAATACTGAAACAGGCAATAAAACAGCAATATGGGTTGGGCCTCCGGTTAATAGGTTAGTCCCAAAAGTAATATAAAAGTGTATAGTAAAGCCGTAATCATTCAAAACAGATAATAAAATAGCATGAATGCTTCATAAATTATAGATACTTTGGAGACGTATCAACTCCGGAGACGAGCGACGACAGCTACGTGCCCTCGAGCTCGCGCCGTGCCCGGAGCAAGGCGACTGCGTCAGGCCATCGCCGCAGCTGATCTAGATGGGGTTGATGCCGGCCTCCCATGGCCCACTGTTGATGATGACGTCGGCCATGGAGGCACGCGTAGTTTGGGCTCCTCAGGATTCGCGTATTTTGTTCCCTACGAGGAATCAAGGAAACACCCCGTGGGGGCATGTAAAGGGTCCGTGATGTATTTTGTTGATATTATCATTATTATGAAGTGGTGCGAATGCTGGTCCTTCCCCAGCTTGGTTCCCCCTTTCTGACCTCGCGACGACTTGGTGCTCTACGCTGACAGGTCCTGGTCCCCAGGCAGGCTTCAGCCGTCGCTGGTATGCCAAGTCGCGATGTCGTGGTCCAGGCCAGGAGGTGAGCGGCTTGAGGTCCAGGAAGAGCCTCTGAGGCACGATGCTCAGGAGGTCCCCTTTAGTGCACAAGCAGCCGCCGAAAGGTGATAAAGGAAGGCAACATCACCGTCATAGAGCCGCATTAGGTGGAGATCTTGTGCCGCATCAATTAGCTATTCCGAGCGCGAAACTTATCTCGAAAACATGGAGTCGTTCCTTCGTGTTGCGCCGAACTTGTACGTCGGCAGCTGGGATGTAGCTGGGTTAGGCCCTCGCGAGCTTCACCTCTCTTCCCCACACCCTCCTTTGTGCTCTACGTCCTCCCGTCCCGGCCTTCGAGCAAGCTCAGTCATGGCTGGTATGCCAGGTCGCGATGCCGTGGACAAGGCCAGGGGTGAGGGATGGAGAGCCAGTAAGAGCTCCTGAGTCACGATGCTCAGGAGTCCCCCCTTTCAATGCGCAAGCGGATCACGTGGGAGAGAGAGAGAGAGAGAGAGAGAGAGCACGTGATGCCACCCGCTTCAGACCTCAGGAGGTTCCTGTCAACCAACACAACAAAAGCACGAGTTGCCATCATGATTGTCGACCGGCCATTAGTTGCTCTAAGAGAGGGGTGAGGGCACTGAGGGCCTGCTGAGGTGACGCTTGCGGGGCTGCTGCAGACCAGAGCTCGACCACTCAGATTTGTCGACGTTGCAGGGACGGACCCATGCGCAAGCGCCGTGCCAGCGCGATCGGCTCCAAAGGTAGGTGTCAATTGAGTAGGCTATAATCATAGGCAGGTTAGGCATGAAGGGAAAATCAGCATAGATGAATGCAGAATGGATACATGCCACTGGGTTAGGCCCGAGCGGCTTGGGGATGATGCAGCCCGAGGGGCGCCCCCGACAAGGTAAACTAAAGTCATAAGCAAAAGAGATACATTCCGCAGGGACAGACCCATGTGGCCTGGGAATGATGCAGCCCTGAGGGTGCTCCCAGCTGAAATGAACTCGAAAGATGTCACCTGATACCATTGTAGAAGGGGTGTCGGAGTAGCTGATGATGCGCGGTGAAGAGGGTGACCCTTACGAGCCACCGGAGCCCTGAGCCTTGGGAGGCTCTAGGGGTCCAGGCGGTTCCTTGAGGACCATCTCCATCTCCGCCAGGACTGCATGGTGCCTGGCCTCCTAAGCCGCCAGAATGCTCAGCCGATGGCGCTGGTGAGTAGCAGCCGTGTTCAACAGGCCGAAAGGCATGCGAACATAGTTGTGCGGTGGACCTTCGCAATGTCCCATGCGCGAGGGCCAGAGGCGCTCCTGGGATGCGGCTCGGTTGAGCCCTGAGACATCGATGCAGACGCGCAGCCCCATCCTCGCCTGGATGGGGAGCTACGCCAGGCAAACAGCGATCGCCGCGCATGGCTCTTGCTTCCTGAAGCTCCTGAGTGGTCTTGGTGATGAACTCCTGGGGGTTGGGCTTTTCACGCCCTGAGACTTCCTGGGGGAAACGTGCCATGAAGCACGCCTCCAAGTGGTGCCCGAGCGCCTCCCTCGTTATTTTGGCAAAGTCTGAGGCCCTCCAGAAGAGATCCCCCGAACCCTGCCCGAGGAGGGCGCCGGGCGCTCCTTCCTATGCAATGGAAGGAGGCGCCCCTTGCATGGGCGCAGATCCAGATACGGCACCTCCTGAAATGCCAACCTCCTGAGGCCTTGAGCTGGGCGATGTCTTCTTCTTCATGGGGACTGCCTTAGGAGGGTTCTCGCCCTTGTTGCCCGGGTCCTCGATTGATGCAGCTTGGAAGGCGCGCTCGAAGGAGCACACCGCATCTTTCTCTTCGCTGGGGACTGTGATGATTCCGCTGCTCCCTGGAATCTTGAGGACATTGTAGCCATGGTAGGTCACCGCCATGAACTTGGCCAGTGCTGGATACCCGAGGATGGCATTGTATGGCAGGCGAATGTGGGTGACGTCGAAGTCGATGAGCTCGGTGTGGTAGTTGTTGCGCTCCCCGAAAGTGACAGGGAGGCGGACCTGCCCTATCAGGGTGGTGGAGCCGTCAGTAACTCCTAAGAAAGGCTTGGTAGGCTGAAGTTGATCATATGGCACTTGAAGTTTGTTGAACATCTCGACGGACAGAATGCTGAGCCCTGCGCCGCCATTGATGAGGGTCCTGGTAACTTGCACGTTGCTGATGACTGGGGAACAAAGCATCGGGAGGACGCTAGCGGTAGCCGCACACTTGAGTTGATCTGCTGAGCTGAAAGTGATGGCGCACTTGGACCACCTGAGCGGGCGCGTGGCCTCGAGCTTGGGGAGGACTACATTCACCTCGCGAGCAAACTGCTTGAAGATGTACGGAGAAGCTGGGGCCTGGGCACCGCCCAAGATGCAAGCGATAGCACGTGGCTCCTGGAAGCCCCCAGCCCCCTCATCCTGGTGGTGGTCGTCGTTCATTCTTGGCGGTGGCGGCAGAGGAGGAAGGCCTGTGTTGCCCTAAGGGCGGTCCTCACGAGGCTGATCCCTCCAGGCACCCTCGCGAGGCTAGTCCTGCCAGCAATCCTCACGAGGTCAGTCATGCCACTCCTGGCAAGGGCCTCGGTCGTCCCATCGTCCTCTGCCTCATCCTCCTCCTCGGTCGTAGCCAGGTCGTTGCACTCGGGGCGTCGACCGAAGTGTCCTTCTCGAACGGCCTTGAGCTCCTAACATTCGTTAGTGTTTTGGGTGTGGAGGTTGTGGAAGGTGCAGAATCGGCTGCCCTTGGATGACTCCGACTGGTCCCTGCCGCGCTTCGTGTCTGGCTCTGCTGCAAGCACGGCTGCTCCTTTGCGCTTCACGTCCTTGGCCTTGGCCTTCTTCTCTTCTGGGTCAGCAGTTGGAAGCTCGAGGAGGAAGAGGCGTCCCTCCTCAGCTCTTGTGCACTCAGTCACCAGGTTGAACAGCTCCAGGGATGTGCACAGATCCTCGTGGATGGAGAGCTCCTCCTTCATCTTGACATCGCGGATGCCATCAAAGAACGCTGAGATGATGGCCTCATCCGTCACCTTGGGGATCTTGAGGCGAGCATTGTTGAAGCGCTGGATGTACTTCTGCAGGGTCTCTCCAGGCTGCTGGTTGATCCGGCGCAGGTCACTTGCGACCGGGGGGCAGTCGCGAGTGCCCTGGAAGTTGGCGATGAAGCGGCTATGCATCTCGTCCCAAGAGGAGATCAAACCGGTAGGCAGGTTGAGGAGCCAGGTGCCGGCACCATCCTTGAGCGCCATGGGAAACCAGTTTGCCTTGACCTTTTCGTCTCCATTGGCCGCCTTGATGCCCAGCTCTTAGAGTTGCAGGAACTCTGCGGGGTCGGTAGTACAGTCGTAGCGAGGAGGCAGGTACGGCTTGAACTTGCCGGGCCAGGCGACGCTACGCAGCTCGGTGGTGAAGGCGTGGCAACCTGCTGTGGCCACCGGAGCCCTTTGCAGACACGGGGCTTGCTCCTAATGGTTCCCGCGTAGCGCCGCTAGGGGCAGCACAGGGTCTTGACGCGCTGGTGCAGGGGTGCGGTCTTGTCGTGCTAGTGCAGGGAGCACATGAGCACCTTCTTGAGCCCGAGGGATTTCTTGGCAGCTTCTTTCTTGCCGCGCGGGCACCGGACATGGTGGGTCACGCCCAGGGGCCGCGCGTCTTGGATCTAGGGCGCCTTCTTGGGGAGGAGGTGGCGGAGGTGCTCCCTGAGCCACGTCGCCCACACATGACGGAGGGCGAGGCAGTGAGAGGGACGGCGCGGGAGAGCCCCTGCGGCGCTGACGAGCTCGGTGATGCGAGCGAGCCATTCTTCATAGAGATCATCCACGGGGCGGTAGTGCAGGAGTTCACGTGCCAGGAGCAACATGGCATGCGCGTCCGTGGGGGCGCAACGAGTGTGAGACGACGAGTGGCGGTGCGGCCTTCCCGCCGCACCAAGGGGTGCAGCGAAGATGCTTGCTGTTCGTTCCCCGCCGGGCCGGTGGCGGCGTTGGCGGCAGGCGATGGAGAACAATGAGGAGGCGCACTGACGGGAGCCGTCTGGGGAACCCGGGCGATGAGAGAAGCTCGGTGCTCGGCGCGGGCTCGGCGAGTGTCTGCCATGGATGCGACGAAGCAATGGGACGCAGATCAGCGGAAAAGATTTCAGCGCACCCCTACCTGGCGCGCCAATTGTCGGAAATCGGGTTCCAGCAAAACCATTAAGGTTCGAACTCTGGGGTGCGCACGAAGATCTTCTCCCTACCGAAACACGCCCACAACCTCGCCGCGATTTCTAAGCTAGCACGATGAACAACACAAGGGACACAAGGTTTATACTGGTTCGGGCCACCATTGTGGTGTAATACCCTAATCCAATGTGTGGTGTGGTGGATTGCCTCTCGGGCTAATGATGAACAGTATAGAGGAAGAACAGCCTCGCGAGGAGAAGTGTTCTTGTGGTGGTGGAGTGTGGATGAGCTAGGTTGGATCAGATTCCCCCTTTCTACTATAGTGGCTAGCCCTATTTATAGAGGCCCTGGTCCTCTTCCCAAATATTTAGCGGGAAGGGAGCCAACAACTCCCATTTTAAAAGGGGACAGCTGGTACAAGCTATCCTGACTAAAGGTGGTCTTCGATTGCCAAATGTCACACCCTAGCTAGTTCATGCATTAGAGTGTTGCATCATGTTTATTCTTTCATCAGAAACCTGAAATGGGGATGACAGAACCCCCAGCTCCCTCTGAAACCAACTAGGGTTTACTAAAAACTTTTTCAATGAACCTGAAATGCCCTTCTAAAATGCCCATCATTTTTTGTCTTGGTTCAGAACCTCTGCCAGAAGTGATGCACATTTTCCCAGGCCATCTCAGGGTTTTTGAATTAAATCATAAACATTTGAATTTGGGCATTTAAAATTATATAAAATATTTAAATGCTCAAATATCTCCAAACTAAAATGTTTCATGTTGGAAATAATCCAACTATGGACCAGGAGTAGTTTGGTGATTTTAGGAGTTGCCTAAGTATTTTTATTAATTCAACAAAGTTGCAGAAGTATTAAAAAACAGAAAACAGAAAAAAAATTAGAAAAAAACCTACCTGGCGCCCAGCACCCGGCCCACCTGCCGGCCCAGCCCAGTGCCGCTCCAGCGAGCTGCTTGCCGGCCAGGCAGGCAGGCAGGTGCCCGACGGCGACCGCAGCGCGCGCCACGCAGCTGGCTGCCGCCCTGCCCCACCTCCTCGCCTCGGGGCTGGATGGATGAGCTCCACGCAGCGCCGTGAACCCGCAGGACATCTCCATTCTCTCCCAACCCCTCTCTCTCGCGCTACCCCGCCATGGCCGACGCCATCGCCGCCACCCCCTCGCCGTAGCCACGCCCTCCGTCAACCCCACGCGCGTGCCGCCGTGTCCAGGAGCTCCGCCACCCTCCTCTCCTTCGAGCAAGCCGAGCCTCGGGCGCTCGCAAGGCCTGAGCCCACTGCATCGACCTCGACCGAACCGCCGTCGCCGGAGATCCCCTTCAACGCCGTCGTCGCTCCGGTCCGTCTCCGGCCGCACCAAGGGCTTCGTCGAACTCCCCGTGAGCTTAGCCATCTTCCCCTCCCTTCCTTTCTTGCTCCCGAGCCGTGTAGCGACCTCCCGAAGCTCAACCGCACCCACCGCCACGGAGCTCGTCGCCGACGTGCTCCCGGTCACCCTCCGGCCACTCCACGGTGTCCATCATGCTCACCGCGTCACGTAGCACCTAACTAGCTACTCCCCGCACCTCACCGACCCCTCTTGCGTCAAGTTCGACTTCGGCCGAACTCCGGTGGCCGCCAAAGTCGTCGCCGGCACCAACTCCGGCCACCCCGACCCCAACGGACTCCACCAAGAGCTGCGGTTCGTCCTCAGCTCCTCTCTGGTGGCCTCCGCGGCTCGTTTGGTTGCCGGAACGGCAAAAACCACTTCCGCCGCCGCGTCGGGCTCGCCGGCGGCTAAATGCCGGTGCAGCCGACCCGGGTTTGACCACGGGTGGGCCCTGGTTGACTCTCCTGAGTCAATGACAGGTGGGGCCCACCCCTGTTAACTAATTAGGATTAGTTTAAATTAATTTTAGTTTAATTAGTCACACTGACACGCGGGACCCACTGTCAGGTTTGACCCGGACCGTGTCCCGTTGACTTGCTGATGTCACACTGACGTCAGGCTGACGCAGTAATTGATTTTCTGGATTTAATCTAATATAGGAAATTCCAGAATATAATTTAAACTTCAAAAATTCATAACTTTTAATCTGTAACTCCAAATCAGACAAGTTATATATGAAAAATGATCAGAAAAATCCAATCTATCCATCTGTACTATTTTCATGCATGATGAAACAAGTTAACTTGATGTTTAATGCAGAACAAGGTAAAACACTTTAAAGGGCCATGTATGAGTTTGAAATTTGAATCTTTGGTTCAAATTGGATCAAACCCTTCTGTTCTTAGTTGCATTAGCCCAACACACTCATATTGCCATGTTTCATGCATGCATCATATTGTTGCACATTGTTTGGTGATGGTTGTGTATCGGTGTTCTTTGCGGCAGGTTCTGCCTCCGAGGAGTACCGTGATTACCCTAACGAAGAACCGTATCAGTGCATCGAACCATCAGGCAAGCAACCAACTATTTGATCATATCGATACAACCCCATGTTCTCGCTCCTGCTCTCTTTTACTGCATTAAGACAACGCGTTTCAAACTGCTGTGTGCTACGGTAGTTGAACCCACTTCCTCTGCATGACCTGTCATTGCCACAGTAACTAGATGAAACCCACTAGCATGTGCAGGAGTTGTTTGAGCCATATGTATGTGTTGTTCCTACCTTGCTATGCCTGCTATGCTTAGAGTCGTGTCAGGTCTGGTTCATCTGGGTGATGGGCTAGAGTGAAATGATTATGTCGGTAATAGGAGTGGTGTGGTGAACACGATTTGGTAAAGGTATCGATGAGAGGCCATGTAGGAGTACATGGTGGGTTGTTTCATTGAAGCCGACCTTAAGCACTGAGATCTGTATGTGTGATTTAAGATACAGCTACTACCATGCATTGGGCCCTGAAATATGACCCCGCTCGACTTCTTATTCACCCTAGTTCTCTGTCCAGGAGTTGCAAGTAGTTTCTGGTGTTTGTAGCCTACTGGAGGCCGTGGACAGCGCTGACCGTAGGGGTGGGCTGTGATGCGGTAGGTACGTGGCACGGTGTACGAATACCCGTTAGGTATCTCGGGAACCCTGTTCACATCGTTCGGGGCCGTATGGGAAACCTCGGCCGGACTCCCTGCGGATGGAACCTGGATAGGCGATAAACCTGGATTGGAGACTTAGGTGTTTAGGTAGGTCGTGGTCTACACCCACGTCGGCTTTCGCTTGAAGTCTGCCGAGCACATATCGTGTGCAGACGTTAAGTGGTGGAAACATGTATGAAGAAGTACACCCCTGCAGGGTTATCATGATCTATTCGAATAGTCGCGTCCGCGGTAAAGGACTGCTTGGTTGCCTATACAGTTCATAGACAAGTAAATGGAAACTACTAAAAGCCTCAAGATAAGTGTGAGTGCCGAGGATGGCTCTTCCGTAGGAAGACGGAGGTGGATCCTCGGTAGTGTATTGAAGTGGTGAGTAGTGGACTCGTGTGTGCAAAACCATTTCAAGTTGGAGTCTCGTAGGATAGCCTAGCCAAGAGTCAAAGCTGGCTTGCTGCAACATCTCCACCAACCCTTCTTGATAATGTGCATGTATGTAGGATCTGATGTAAGTCTTGTTGAGTACCTTTGTACTCATGTTGCTATAATTTACATTTTTATAGAAGACGCTGCAACCCCTTCTGATGGGTTCTTCGTAGAAGTTGACATCAATGAGTAGGCTAAGGCCCAGGTGGTGATCCTGAGCTTGTGAAGGACCACGTAGTATAGCTAGGCTTTCCAAGCCTCTTTTATTTTACTAGTTGTCTGTACTCAGACAAGGTACCTCCGCTGCTGGTTTGTGTGACTGTATGACTTGAATGCTGGGTCGTGTGACCCGTACCTATGTGTATGTTATGTATGGCTCTCTGAGCCTTAAATAAAGTACTTGTGTCATAGAGTCATGTGGTGATGCCATGTTGTATTTGCACATATCGAGCATACTGTGTGTATGTTATTGAAATGCTTGGTATGTGTGGGATCTGACTATCTAGTTGTTTATCTCTAGTAGCCTCTCTTACCGGGAAATGTCTCCTAGTGTTACCGCTGAGCCATGGTAGCTTGCTACTGCTCTGGAACACTTAGGCTGGCCGGCATGTGTCCTTCTTCGTTCCGGTGTCTGTCCCTTCGGGGAAATGTCACGCATTGAGTACCGGAGTCCTGTTAGCCCGCTACAGCCCGGTTTACCGGAGTCCTGCTAGCCCAGTGCTACAGCCCGGACCCACTTGCTGATGACCGACACGTTCGAAGCTGGGTCATGGATGCCTGTCCCTGTAAGTCTGTGCCACTTTGGGTTTACGACTAGTCATGTCAGCCCGGGCTCCTTATCATATGGATGCTAGCGACACTATCATATACGTGAGCCAAAAGGCGCAAACGGCCCCAGGCAAAGGTAAGGTGACACCCGTGGGATACCGTGCGTGAGGCCCCAAAGTGATATGAGGTGTTACAGGCTAGATCGATGTGACATCGAGTCGGGGTCCTGACAGCGTTGGTATCAGAGCAAGGCTGCCTGTAGGTTCTCCAAGCCCAACTGGTCGATGTTGAGTCTAGAAATTCTTTAGTTATATGTAGGGGAATTGCTTGTGGGTTGGGACATAAGGCTCTTTTTACTTCTTTATCTTATGACATTCTGATCTGAGTCAGTCTATTCTTCCACCGGGGGTTATGGAATTAGGATCTTCTCTCTCTATCAGGTTCACGTGTTACTAATCAGTAGTACCTTATAGGTTTGATGGATACAAGCCTAGTTCAGTTCTACTACCACATTATGTTGCTAGGATGGACTCAGAACTTGATATGATGTTGTTGAGTGTGTATGGAATCCTTTGTCAAATGTCTCAAATCCTTTTGAGCATTTACAGCTGTTATGCTACCGAAATTTTGCTAGTAATTCTAATGCCTTTGCATTATGGTTGTGCTTTCAGATGGCCAGTCGCGACCTCAATCAAGTGGTTCGCCTGACTCGATGCCTAGATGTACCCGGCCATACCGCCATGTTGGTCAGGGTAATGACTGAGGCAGGATACCGTTGGTATCCTGAGTACACGGTCGAAGAGCAATTTCGAGATTTTAATCAAAGCCAGTATCTCTGCACTGTCAGGATATTTCCATCTTATCCTGGATCCACCGAGCCCCTTCACTACTCCTATGGACTCGGGGTTACTGTTGAGATGGCGGTGCAGGACGCCGCCTACTCTATGATGACCATCATGCGAGTCAGGTCTAGCCTATTTCGGGACTCTGATTTCCGGTATATGCCAGGATCACTTCCGGGAGCACAAAGGTATCTCCAGGCTATCTATGCTGACCCCACTCAGGAGGATTCACGGACTCGCACCACTGCTGAGATGCTCGAGGATAAGGACCGTGAAAATCGGGCCTTGAGGCTAGAGCTTTTCAATACCCGTGCTGACCATTGGGCCACGTTGACTCGGTTTGCACCGGCGGTGCAAGCTGGATATTCGGATATGCGCGATCTCTATCCTGTGAGATCTGCTCTGCTAGACGTGATGGGTTGGCGTGATGTAGGAGGCATCACCCCACCTCGCGGTCCCCGCAGGCCACCGTCTGTTGGTCCAAGACCTCATCCTAGCCCCTATGGTCCACAAGCTCCGCGAGATCGTCTGTTCCCGGATGATCATGTTGAGCTTCCAGGCTATGGAGGTGATTTCTACGAGAACTACTATGGATCGGTCTGAGTTAGTGGTAGTATCACTAGTTTGAACTAGCTGTGTCGTCTATCATCCTGCGTGACTCGTGGGATATGACCTAGTTGTACCGCCTTCCGGAGGTGTAGAAAAATAATGTATAGGAGCTTGGGATGCCTCCGATGAGATGTAATCTTC
This sequence comes from Triticum dicoccoides, assembly GCF_002162155.2. Lineage (NCBI taxonomy): Eukaryota > Viridiplantae > Streptophyta > Magnoliopsida > Poales > Poaceae > Triticum > Triticum dicoccoides. The sequence goes on from NC_041383.1 coordinate 223,385,398, forward strand.
TTTTCACCGTAATAGTACCTTATTTGTTCTTGTACTAAACCTTGTATGGTGTGTATGACGATGGAATAAAATAAGCAGTTTCTGTATCTACCATGTCATACAGATGATCATCTTGCATTCCGAGTTATTCCTTACATTCTGTATCCTATGTCGGAATCTATCATTCTGACTAAATCATTGTCTTGTTTACCTAGGATGGTCAACACGCGCAATAACCCTGCTCCTCAAGAGCAGGCCGAAGGCAGTGAAGTCAGGAATGCAAATCTGCCTCATCCTCCTTCCCTAGCCGAGGTTATGCTGGAAGCTGAGAGAAACAAGCAGGAGACCAACCGTTTGTTGGAGTGTATTGAACAGAACACAGCACACCATCAGAGAAATAACTTGGTGTCACTCAGTGATTTCATCAAGTTACATCCACCCACGTTCCACCACTCCGTCGAGCCTCTCAACGCTGATGACTGGCTTCGCAGTATTTCTCACAAAGTGCATTCTGCGCTAGTAGCTGAGGCTGACAAGGTCACCTTTGCTGCATATCATCTTGAAGGCCCCGCCAGTCTCTGGTGGGAGAATTATGGAGCTATGCGCCCAGCGGGCCATGTCACTACTTGGGCTGAATTCAGCGAGGCTTTCCGTGAACATCACATTCCGGAGGGTCTCATGGACCGTAAACGTGAGGAATTTTGCAGTTTCACTCAGGGCTGACTCTCTGTGGATGCTTACAGCAGGGAGTTCGGTAACCTCGCACGATATTCCACTGAGGAAGTTTCTACTGATGCCAAGAAGCAAGCAAGGTTCCGTAAGGGACTTAGTCCTGAGCTTCACCGCGACCTCCGTCTGCATGAGTGCACATCTTTTCAGAAGCTTGTTAACAAGGCCATCAGTGCTGAGACTGGTCAGTCTGATTATGACGCAACACGCAAGCATGGCCGTGACGTGGGTTCCTCATCTGGTGCTGGCCCTCAGAAGCGCCGCGTGTGGGTGCCCAACACTGCCCTGCCACCTAGGTTCACACCGAGGCCATCCTTCCAGGCGCCTCGCCCCGTTCAACAGTCTGCACCATCCAAGCCCTATGGTGGTCCAACCAACAGTGCTCCCCCACGTACCAGCTCCGTGACTTGCTTCAAGTGTGGGGAATCTGGCCACTATATGCGCGAGTGCCCCCAGACCAACCCCAACCAATCTGCTAAAGCTGTTGGCCGTGGCAAGCCGACAGGGAAAGTGTTCCACGCCAAGCCGGCCACCGCCACACGTGGCCATGTCAACTGTATCTCTGCCGAAGAAGCTCAAGAGGATTCCAACGTCGTTCTTAGTACGCTCCTTGTTAATTGCCACCCGACATCTGTTCTTTTCGATACAGGAGCATCTCATTCATTCATATCCGAGAACTATGCTCGCTTGCATAACACCGCATTCTGTGACATGCCATCCTCTATGGTAATTCAAACTCCGGGATCCAAATTGCAAACTTCTAGAGTAAGCCATGGAAATGAAATCCAAGTCGACAGACTTGTTTTCCTTGCATCTTTGATAGCTCTTAAATCTTCAGATATTAATATCATCTTGGGTATGGACTGGATGTCAGCCCATCATGCCAAAATCGATTGCTTCTCTAGGACTGTTCAACTCACCCATCCCTCGGGAAAGATAGTCAATGTCTTGACCCGAATAGCCAAGCGACAGTTATATTCTCTTAACGCTAGCCCTTTGCCAGACCTTGAGGACGTTCCGGTAGTCCGTGACTTCCCGGATGTCTTCCCAGAGGAATTGCCAGGTGTTCCACCTGACAGGGATGTTGAGTTCGTAATAGACCTCATTCCAGGAACCATTCCGATTGCTAGAAGACCCTATAAGATGGCACCACTAGAACTAGCCGAGCTTAAGAAACAACTCGATGAGTCCTTGAAAAAGGGTTTCATCCGACCTAGTTCATCTCCGTGGGCTTGCCCCGTCCTCTTCGTCAAGAAGAAGGATGGTACGGACCGGATGGTTGTAGATTATCGACCTGTCAATTTGGTCACAATCAAGAACAAATATCCGCTCCCCAGGATCAACGACCTGTATGATCAGCTCACTGGATCCTCAGTCTTCTCCAAAATGGATTTGAGGTTGGGCTACCATCAAATCAAAATCAGGAACGGGGACATTCCTAAAACGGCCTTTGTTACTCGTTATGGCCAATACGAGTACAACGTCATGTCCTTCGGGTTAACCAACGCTCCAGCCACTTTTTCTCGGTTGATGAACTCAATCTTCATGGAGTATCTGGATAAATTCGTCGTGGTTTACCTCGATGATATACTCATCTACTCCAAGAACGAGGAAGAACATGCCGAACATCTAAGGCTAGTGTTGAAGAAACTTCGAGAGCATCGTCTTTATGCCAAATTCTCTAAATGTGAATTTTGGTTGTCAGAAGTGACCTATCTGGGTCATGTAATATCTGGTAATGGTATTGCTGTTAACCCTGAGCGAGTTCAAGCCGTCCTTAATTGGACTCCACCTGAATCGGTCAAGCAAGTTCGGAGTTTCCTTGGCCTAGCGAGCTATTGTCGTCGCTTTGTCGAAAACTTCTCCAAAGTTGCTAAACCTCTAACCGAACTCCTCAAGAAAGATAAAAAGTTCGAATGGACTCCAGAATGTGAGCACAGCTTTCAGGAACTGAAAAGACGCCTAACTTCTGCTCCCGTACTGGTACCGCCGACTTCTCCAAGGACTTCGTTATCTACTGCGACGCCTCGCGACAAGGACTAGGTTGCATTCTCATGCAAGATCGACACGTAATTTCTTACACTTCACGGCAATTGCACTCACATGAGGAGCATTATCCTACTCATGATCTAGAGCTTGCAGCCGTAGTCTATGCACTTAAGACCTGGCGACACTACCTCCTCGGTAATCGTTGCGAAATATTCACTGATCACCAAAGTCTGAAGTACATCTTCACCCAACCGGATTTGAATCTCAGGCAAAGACATTGGGTTGAGTTCATCACAGATTTCGACTTAGGAATAACTTACACCCCAGGGAAAGCCAACGTCATGGCTGATGCGCTAAGTCGTAAATCTTATTGTAACAACCTGATGTTACAACAAAGTCAACCGCTTCTCCATGAGGAATTTCGGAAGCTTAACCTTCACATTGTTCCTCAAGGTTTTCTTTCCACCTTGGTGGCAAAACCTACTCTTACGGATCAAATTATCGCTGCCCAAAAGCGAGATAAGGGAATATCTAAAATCAAGGAGAACATTGCTAGCGGAGGTGCTAGTTGTTTCTCCACAAATGATCATGGTGTTGTGTATTTTGAGAACCGTTTAGTGGTTCCCAAGAACCAGCATCTACGGCAGTTGATCCTTAAGGAGGCTCATGAATCTCCTCTTACCATTCATCCCGGTAGTACCAAGATGTATCAGGACCTACGCCAGAGGTTCTGGTGGACTAGGATGAAGAGAGAAATTGCTCAGTATATTGCTAATTGCGACGTCTGCCGTCGTGTAAAAGCAGAGCATCAACGGCCTGCTGGCACCCTTCAACCCTTAGCTATTCCTGAATGGAAATGGGATAAAATTGGTATGGATTTCATTACCGGTTTTCCCAGGACCAAGAGAGGGAATAATGCTATCTTTGTCGTTGTCGATCGTCTTTCCAAAGTGGCCCATTTCTTACCTGTTCGCGAGAGTATAACCGCTAGTCAGTTGGCAGACTTATACATCTCCCGAATAGTGTCTCTCCATGGTGTTCCTTTGGAAATTAACTCGGATCGAGGAAGTCTTTTCACCTCTCGATTTTGGGAAAGTTTCCAAAATGCTATGGGAACTCGCTTTCTTTTAGCACCGCTTTCCACCCTCAATCGAGTGGTCAAGTGGAACATGTCAACCAGATTCTAGAAGACATGCTTCGAGCCTCTGTTATCTCATTCGGAATGGAGTGGGAGAAATGCCTTCCATTTGCCGAATTTGCTTACAACAACAGCTATCAATCTAGCTTGGGTAAAGCCCCTTTTGAAGTTCTCTATGGACGTCGGTGTCGAACACCCCTTAACTGGTCAGAAATCGGGGAAAGACAATTCTTTGGCCCGGATATGATTCAGGGAGCAGAAGAGCAAGTTCGCATCGTTCGTGAAAAGTTGAAAACAACCCAATCTCGTCAAAAGAGTCAATATGACCGAAAACATAAGGCTATGACTTTCGAGGTTGACGAGAAGGCTTACCTCCGGGTTACTCCTCTGAAGGGAACCCATCGTTTCGGTATCAAAGGCAAATTGGCTCCTCGTTACATTGGACCTTTCCGTATTCTCGCTAAACGAGGAGAAGTTGCCTACCAGTTGGAACTACCTCCACATGTCTCCAGAGTCCACGATGTCTTCCACGTTTCTCAACTCAGGCGTTGCTTCTCGGATCCTATCCGTGGAGTGGACCACGAAACGCTTGATCTCCAAGATAATCTCACGTATCGAGAGTACCCCATTCGTATCCTCGATCAGGCCGAGCGTACCACTCGACGTCATAATATCAAGTTTCTCCAAGTTAAATGGTCGCACCATTCTGAGGATGAAGCAACTTGGGAAAGGGAGGATCGTCTTCGACTCGAGTACCCCGCCTTCTTCCCGGAGGAACCCAAATCTCGGGACGAGATTCTTTTGAGTGGGGGTGAGTTGTCACACCCTAGCTAGTTCATGCATTAGAGTGTTGCATCATGTTTATTCTTTCATCAGAAACCTGAAATGGGGATGACAGAACCCCCAGCTCCCTCTGAAACCAACTAGGGTTTACTAAAAACTTTTTCAATGAACCTGAAATGCCCTTCTAAAATGCCCATCATTTTTTGTCTTGGTTCAGAACCTCTGCCAGAACTGATGCACATTTTCCCAGGCCATCTCAGGGTTTTTGAATTAAATCATAAATATTTGAATTTGGGCATTTAAAATTATATAAAATATTTAAATGCTCAAATATCTCCAAACTAAAATGTTTCATGTTGGAAATAATCCAACTATGGACCAGGAGTAGTTTGGTGATTTTAGGAGTTGCCTAAGTATTTTTATTAATTCAACAAAGTTGCAGAAGTATTAAAAAACAGAAAACAGAAAAAAATAGAAAAAAACCTACCTGGCGCCCAGCACCCGGCCCACCTGCCGGCCCAGCCCAGCGCCGCTCCAGCGAGCTGCTTGCCGGCCAGGCAGGCAGGCAAGTGCCCGACGGCGACCGCAGCGCGCGCCACGCAGCTGGCTGCCGCCCTGCTCCACCTCCTCGCCTCGGGGCTGGATGGATGAGCTCCACGCAGCGCCGTGAACCCGCAGGACATCTCCATTCTCCCCCAACCCCTCTCTCTCGCGCTCCCCCGCCATGGCCGACGCCATCGCCGCCACCCCCTCGCCGTAGCCATGCCCTCCGTCAACCCCACGCCGTGCCGCCGTGTCCAGGAGCTCCGCCACCCTCCTCTCCTTCGAGCAAGCCAAGCCCCGAGCGCTCGCAAGGCCCGAGCCCACCGCATCGACCACGACCGAACCGCCGTCGCCGGAGATCCCCTTCAACACCGTCGTCGCTCCGGTCCGTCTCCGGCCGCACCAAGGGCTTCGTCGAACTCCCCGTGAGCTTAGCCATCTTCCCCTCCCTTCCTTTCTCGCTCCCGAGCCGTGTAGCGACCTCCCGGAGCTCAACCGCACCCACCACCGCGGAGCTCGTCGCCGACGTGCTCCCGGTCACCCTCCGGCCACTCCACGGTGTCCATCATGCTCACCGCGTCATGTAGCACCTAACTAGCTACTCCCCGCACCTCACCGACCCCTCTTGCGTCAAGTTCGACTTCGGCCGAACTCCGGTGGCCGCCAAAGTCGTCGCCGGCGCCAACTCCGGCCACCCCGACCCCAACGGACTCCACCAAGAGCTGCGGTTCGTCCTCAGCTCCTCTCCGGTGGCCTCCGCGGCTCGTTTGGTTGCCGTAACGGCAAAAACCACTTCCGCCGCCGTGTCGGGCTCGCCGGCGGCTAAACGCCGGTGCAGCCGACCCGGGTTTGACCACGGGTGGGCCCTGGTTGACTCTCCTGAGTCAATGACAGGTGGGGCCCAGCCCTGTTAACTAATTAGGATTAGTTTAAATTAATTTTAGTTTAATTAATCACACTAACACGCGGGACCCACTTTCAGGTTTGACCCAGACCGTGTCCCGTTGACTTGCTGATGTCACACTAACGTCAGGCTGACGCAGTAATTGATTTTCTGGATTTAATCTAATATAGGAAATTCCAGAATATAATTTAAACTTCAAAAATTCATAACTTTTAATCTGTAACTCCAAATCAGACAAGTTATATATGAAAAATGATCAGAAAAATCCAATCTATCCATCTGTACTATTTTCATGCATGATGAAACAAGTTAACTTGATGTTTAATGCAGAACAAGGTAAAACACTTTAAAGGGCCATGTATGAGTTTGAAATTTGAATCTTTGGTTCAAATTGGATCAAACCCTTCTGGTCTTAGTTGCATTAGCCCAACACACTCATATTGCCATGTTTCTTGCATGCATCATATTGTTGCACATTGTTTGGTGATGGTTGTGTATCGGTGTTCTTTGCGGCAGGTTCTGCCTCCGAGGAGTACCGTGATTACCCTAACAAGAACCGTATCAGTGCATCGAACCATCAGGCAAGCAACCAACTATTTGATCATATTGATACAACCCCATGTTCTCGCTCCTGCTCTCTTTTACTGCATTAAGACAACGCGTTTCAAACTGCTGTGTGCTACAGTAGTTGAACCCACTTCCTCTGCATGACCTGTCGTTGCCACAGTAACTAGATGAAACCCACTAGCATGTGTAGGAGTTGTTTGAGCCATATGTATGTGTTGTTCCTACCTTGCTATGCCTGCTATGCTTAGAGTCGTGTCAGGTCTGGTTCATCTGGGTGATGGGCTAGAGTGAAATGATTATGTCGGTAATAGGAGTGGTGTGGTGAACATGATTTGGTAAAGGTATTGATGAGAGGCCATGTAGGAGTACATGGTGGGTTGTTTCATTGAAGCCGACTTTAAGCACTGAGATCTGTATGTGTGATTTAAGATACAGCTACTACCATGCATTGGGCCCTGAAATATGACCCCGCTCGACTTCTTATTCACCCTAGTTCTCTGTCCAGGAGTTGCAAGTAGTTTCTGGTGTTTGTAGCCTACTGGAGGCCGTGGACAGCGCTGACCGTAGGGGTGGGCTGTGATGCGGTAGGTACGTGGCACGGTGTACCGAATACCCGTTAGGTATCCCAGGAACCCTGTTCACATCGTTCGGGGCCGTATGGGAAACCTCGGCCGGACTCCCTGCGGATGGAACCTGGATAGGCGATAAACCTGGATTGGAGACTTAGGTGTTTAGGTAGGTCGTGGTCTACACCCACGTCGGTTTTCGCTTGAAGTCTGCCGAGCACATATCGTGTGCACACGCTAAGTGGTGGAAACATGTATGAAGAAGTACACCCCTGCAGGGTTATCATGATCTATTCGAATAGCCGCGTCCGCGGTAAAGGACTGCTTGGTTGCCTATACAGTTCATAGACAAGTAAATGGAAACTACTAAAAGCCTCAAGATAAGTGTGAGTGCCGAGGATGGCTCTTCCGTAGGAAGACGGAGGTCGATCCTCGGTAGTGTATTGAAGTGGTGAGTAGTGGACTCGTGTACGCAAAACCATTTCAAGTTGGAGTCTCGTAGAATAGTCTAGCCAAGAGTCAAAGCTGGCTTGCTGCAATAACTCCACCAACCCTTCTTGATAATGTGCATGTATGTAGGATCTGATGTAAGTATTGCTGAGTACCTTTGTACTCATGTTGCTATAATTTACATTTTTACAGAAGACGCTGCAACCCCTTCTGATGGGTTCTTCGTAGACGTTGACATCAATTAGTAGGCTAAGGCCCAGGTGGTGATCCTGAGCTTGTGAAGGACCACGTAGTATAGCTAGGCTTTCCAAGCCTCTTTTATTTTACTAGTTGTCTGTACTCAGACAAGCTACCTCCGCTCCTGGTTTGTATGACTGTATGACTTGAATGCTGGGTCGTGTGACCCGTACCTATGTGTATGTTATGTATGGCTCTCTGAGCCTTAAATAAAGTACTTGTGTCATAGAGTCATGTTGTGATGCCATGTTGTATTTGCACATATCGAGCATACTGTGTGTATGTTATTGAAATGCTTGGTATGTGTGGGATCTGACTATCTAGTTGTTTATCTCTAGTAGCCTCTCTTACCGGGAAATGTCTCCTAGTGTTACCGCTGAGCCATGGTAGCTTGCTACTGCTCTGGAACACTTAGGCTGGCCGGCTTGTGTCCTTCTTCGTTCCGGTGTCTGTCCCTTCGGGGAAATGTCACGCATTGAGTACCGGAGTCCTGTTAGCCCGCTACAGCCCGGTTTACCGGAGTCCTGCTAGCCCAGTGCTACAGCCCGGACCCACTTGCTGATGACCGACACGTTCGAAGCTGGGTCATGGATGCCTGTCCCTGTAAGTTTGTGCCACTTTGGGTTTACGACTAGTCATGTCAGCCCGGGCTCCTTATCATATGGATGCTAGCGACACTATCATATACGTGAGCCAAAAGGCGCAAACGGCCCCGGGCAAAGGTAAGGCGACACCCGTGGGATACCGTGCGTGAGGCCGCAAAGTGATATGAGGTGTTACAGGCTAGATCGATGTGACATCGAGTCGGGGTCCTGACAGGAGGATGCTTATCTGAATTTGGCGGCAAGTGCCGCAGACGCAGTCGCACACTTCCGGGGCCAAAAGGATCACGGAATGGAAGAGCTTTTTTGGTCGCAATTCCATAGTCCGGAGCATCCACTTCCATTAACCGATCGGTTAGCCGAGTGGGATGAGCTGAATAGGTTGTCCGGACTTGCCATGAAGGATGTCGTGGCTCATTTGTGGCCGAAAAGGCCCGAGCCGAAGAGTTATTTTGGCTTGGTGCAGCAGTTCCTTGATGCGGTGCCGCATATCAAGGCGATGAAGCGGTCGGCATGCATAGAGGGTGCGCGGATGGCTCTCGCCTGTGTCAAAACATACTTGGCAGAGATGGAGGCCACCGACGTTGCATCCCAGGATTCGGACAGAAGCCGATTACCAGCCGAGCACTATTTTGGGGAAGTCCTGCAGGGCGCTCGTTTAATAGAGATGCAGTGCTCGAAAAATGTTATGTTCAAATGACATGTACGATTTGTGAAACCATGTTTCAAATATAATATAAGGGCTTTTTATACTTGAGCGTTCAAGTGTTGGAATACCTCATGTGCGGCCGTTTAACGTATATGTGTATATAACCTGAAAGATGGCAGTCTTCGGCTTCAGCCCCCACACACATAGTGCGGGGGTGTTTGCAAAAAAGGCGCATTTTCACACTTAATCCAACGTCTTGGTCCTGTGAAGGAGGTGATAGCGTAGCAAACTAGGCAACCGGACTATAATGCTTTATCACTTTCACTTAGCCATAGGAGTTCGATGGTGGGGCTACTATATAGCCCCTAGGGGCACTGCTCTCTCCAAATTTCGAGGCGCGTATGTGCCTGACCGGGAAACGGTCCTTCGTTAAAGCGGAGGAATTCTAAACATTCCGGTGGTCGATCGAGTGGTTGACCAATCTCTCGCTATATCATGACAGTCAGTTTTTGGCTTTCTCTACTTAGGTGCTCACCTAGGCGAACCGGGGCACAATCGCAGTAGTTCTCCTGGTGCCGCGTTAGCCAATAGAGCGGAACGTAAGGCAGCAGAACACAGGAGCCGGGCAAACCCAACATTTGACCAAAGACATGATTCGGAGCTGATGCATATACGGCCTAACTCGAGGCGCCGAACACTCCCTAAGGTATTCGGTCTTTATGAAAATGGGCAGAACAATGCCCTAAGCCCCTAGTGTCCAGGTACGAGCGAAAATTTCTGGCGCGGCCGATGCCAAAACGCCAGCCTCCTCCTTGGTTATAGCAAAAACCAGGGGATGTGTATCAACAAGAGACAGTGAAAAAGGTTTACGCAGGGTCTTAATCTGAAAAGAATCCTTGCAACGGGTCCCTACTGGACGTCTGTGCCCGTGTCTCCGTTGTGCCGTATCCTGGACGGGTGTAGCACGGTCTTCATTTGTAAAAGAGAAGAACTTAGCTGCAAAAAGAGTTCATGCGAAAGATGTATTTTAAAATAAACAGAGTATGATTCAAATAATGAATAAAATTGAGCTTTATTGTCTCTTTTGTACATGCGTGGAGCCCCTTGTAAAGGGGTATTTGGCTAGTAAGCCCCTTGTATATTTATACCGGACTCGCCTAACCGTGTCCAGGGTCTGAATGACCTGTTTAGGGGCTTTGATCAGCAAAGTCGGATTAGTGTATGGCTGTCAAGGCAGTCACACGTTCTTCCGTAGTCGAGGAACACTCGAAGTTACCCTTTAATGAGATGATGCCGCGTGGACCGGGCATTTTAAGTGTAAGAGACGCGTAATGCGGTATTGCATTAAAGCGGGCGAAAGCTTCGCGTCCCAATAGTGCTTGATAGCTACTTTTAAATGGGGCGATGTGGAAGATTAACTTTTCGCGACGGAAGTTGTCGGATGAACCGAACACAACTTCTAGTAGTAGAGAGCCCGTACAATGGGCATATCGGCCTGGCATCACTCCTTTAAAGGAAGTGTTGTTATGGCGTATTTTGGTTTGACTATCCCCATTCTACGGATTGTATCCTGATATAGGAGGTTTAGATCACTGCCGCCGTCCATTAGGACTTTTGTAAATTGTAGTCCATCGATTATTCAATCTTATATCAGAGCAGTCCATCTTGCGTTCCGGAAACTTCCGGAATAATCCTGATGGTCAAAAGTGATTGGTTTTGACATCCAGTGTCGAGACTCCGCTGGGGTGGACCGTGCAGTGCGTACTTTAATGGGCGCCGCTCTATTTTTGCCTGTTGTCACATGAAGTGAGTTTACTATTTTGACCTCTTATGGGAAGTTCCTTTGTTTTCTGGTGCTCTGCTTGTGGAGTTCGTCATCGTCCTCACTTGGTGTTTCGAGCCCCTTGTGTTCGGCATTAAGTCGGCCGGACTGTTTGAAGACCCAACAATCTCTGTGGGTATGCTTTGCAGGCTTCTCGGAGGTGCTGTGGATTTGGCATATCTTGTCCAAGATTTTATTTAGGTTGGATAGCTCGTCGCTGTTGTCCTTGAGAGGCAGTGTTTTGTTGTTCTGCCGAGAGCTTTTGAACCTGGCGTTGACTGCCGTGCTCTTTGGGCCATTTCCCTTAGTCCGGCGCTGGTCCTTTCTGTGTCATGGTTTCCCATTTCCATCCCTTACCTCGGATGTACTTGGGTCGTTGGTGCTGCATCTTGCCAGCCAGCTTCTCCCGTGCAAAAGCGGGTCATGAGGCTTGTTAGTGCGGCCATTGTTCTTGGCTTTTCCTGGCCGAGGTGTCTGGCGAGCCATTCATCTCGGACGTTATGTTTGAAGGCTTCTAAGGCTTCGGCGTCCGGACAATCGACTATTTGGTTCTTTTTGGTGAGGAACCTGTTCTAGAATTTGCGGGCTGACTCTTCGGGCTATTGAGTTATGTGACTTAAATCGTCTGCATCCGGAGGGCGGACATAAGTCCCCTGAAAATTTACCCGAAACGCATCCTCGAGCTCTTCCCAACTTCCAATTCTATTTTCTGGGAGGCTTTTGAGCCAATGCCGGGCTGGCCCTTTGAGCTTGAGGGGTAAGTATTTTATGGCGTGGAGGTCACTCCTCTAGCCATATGTATGAGCAGGATGTAATCCTCAATACAGACTCCGGGGTCTGTTGTTCCGTCGTATGCCTCTATATTTACGAGTTTGAATCCTGTTGGAAATTCATGATCCAGCACCTCATTGGTGAAACATAGGGGGTGTGCGGTGCCCCTGTATTTGGGTGTGCCGTTATTTTCGAATACTAGACGTGTTGTGTTGCTTTCTGGAGCTTGCTTTCTTGGCCCGTAGATGGACCTCACCGGGCCATCCTTTTTGCAAGGATCCTTATGTGGATCATGTGCCGGCTTGTGTGTGGCGCCGCTTGTCGCTCTTTGTTTGTCATGTGGTCGTCTAGCCGACCGGGCGGCCTCTTTGTTTTTTGATTGTGGGGGCTCTACGGCCTCCTCGTCAAATTCGGGCAATAGCTTGCGCTTCGGGTAGCTCTTCGCTTGGCGACTATCGCCGTATTTGTCTGCGGTCTTGAGTACTTTGCTCCATCTCATTCTGAGTACGTCTTCCGCTGTTTTGAGCTTCCGCTTCTGCTTCTTCAGACTTCGTGCAGTGGAACAAGCCTTTTGTGGAGGTTCTTCTGCTCCAACGATGTGTCCGGCGTGAGATCATCCGGACTGTTGTTTCCGCCGGGGATGGGTTGCTTATCCAATTCATCCTGTTCAGATGGTTGCTTGGGGGCATGTTCGTCGTCCACTGGTTCGCCCGGCTCTATGGCTGGGTCTGTATGGGTGCTGTCGTTGTCGAGGCGGGACTTTGGGCAGCGCTTGCGTCGCCGTTTCGGCTGTTTTTTGGGGGAATTATCCTTCGCAGCGTCCCATTGCTCCTCGTTATCGCTTTCTTTAGGTGTATCCACCATATATACATTGTGAGTTGAGGTGGCTTTCCAGTGCCCTGTGGGCGCTGGTTCTTGGTCGTCTCCGGCATTGTCGTTCATACCGTCGATATCTTCGGAGTCAAAATCTAGCATGTCGGTTAAGTCATCGACAGTGGCTACGAAGTGGGTGGTGGGTGGGCTTTGAATTTCGTCGTCCGCGTCTCAACCGTCCTGGCCATAATCCGGCCAGGGCTCTCCTGATAAAGAGAGGCACTTTAGCGAATTCAGGATGTCGCCGAAAGGCGAGTGCTGAAAGATGTCTGCAGCGGTGAACTCCATGATCGGCGCCCAATCGGGTTCGATTGACAGGAGCGCGGAAGATTCGGGGTCCAGAGAAGAGTCCGTCACCTTGGAGTCACGAGCTTCACAAGGGACAGGGTCGGTATTTGGCTCCGTCGCCGTAGAGGTAGCAGCCCCCGAGGCGGTGTCTAGCCACCCATCCTCGATCGGCACAGTCGGCTCCGAGTTAAGGGTCGGAGCGGACTCTTGTGCATCCTCCAAGGCACTGTCCGTCACAGAGCTAAATCATGCCCATCGTGGTAGTGCGGCGCGCTCGGCTGTGGCTCGAATCCGTCGAAGATCAAGTCTCCGCGCATGACGGCCGTATAGTTCAAACTTCCAAATCTGACCTGCTGGCCACGGGCGTAGCTTTCGATCTGCTCTAGATGGCCAAGCGAATTGGCCCGCAGTGCAAGGCCGCCGAATACAAAGATCTGTCCAGGGAGAAAAGTCTCACCCTGGACCGCGTCGTTGTTGATAATCGAAGGAGCCATTGGGCCTATGGGCGACGACACAGAGGAACTCTCAATGAAAGCACCAATGTCGGTGTCAAAATCGGCGGATCTCGGGTAGGGGGTCCCGAACTGTGCGTCTAGGCGGATGGTAACAGGAGACAAGGGACACAATGTTTTACCCAGGTTCGGGCCCTCTCGGTGGAGGTAAAACCCTACTCATGCTTGATTAATATTGATGATATGGGTAGTACAAGAGTAGATCTACCATGAGATCAAGGAGGCTAAACCCTAGAAGCTAGCCTATGGTATGATTGTTGTTCATCCTACGGACTAAAACCCTCCGGTTTATGTAGACACCGGAGAGGGCTAGGGTTACACAGAGTCGGTTACAATGGTAGGAGATTTACATATCCGTATTGCCAAGCTTGCCTTCCACGCCAAGGAAAGTCCCATCCGGACACAGGACAAAGTCTTCAATCTTGTATCTTCATAGTCTTGGAGTCTGGTCAATGATGATAGTTCGGCTATCCGGACACCCCCTAGTCCAGGACTCCCTCAACTACCCTGCGACATAATACATGATTCGCCACGCGTACGCATGTACGAAGAGAAGGAAGCCGAGTTAGATTGGCAGAACAACTTGGATGCCCTGAAGGAGGAGCGCGACATCGCAAAAGCCCGTTCCGCATTCTATCAGCAGCAGGCTCGACGATATCAAAGCAGAGAAGTGCGGGCCAAAACTTACAATATTGGCGAGCTCGTTCTGCGCCTACCGGAGAAGAAGAAGGACAAACTCAAACCCAAGTGGGAACGTCCCTTCATCATAGACAAAGTTCTCACCGGAGGAGCGTACCGCTTACGTAATGCATCCGATAACAGACTCGAGCCGAACCCATGGAACGCGGCCAGACTCCGGAGATTCTACGCCTAAACGCCGAACTTAGTGTTCGTCTCCTTACTCCCTCCCTTTTACTTATGCTCCACCCCACTTTTCTTGTCTCGACCCGTTTTCTCTTCACACAAAGTACTTAATACAGTGCGGACTCCCGGATTATTCCGACCGCAGTCTGTGTGTAAGCAATACCTTGGGGCTTCCTATACGGAAGCTAAAAATAATTATGCAAATGGCTTTTTGCCCATCACATATGAGTTTCTTTTTCATATGTGCCTTTTAATCACCATTATATGCATCGATATGACTTAAGACATGGCCAAGCTAGGTTGTCTGGCTCCTGTCTTTATGCCCTATGTTCGCGTTAATTCGGCTAGGGTATAAGGGGAGCACCTCTGCAATTGTTACTGCCGGTTCAGCCGGATGTGTACCTCAGACTAGGTGAAGCTGAAAGCTAGTTTCCTTAAGAGAATATTCGATCAGTGAACAAAAGACGTATTCGTTTATTACAACATAAATCCCCAGAAGTCTTGTATCCTGCGCCATAGTTCACAGGCCGGGCATGCGTATTGCCGCATGCATACCCAGGGAAACGAACCCCTAACGGAGCTATTCTCCCTGGAAGATGTTTCTTACTATCTGTGTAGTATAACATAACTAGCTGGGTACTTGTCTTTTCAAGCACTTATGACCCCTATGCCTGGTATCCACGCATACCCCGATTTTGTATAACTGAGCGGGTATTCGGACACACCCCGGACTATAGGATCCGGGGGCTGAAGCGAAAAGGTCCGCCATGACAACTAATTTTAATCCGGATAGGGGCCAATTATGCCCATTAAAATACATAGTCACTTGGACTGACTATATTCTTCCTCTACACCATCTAACAGGCTATCTAGTTTACAATCCTGTTGAGAATACTTAGCGGCTAATGCTACCTGGTCATACACCAGACTTACGGGAATTTCTTGCCCATCGGGCCCCGCCGGTACTACTTTGGCCATATGGTTCGGGTCCAGCTTGGTGTAGCGCGTCTTCACCATTGCCCAGACTTCTCTTGCACCTTGACGGCATGCTGATATCTTCTACAATCGGAAGCGCCGCCTATCGGCATTCTGGGAACGGGGGTCCCTAGACTTGCCTGCCTGCGGCCTGCGGCGTGGCTCAAAGGGGGCCCAGCAAGGCCCATCTTCATCAACATAAGCTCAGGACCCTCGCGAGGGGCCAAGCCTCACGGGGCGGGCGACAAGGGGCTTCCACAGGCACGGCCTCGTCAGGCTGGCTCACAAGGAGGCAGAGAGTTCAAGGCGGGGTACCTCACGAGGTGCCCATGACGCAAGCCATGACGACCAAGGGCGCCAGTCGGGCGCCAGCCGCGCATTGTCCTCCTTTCCTCTTTGGCGCAAAGGGAGCAAGCACAGGCAAGAGAATCAAGCAAAGGCATCCATTTCGGTGCAACAAGACCAAGACCAGCCCAACGGCAGGAAGGAAGTCATTGTGGAGCCCAAGAAGGCGTCACCACCAGAGCCTTTGGCAGGCGAGGACCAACTCTGGTCAGGATAAGTGTACCCGATGTTCCCCTTCAAAATGGCCAATTGTTGGCGCCCTTCCCGCTCAATATTTGGGAAGAGGCCCAGGGCCTTTGCCTATAAATAGGACTAGCCACCCCCAGGGGAGAGACACCTGAATCGAGAGAGAGAGAGAGTAGAGAGAGCGACTGAACTCCTCCTAGCAGTTCATCGCACCAGCCAAGAATAGACCCTCGCGAGGCTGTTCTTCCTTGTATTGTTCATCAACAACCCAAGAGGGAATCCACCACACCACACACTAGAGTAGGGTATTACACCGCAATGGTGGCCTGAACCAGTATAAACTCTGTGTCTCTTGTGTTGTTCCTTCCGTAGTTTAGATCCTAGCGAGTCGGCGAGGAGCAGGTAGGTAGAGGGCGAAATCTCCGCGCGCACCCCAGTGTTTGAATCTCAAGGGTCTGCCAGAACCTGAAATCCGACATTTGGCACGCCAGGTAGGGGTGCGTCGAAATTTGTCTTCCGCCGCCATGTTCTTCTCCGACCATCGCATCCATGTCTGACGCTCGTTGGGCCCGCGCCGAGCGCCAAGCCGCCCTTGCTTTCTTGTCGCCTAGACGGCTCCCGTTGGCAGGCACCCTCGTCGTTCCCCGTCACCTACCGTCAACGCCGCCACCGGCCCGGCGGGGAACGAGCAGCAAGCATCGTCCCAGCATCCCTCCGTGAGGCAAGACGGCCGCACTGCTACCCCCTCGCTGACCCCAGCTGGTTCTTCGTCTCGCGCATTCCGCGCGCCCATGGAGGCTTGAGCTGCGCTCATCGCGGCAAACGAGCTCCTGCGCTACCGTGCCGTCGATGATGTCTACGAAGAATGGCTCGACCGCGTCGCCGAGCTCGTCCGTGCCGTAGGGGGCTCTCCTGCGCCATCCGTCCCGCTGCACCGCACCCCGCCCTGCGCGGGCGACGAAGCTCCGGGGGTGCCTCAGCCGCCTCCCCCTGAAGAAGGCGCCCTGGCCCCAAGGCGCGTGGCCCCTAGGCGGAACACACTCCGTCAAGCGCCGGCGCAGCAAGAGCAAATCTGCCAAGAAGTCCCTCGCCCGCGAGAAGCTGCCCGAGCGCTCCCTGCTCTGGCTCGTCGCGACTACATTCCTGCTCCAGCACGTCAAGACCCCGCACTGCTCCCAGCTGGAGCGCATGGGGACCCGCAGGACCAAGCTCTTCATCACCCAAGGCCTCCCGTGGCCACAGCGGGCTGCCGCGCCTTCACCACCGAGCTGCGCAGCGTCGCGTGGCCCGGCAAGTTCAAGCCAGACCTGCCTCCTCGCTACGACGGTACGGCTGACCCGGCAGAGTTCCTCCAGCTCTACGAGCTGGGTATCGAGGCTGCCAACGGAGACGAGAAGGTCATGGCGAACCTGGCTCCTGAACCTGGCTCCAGGCATGATCTCCTCCTAGGACGAGATGCGCACCCGCTTCATCGCCAACTTCCAGGGTACTCGCGACCGGCCACCCGCCGTGAGCGACATGCGCTGTATCAAGCAGAAACCAGGGGAAACCCTACAGAAGTACATCCAGCGCTTCAACAACGCATGCCTCAAGATTCCCAAGGTGACCGAGGAGGCCATCATCTCAGCCTTCTCCGACGGCGTGCGCGACGTCAAGATGAAGGAGGAGCTGGCGATGCATGAAGACCTGTGCACTTCCTTGGAGCTGTTCAACTTGGCGACCAAGTGCGCCTGGGCTGAGGAAGGGTGTCTCTCCCTCCTCGAGCTGCCTGCCGCAGACCCAGAACAGAAGAAACCCAAGTCCAAGGATGTGAAGCGCAAGGGGGCTGCCGTGCTCACGGCAGAACCAGACACAAAGCGGGGCACAGATCATCCCGAATCTTCCAAGGGCAGTCGGCACTGCGTGTACCATGACCTCCACACCCACAACACCAATGAATGCCAAGAGCTCTGAGCCGTGCGCGAAGGAAGGATCGGCCGATGTCCCGACTGCAGCGACCGAGGCTACGACCGAGGAGGAGGGAGGAACATAGGACGCTGGGAAGACCGCGGCCCTCGCCAAGGGTGGCGCAACCAACCTCGCGAGGATCACTGGCAGGACCCGCCTCGCGAGGGAGACTGGAGGGATCAACCTCGCGAGGACCGCCCGCAAGGCAACGCAGGCCTCCCTCCACTGCGGCCGCAGCCAAGGAGAAATGAGGACCGTCATCAGGACGAGGGTGCTGGGGGCTTCCAAGAGCCACGTGCGATCGCCTACATCCTGGGTGGAGCTCAAGCCCCAGCCTCTCAATGCATCTTCAAGCAGTTCGCCCGCGAAGTAAATGCAGTCCTCCCCAAGCTCGAGGCCACGCTCCCTCTCAGGTGGTCGGTGTGCACCATCACTTTCAGCTCAGCGGATCAGCTCAAGTGCGCGGCCACGGCTGGATTCCTCCCAATGCTTTGTTCCCCAATCATCAGCAATGTGCTAGTCACCAGGACCCTCATAGATGGCGGGGCAGGGCTCAACGTCCTGTCCGTGGAAACATTCAACAATCTTCAAGCGCCCTACAATCAGCTTCAGCCAACCAAGCCTTTCTCCGGAGTCACCGACGGCTCCACGGTCCCGATTGGGCAGGTCCGCCTCCCTGTCACCTTCGGGGCACGCGACAACTACCGCACCGAACTCATGAACTTCGATGTCGCCCACATTCGCCTGCCATACAACACCATCCTCGGGTACCTAGCGCTGGCCAAGTTCATGGCCGTAACCCACCATGGCTACAACGTCCTCAAGATGCCAGGAAGTGGCGGAGTCATCACTGTGCCCTACGAAGAGAAAGACGCAGTGTGCTCCCTGGAACGAGCCTTTCAGGCCGCATCACTGGAAGACCCGGATCGCAGAAGCAGGAGGCTTCCCGAGACCGCCCCCAAGAAGAAGAAGACATCATCCAGCCCGGCCCCTCAGGAGGCGGGCCCCTCAGGGCCCGCGCCTGCTCAGGGGGAACCTCCTTCCATCGCATAGGGAAGCGCGCCCGGCGCCCTCCTCAGGCAGGGCTCGGGGGCTCTCCCCTGGAGGGCCGCCGACCTCGCCAGGGTCACGAGGGAGGCGCTTGGGCACCACTTGGAGGCGTGTTTCGAAGCATGTTTCCCTCAGGAAGGAGCAAGGCAAGGAGGGCCAAACCCTCAGGAGTTCGTCAGCAAGGCCATTAAGGAGCTACAGGAGTCAAGAGTCATGAGAGGCAGCCGCCACTTACCCGCTGTGGCCCCCCATCCAGGCGAGGATGGTGGGCTGCGCGTCTGCATAGACATACCAGGGCTCAACCGAGCCACCTCTCAGGAGCGCCTCTGGCCCTCGCAAGTGGGGCGCTGCGAAGGTCCACCCCACAGCTACGTTCGCATGCCTTATGGCTTGCCAAATGCGGTTCCCACGTACCAGCGCCTCATGAGGGGCATCCTGGAGGCTCAAGAGGTCAGGCGTTCTGCAGCCCTGGCGGAGATGGAGATGGCCCGCGAGGAGCCACCAGCGCCTTCAGAGCCTCCGAAGGCCCCAGGGCCTGGGGGCTCGTGAGGGTCGGCTCCCGCAGCCCACCGAGTCTGCTACACCAACACCCCTTCGTCGTCAACACTATTAGGTGACATCTTTCAAGTTTGTCATTTTGGAAAGGGCCCAGAGCCTGTGAAGAAGGCGAATGCCTGTGAAGATTATCTTTTTGGAAAGGGCCCAGAGCCTGTGAAGAAGGCGAATGCCTGTGAAGATTATCTTTTTGGAAAAGGGCCAGAGCCTGTGAAGAAGGTGAATGCCTGTGAAGATTATCTTTTTGGAAAAGGCCCAGAGCCTGTGAAGAAGGCGAATGCCTGTGAAGATTATCTTTTTGGAAAAGGCCCAGAGCCTGTGAAGAAGGCGAATGCCTGTGAAGATTATCTTTTTGGAAAAGGCCCAAAGCCTGTGAAGAAGGCAAGTGCCTGTGAAGCTGTCGCATTTTGGAAAAGGCCCGGAGCCTATGAAGAGGGCCAATGCCCGTGAAGCTTGCTTCCCTGAAGAAAGGCCCGGAGCCTATGAAGAAGGCTAGCGCCTGTGAAGCTCGCCGCTCGTGACACTCTCACGTAATAATGAGTTGGGGCTATACACACCCCGGAGTCTCAGGAGCGTTGGCCTCAGGCCCTGGGGCTCCCTCCCACGCCCAGTGGCAGCACTTAGCTCCGTGCTGGTGAGAAGACGTCGAAGACTAGACTAGGTGCCTGACGCGGCTTTTTCATTTGCTTTCTGCAGTTGGCTAGTTCATTCTCATTTGAAGTTTTATTGAAACTATCGCCATCTTTTGACTTATGGCTCTTTGACTTTTTGCCCTCCTGCCTCGATTTCTCTTGCGCAAGGTCTCGCGAGGGGGCAGCCTGAGCGCCCTCGCGAGAGTTTTTGTCCTTATCATTCGAGGTTTCACAACCCGGGTCCACTACAGGAGCACCCCTCTAGTCCGTGCCTCACGGGCACCGCGACATGAATACAGGGCCTGGGTCGGTCGCCCCCATGGCTGAGGCTGGGAATTACCTACGCGCGGGCGTGCGGCCGGAAGGAACAATACCAAAATAACGGAAACAGTGCAATGATTAACAACGGTAACCCAAACACGCCCCCACGGGGCCCCACACTACTGTCTTTTTACGCAGGAAAAAGGAAAAGAAAGAACAGATCAGGTGCGGCTCGCCCTACACCGGCCCTCAGGGAAGACTCGAGCCGCCTCCGGGGCTCAGGCGGACTCCCTCTCACACTTCACCGAGGCGCGACGGCGGGCAGACCCGCTACCACCCTCCAAGCAGTCACGACGGCGTGGAGGCTGACCACGGCCGCTGCTAGAAGAGTCGCTGCCCAAAGAAGAACCAATGAAGCTTGAGGAACCCTGGGCGTCGCCAACCACGCACACGCTGTCCTCTTCGTCCTCGCCGGGGCTGGGTCCCCGGCCGCGGTCGCCGTCTTCAGGGTAGCACCCCGCGCGGTGACCATCTTCCCCGAACACCCTCACGTAGAGGGTGGCATCGCCATCGAACTTGAAGTGCAGGGTGCACCAACGGCTCAGGCCACGCGCGCGGGCAAACATCTGCCAGCCGCGGGTCAAGGCCAGGCTCCCAGCTGCGAGACCTCCAGCGAAGCCCACAAGGCCCGGCTGCAGCAGCCATCTGCCTGGAGCCAGAGGCCGCCCGGGGCGCCAGCCGGGAGCTCACCTAGGAGGAAGCGAGGGAGCTGAAGCCGGGCGCTAGTCGGCTCCGCCGACCACACAACGAACTCCGGCAGCACCTCCGCGGTGTGGAACCGCGGCCTACGGGGTCGCACGGCCGAAGCACGCCCCCCGGTCGCGGCCAGCCGCCCGTCACCGTGCGGGAAGTCACCTCCGTGACCGCGGGGAGCCGCCTGGAGGCCACAGGGTGTTTGCGAGGGCGGCCTCGACCGCGCTTGGGCGGGGGAGAGGCAGGCTCAACCTGGCAGGCCTTTCCTTTCTCTGCGGCCGAGAACTTCCTTGACGGAGCCATGAAGAAGAAGGAGAAGCAAGAGGGGATAAATTGGAAGGGCACGCGACTTGCCGTACTTAAAGCCAGAGGAGGCCAACCGCCGACCTCCACGATCGCAGGTAATCATGACCCGCTCTGCATGCAGGGACTTGTCAATTCATGCAGTTGCCGAGGCGTCATGGGGAAGTGGAGACGCCCGCGTCCAATCAAGCGCCACGCGGCACCCAAGGCCGCAGGCTGTTAGGGCCCACGGCGCTTCGCACTTGCCCATCCGCCTCTCCGCTCGGCCAAGTCCGAGCACGCCTTGGGCCCGGGGCTACTGTCGGCGTTCTGTGCACGGGGGTCCCCAGACTTGCCTGCCTGCGGCCTGCGGTGTGGCTCAAAGGGGGCCCAGCAAGGCCCATCTTCATCAACACAAGCTCAAGACCCTCGCGAGGGGCCAAGCCTCGCGGGGCGGGCGACAAGGGGCTTCCACAGGCACGGCCTCGTCAGGCTGGCTCACGAGGAGGCGGAGAGTTCAAGGCGGGGTACCTCACGAGGTGCCCATGACGCAAGCCATGACGACCAAGGGCGCCAGTCGGGCGCCAGCCGCGTGGTGTCCTCCTTTCCTATTTGGTGCAAAGGGAGCAAGCGCAGGTAAGAGCATCAAGCAAAGGCATCCATTTTGGTGCAACAAGACCAAGACCAGCCCAACAGCAGGAAGGAAGTCATTGTGGAGCCCAAGCAGGCGTCACCACCAGAGCCTTTGGCAGGCGAGGACCAACTTTGGTCAGGATAAGTGTACCCAATGTTCCCCTTCAAAATGGCCAATTGTTGGCGCCCTTCCCGCTCAATATTTGGGAAGAGGCCCAGGGCTTTTGCCTATAAATAGGACTAGCCACCCCCAAGGGAGAGACACCTGAATCGAGAGAGAGAGAGAGTAGAGAGAGCGACTGAACTCCTCCTAGCAGTTCATCGCACCAGCCAAGAACAGACCCTCGCAAGGCTGTTCTTCCTTGTATTGTTCATCAACAGCCCAAGAGGCAATCCATCACACCACACACTAGAGTAGGGTATTACACCACAATGGTGGCCTGAACCAGTATAAACTCTGTGTCTCTTGTGTTGTTTCTTCCGTAGTTTAGATCCTAGTGAGTCGGCGAGGAGCAGGTAGGTAGAGGGTGAAATCTCCACGCGCACCCCAGTGTTTGAACCTCAAGGGTCTGCCGGAACCCGAAATCCGACACCACCGGGCTCCTTGAAGCAGGTCCGCAAGCTCCCCCATGCCATTCGGCAGGAGGCTTGATGGCCACAAGGCCTGAGCAACGTCGTGCATCACCCGCCGAGCTCGCTCGTGCAACTGTGAAAGTTCTTGCAGTAAATCACTTGCAGATGAGGGCATCTCCTCTTCAGGGCGACCCGTTAACATTCCCGCAAGCACTATTCTTTCAAAATACTTCCTCGCCGAACTATCATATAGTTCGTCTGGGTACTCACGATAAATCCCACGCCGAAGCCTTTTGTTCTCCTTCACGGAGTCCGCCAGTTGAGCGCGGACATCTTTTAATTCCATGTCCAGCCGAATATTGGCATCTTGGAGATTGTTCTTATCTTGCTTCACTTGCATAAGGATGCGCTCGCCAGCCTTTAGCTGCCTTTTAAGATGCGATTCGTCATCCGTCACGCCCTCCGGGTTCACCCTGGGATTGTGTGCAGAATCTTCTGTTAGACTAGTCATACCAGCCATTCACTAACTGGTGCATCTTCGTACAGTTAAGACAAATGTTACCAGAGGAGGCCTTCTGAGATTCCTCTAACTTGGCTACCGCGTCCCTCAGCTGGGACTTACATTCCTCCAGCTCCCGAGCCAATTGATCATTCTTGTCCACAAGAACCTGTGCATAAATTGATCCTTCAAACAGTTGTTCCAACTATTTCAAGTCTCAGGGGCTACTACTATACATACTTATCGAAATTTCTTACCCGTATATCTTTGGCATACTGGTTCATCGCTTGGGCAAGCCCGGCATGAGCAGCTCGATCGTATGCGTCTGCCAAATTGAAGGCATTAAAAGCCTCTTCGGAAAAGATGTTGTTCCGAAGCACGGCCCTCTGGCGCCGGTGATTCATGGCACTCTCCACTTCGGAGTTCGTGGCCGAACACATATCCGCATCCTCTGTCGGAGAACTATGCGGTACTGGCCCTGTGTCCGCCTCCGCCCTCGAAGCCGGTTCTGGAACCCGGCTGGTGGAGGCGTGATTGGCGGGATCCCCGGATATAGTCCGGCTGCTCCTCTTCCTGCCAAACACAAAGGGCACTATCATATTTCAAATACTATAATCATAGGACAGGTTATTACTTTACCTCTGTAGTGGTGTGTCAACCCTCACTGCCTTCCTCTTGAGCCTGCCCGATCCGGACGCCCGTGGTTGACGAGTCCCTAGGGGCTCGGCCCCGCGCTCTGACCGTCGTCTCTGCAAACAGCACGACGACTCAAGTGTAAATCATGATACCTGAGGGGAGTCCCCTTCGGAGGATAGGGGTGTTAGTTCGTCTTACACGCAACACAGGGAGCAGTCCGGGATAGTCGGCCGTAATGGCCACTGAGGCAATATCCCAGCTCGCTTGATAAAATACCCCCGTTGACAAGCTCCACGGT
The DNA here is from genome assembly GCF_002162155.2 of Triticum dicoccoides. NCBI lineage: Eukaryota > Viridiplantae > Streptophyta > Magnoliopsida > Poales > Poaceae > Triticum > Triticum dicoccoides. Next base: position 223,409,289 of record NC_041383.1, read on the forward strand.
AATATTCGGATCTTCTTTGAGTCCCGGATCGAGGGCCCTTCCAGGGTCCTCTGGCTGCGGGGAGGGGTTGAAGATTCCCTCTACGGCCCTCCTCAGTTCCTTCTCGGACATCGATGTAGGTAATCTTAGCAGAAGGATGCTAAAGTAAGCAAAGTAGGGAAAAGAATGACAACTTACCCACTCTGGGGGGTTGTACATGGAGAATCCATCCCGCGTTTTAATGCGAAGGAATTCCTCCTCTTACCCTTTGTATAAATTGGACAATATCCTTGCCAAAACAATGGCGGAGTCTGGACCCTTACGGCCATAGCGGGTGGCGTCGTCTTCCCCGTTGAAGTGCCACATGGGCTTCCCCCGATATTGAAGCGGTTGCACCCCCCGCCTTATGCATATCGCCATGACCTCAACTATCATCAGTCCAGATTTGGCCAGTAACTTTATCCTGCTCATCAGGAAGTGTATTTCCCTCGTATCCTCTTCTTGAGGGCCCCAGGGGCACCAGCATAGGCGTGCCCTCGGCAGGGCATTACTAAACTTGGGGAGACCTGTCCGGACTGGATCCGGAAGGGGAACGTCATCAATGTAAAACCACTCTGAAGACACGTTTTCTGGTGCCTTCTTAGCAGTGCCGGATAGGTATCCGGTCTCGGCGATGCGCCATACTTCGGCCCCGCTGGCATAGGGATTCTCCCTGGACGCGGGGGACAAGGCAGAACAGCTTCCTCCATAATCCGAAGTGTGGTTCGCAGCCTAAAAGCAGCTTGCAAAGGGCGACGTACCCCGCTATATGCAGAATGGAGGTAGGGGTAAGGTTGTGCAACTAGAGGCCGTAGAACTCCAGGAGCCCGCGAAGAAATGGGTGGATGGGAAACCTGACGCCCCTTAGCAGATGCAGGATGAGGCATATACGCTCCTCTGGAGATGGATTAGGAAATCCCTCCGCTTGTTCCCCTCTGTCGTAAGTGGCTATTCCGGCTCGGACAGGGACCATGAGTGCCGGTGGGAGAAACCCATGGGGTTGTAACTTTATCAAACGGCTATGAGGAACTGAACACTCTCCCCAATCCCTCGACTTGGAACGAGGAAGGCAAGCAGAAGAGCTGTGACGGACGGCCATGTTGGAATGGTTTTTCGCGGAGCGCTCTGCTGGATGCTAGCTCAGGGAGGGAGAGTGGGGTTTGGATCTGAGGATCCCCGTCCCTTCAAATAGGCGTTCAGCCCGGAGGATTGAGGGTGTCAAATGCAAAAATGCCTTGGCTCCTCACATTCGCTCGACACGTGGAGGTGGTCATTATTGAGGCACTGAAGCCGAGGAGCACAACATTGATTGGATGCCGGACACTATTCGTCGTAACAGGTACTTTGGAGTATTCGGAGATGGAACACGCCTTGCAATGCCGAAGACAAGACTGCGCACCGGACTCATCATCATTGAAGCCTGGTTCAGGGGCTACTGAGGGAGTCCTGGATTAGGGGGTATCCGGACAGCCGAACTGTGTACAACGTCCAGACTATTGAAGCGTGAAGATACAAGACTCAAGACTTTGTCCCGTGTCCGGATAGGACTCTCCTTGGCGTGGAAGGCAAGCTTGGCGATCCGAATATTGTGTTTACTTCCTTGTAACCGACTCCATGTAAACCCTATCCCTCTCCGGTGTCTATATAAAAAGGAGAGGTTGGTCCTTAGAAGGCTGATCACAATTACAATCATACCATCATAGGCTAGCTCTTAGGGTTTACCCTCTACGATCTCGTGGTAAATGTACTCTTGTACTACCCATATCTTCAATATTAATCAAGCAGGAAGTAGGGTTTTACCTCCATCGAGAGGGCCCGAACCTGGGTAAACATCTATGTCCCTTGCTTCCTGTTACCATCAGCCTTGACGCACAAATCGGGACCCCCTACCCAAGATCCGCCGGTTTTGACACCTACAACGTCCATGCTACTAAGGCTTCCTATAGTCGGCATGGCTCTGATACCAGCTCTGTGGGGACCCCGACTCATAAGTCGTGATCACCGAATGCATGTGTATACTGATCTTAGATATCAATGCTCACTGAACACACAGAAGCTGAATAACAAAGTGTTGTAACGCCCCGGATACAACTTTCCATATTGGTAACTCCAACTCTTGCCTTTTCCGGAGATGCGATATGATATTTCCTTCATAGTTGGGTTTTTGTCTTTTGTTTTGCATTCTGTTCATGGCATTCATATCATCTCATAGCATCATGCGCATTGCATCTGCATGTTTTCATAAAACATGCATCCGCTCGTAGTTGCCGCTCCTCGCTTCTCTCCGTTGCGTTCGTTGACCGTTCTGAGACCAACCGGGTTTTTCGAGTCCCTCTTGTCTGGCCGCTTCTCTCTTTGTCTTCATTGACCTGTTGTCAGACCGCTTGTCCTTGTTGACCTTATCTCAGACCAATTGGACCCCTCTCTTCTCTCTTTCTCCGAGACCAACAAAACCCCTCCAAAACAGCCCAATAACCCATCTAAGTCACTTCCATGCTCTCCGCCGTCGGATCACGATTGTGTGGGCGAAAACCGCACCTCATTTGGAGCCTCCTACCTCCCTCTACCTATAAATATAGCCTCTCCCCCGAAATTCATGGGCAAACCCTAGACGAAATCGTCCCTGTCGCCACCGGACACGTCCGGCCGCCGCCGGACGAATCCCGCCGCCGCCCGCGTCCATCCAGGAGCTGCCACGTAGCAGCCGCGCCCACATCGCCGCCGCCTCCGCGCAGGCCCGCCGGGCCCAGGCGGGGCCCTCCCGGCCCACGCGCCCGGGCCGCGTCCGCCGCCCCACCGTCTAGCGCCTCCGGCTCCAGCGCCCGCCGTGGCCGTCCAGCCCGCTGGCGACCGCCGCCGTCCTCCGCCTCCGGGCCGGGTCACCGCGTGCCACGCTCATCAGCCGCGCCGCCCGAAGCCCGGCCGCGCCGCCCGCCGCCCCGCCGTCCAGCGTCGTCCTCGACCGCCGCCGCCCCAGATCCGGCCACCCCGACCCTCCTACTCCGGCGACGCCCGCCCTCCGACGAACCCGCTCCGGCCATCCTCGATCCGTGCGCCCGGATCTAGATCCACCCTGGTTGACTTCTTCCCCGAAATTCGTCCAAGTCCTTATCTTTCATTAATTTTGTTGCATGTTCATCGCACCACATCTTTGCACCCGTGGCTCCCTTTTGGGCATGTAGCATACCAGATTGTTTGCCTCGATGAGTACATCATTTCATCTCATTGCATCATTTTCATTTGAGCTCATCTTGATGCCCGAAATGCTGTTGGAAGAGTGCTTCATAATGTTAGTTTCAGATTCTTATCAGAACGAGCTCTTTTGTCATTTTTGCCATGATTGATGTGTGCATCCTATGGACTTGATCCCTAAAGGTGTTTTGAACTATGATATGCCATATTTACAAAGGTGCTTACCATGTATTTTTGTGATCAATGTGGTGACTAGCATAAGCATGCAAACTAGGCTTCGTGATAATGCTGATTTTAGTCCCTGTTCTGCTGTTATTGTGATGCCATGTAAACATGTTGCTACAGAGAGATACATGCATATTTTGAGATACTTCAGTAAGGGTGTTTTGAACATATGGTTATGCTCTATCCATTCGTGCCCCTGTATGAAATTATGGAGTAGTATAGCATGTCATTTTCGTGCTCTACTTTTGCTACAAAATGTTTCCTGGCAGATTGTTTACATGATATTCAATTTTTACAAGGTTGTTGTAGTTGATCCGTGTATGCTATGATGTTGTTCTTGCCATGTATAGCTTCTATGCCATGTCTTCTTGATGGATGTATGCTTAGTTTATCATGAAATGCTCTGTAGTGAGTGCATCGAGCTCACGAAGGTGTCTTCGTAATTCTGTCAATGCCATGCCCAATTTGCTGAATCTGTTAACGAAACTTGCTATGTTTACATGCATGCCATCATTTCTTCTGACCCTTTTTGGCTTATGGTCAGTAAGGGACTTTTGATCTATGCTTTGAGTAGATTCCTGCCATGTCTTGTTTTGCTATTATAAGTTCCTGTAGCTTGTTGTTTGCTTGCTTTAAACATGCCTTCCTGATGTTAATTTCTGGCATATTAGTGTTTTCACTAAGTCTGTGAATCTCATATCTTTTGCCCTTTTCCCATGCCTGTTTGAACCTGCTATGGTGTGATTTAGCCGTAGCTCAGTGTTCCTCTTTTGTCAAGCGTCTCCTGTAGATCACTGCCATATGCTTTGTTTTTATGTTGGGGTGCTGTAGCATAGTTTCTTGTTGCATGATAAGTAGCATCGTGCTGTTAATCGCAGCTTTGTGCCATTATTGTTTTGCTTGCCATTTGCAAACCGTGCATCCGTTTCCGGTGATCTTCACATCGATTTCAACCAAAATCATCTCATCTTTCCATTGGCATACTTGGTTTGCCAAGTTGATGCCTTGTTCATCCTTTTTCCTCCCGAAGCACACATATGCATTGCATATCACATCTCGCATATCATGACATGTATTGCATCATGTTGCTTGTGCATTGCACTGTGATTTATTGTGTTCCATTGCTTGTGTTCTTGCTTTGGGTAGAGCTGGGAGATGAGTACGTGCACGAGGAACCTGTTGAGTACGCTAACGAGGATCAAGCCTTCGACAACTCAGAGAACTTTGCAGGCAAGATGACCATACCCTCGAAATCACTTCTATCTTTGCTTGCTAGATGCTCGCTCTTTTGCTATGCCTATGCTATGTTACCTACCACATGCTATTATGCCACCCATATTGCCATGTCAAGCCTCTAACCATCCTGTCCTATGCAAACCGTTGTTTGGCTATGTCACCGCTTTTGCTCAGTCCCTCCTATAGCGTTGCTAGTTGCAGGTGAAGATGAAGTTTGTTCCTTGTTGGAACATGGATACTTAAGGATATCACAATATCTCCTGTTTAATTAATGCACCTTATATACTTGGTAAAGGGTGGAAGGCTCGGCCTTATGCCTAGTGTTTTGTTCCACTCTTGCCGCCCTAGTTTCCGTCATACCGGTGTTATGTTCCTTGATTTTGCGTTCCTTACGCGGTTGGGTGATTTATGGGACCCCCTTGATAGTTCGCTTTGAATAAAACTCCTCCAGCAAGGCCCAACCTTGGTTTTACCATTTGCCACCTAAGCCTTTTTCCCTTGGGTTTTCGCGAGCCCAAGGGTCATCTTTATTAAACCCCCCGGGCCAATGCTCCTCTGAGTGTTGGTCCAAACTAGAGCCACTTGCGGTGCCGCCCTGAGGCAACTTGGGGTATCCTCGGTTGCCGTACGTACTGCTCATCCGGATGTTCCCTGAGAACGAGATATGTGCAGCTCCTATCGGGATTTGTCGGCACAATCGGGCGGCTTTGCTGGTCTTGTTTTACCATTGTCGAAATGTTATGCGAACCGGGATTCCGAGACTGATCGGGTCTTCCCGGGAGAAGGTTTATCCTTCGTTGACCGTGAGAGCTTATGATGGGCTAAGTTGGGACACCCCTGCAGGGTATTATCTTTGGAAGCCATGCCCGCGGTTATGAGGCAGATGGGAATTTGTTAATGTCCGGTTGTAGATAACCTGAAGTTGACCTTAATTAAAATACATCAACCGCGTGTGTAACCGTGATGGTCTCTTCTTGGCGGAGTCCGGGAAGTGAACACGGTGTTGGAGTTATGTTTGACGTAAGTAGTTTCAGAATCACTTCTTGATCGCTACTAGCTTCATGACCGTGCCTTGCTTCTCTTCTCACTCTCTTTTGCTAATGTAGCCACCCTATATGCTAGTCGCTTGCTGCAGCTCCACCTCACCACTCTGTCCTACCTATAAGCTTAAATAGTCTTGATCTCGCGGGTGTGAGATTGTTGAGTCCCCGTGACTCGCAGATTCTACCAAAACAGTTGCAGGTGTCAACGATGCCAGTGCAGATGACGCAACTGAGCTCAAGTGGGAGTTCAACGAGGAACGTGGTCGTTACTATGTTTCGTTTCCAGATGATCAGTAGTGGAGCCCAGTTGGGACGACCGGGGATCTGTGTAGCATTTGGGGTAGTCTTCTTTTATTTTGGTTCCACAATCGGACCTTGAGTGTAATCTGGATGATGGATGTTTATTTATGTATTGTGTGAAGTGGCGACTGTAAGCCAACTATGTATCTCTTTCCCTTATGTATTACATGGGTTGTGTGAAGATTACCTCACTTGCGACATTGCTTTCAATGCGGTTATGCCTCTAAGTCGTGCTTCGACACGTGGGAGATATAGCCGCATCGAGGGCGTTACACTAGGGATTGTAGCGACGCTGAGAGAGAGATTCGGTAGGGGGAAATCTTCATGCGCACCGCAGTGTTCGAACCTCAAGGGTTTTGCCGGAACCCAAAATTCGACATTTGGCGCGCCAGGGCACCGGAGCTTTTCCTTTCATCGACCTGCTCTCTGCCAACACCGCGCTTCGCCCTCATGGCGGACATCGCGCTTCCGGCTCCGTCGACCGGTGCCAACACTGGGGCCAGGGCTTCGAGCCTTAGCCCCCGCCTTACGGCAGGTGCAGTGGCCGACCAAGTTCAAGCCAGAGATGCCGCCGCGCTACGACGGCGTGACGGACCCAACAGTTTTCCTGCTGTCATACGAGGAGGCCGTCCTCAAGGCCGGGGGCGACCACAAGGTCATGGCCAACTGGCTTCACATGGCCTTCACTGGCGTCCCGCGCGCATGGTTGCTCAACCTGCCAGCATCTTCTGTGGCCTCCTGGGAGGAGCTGCGCGACCTCTTCCTCGTCCATTACGCAGCGCCGGCGCCCCCGGTCGTTGCCGCTCTCCTGGGTGGCTCGCAGGCGCCACCCTCACACCGCCACGCCAAGGTGTTCTTTCGCTAGATCAGCACTTCCCTAGCGCGGCAAGGAGCTCCCCCGGGTTGGGTGGTGCCCAAGGCCGACCTTACCTTCGACTCAGAAGATCACCCCGTCACCACCACCTGCTCGGGTTCGCTCCCGATGCTCTGCACGCCCACCATCTGCCAAGTGGCTGTCACCAAAACCCTCATCGACGGTGGTGCCGGCCTCAATGTGCTCTCGGTGGAGGCCTTCAGCCTCCTCCACGTGCGGCTGGAGCGGCTTCGACCCGGCAAGCCCTTCTTAGGAGTCGGAGGTGGTTCCTCCAGTCCCCTGGGGTAGATCCGTCTTCTCGTGACCTTCGGCACCCGTGACAACTACAGCATGGATGAGGGAGTCCTGGACTAGGGGGTGTCCGGATAGCCGGACTATCATCATCGGCCGGACTCCAAGACTATGAAGATACTAGATTGAAGACTTCGTCCCATGTCCGGATGGGACTTTCCTTGGCGTGGAAGGCAAGCTTGGCGATACGGATATGTAGATCTCCTACCATTGTAACCGACTCTGTGTAACCCTAGCCCTCTCTGGTGTCTATATAAACCGGAGGGTTTTAGTCCGTAGGACAGACAACCATTACAACAATCATACCATAGGCTAGCTTCTAGGGTTTATCCTCCTTGATCTCGTGGTAGATCCACTCTTGTACTACCCATATCATCAATATTAATCAAGCAGGAGTAGGGTTTTACCTCCATCGAGAGGGCCCGAACCTGGGTAAAAACATTGCGTCCCTTTTCTCCTGTTACCATCCGCCTAGATGCACAGTTTGGGACCCCCTACCCGAGATCCGCCGGTTTTGACACCGACATTGGTGCTTTCATTGAGAGTTCCTCTATGTCGTCACCGATAGGCTTGATGGCTTCTTCAATCAACAACAACGCAATCCAGGGTGAGACTTTTCTCCCCGGACAGATCTTCGTGTTCGGCGGCTTCACACTGCGGGCCAATTCGCTTGGCCATCTGCAGCAGATCGAAATTTATGCCCCTGGCCATCAGGTCAGGTTTGGAAGCCTAAACTTCACGGCTGACATCCGTGGAGACTTGATCTTCGATGGATTCGAGCCACAACCGAGCGCGCCCCACTGTCACGGTGGGCATGATTTAGCTCTGTCACCGGACAGTACCCTAGAGGCCGCACATGAGTCCGCTCCGACCCATAGTTCGGAGCCGACCGCGCAGATCGAGGACAGGTGGCTGGACACCGCCTCGGGGGCTGCAATATCTATGGCGATGGAGACGAATACTGACCTTGTCCCTTGCAAAGCTCGTGACTCCGAGGCGCCGGACTCCTTGCCGGACTCCGAACCTCCTGCGCCCCTGCCAATCGAATCCGATTGGGTGCCGATCATGGAGTTCACCGTTGCGGACATCTTTCAGCACTCACCCTTTGGCGACATCTTGAATTCGCTGAAGTACCTCTCGTTATCAGGAGAGGCCTGGCTGGACTGCGGTCAGGATGGTTGGGATGCGGACGACGAAGAAATTCAAAACCCTCCCACCACCCACTTTGTAGCCACTGTCGACGACCTAACCGACATGCTAGACTACGACTCCGAAGACATCGACGGTATGGACGACGATGCCGGAGACGATCAAGAACCAGCGCCTACGGGGCACTGGAAGACCACCTCGTCATACGACATATACATGGTGGACATCCCAAAGGACGGGGACGGCAAAGAAGCAGCGGAGGCAGATTCCTGTAAGAAACAGCCCAAGCGCCGACGTCAGCGGCGCCGCTCTAAATCCCGCCACAGCAAGAATGGAGATTCCGGCACCGGAGATAATAACACCCCAGAGAGTGCCGAAGACAACCCAATCCAGCAAGACTCAGCACAGGAGGACGGAGAAGCCAACCCTCAAGAGAGGGCGGCAAACGAGGAGATAGAGGACGACAATTACATGCCTCCCTCCGGAGACGAGGCAAGCCTCAACGACGACGAATTCGTCGTGCCAGAGGATCCCGTCGACCAAGAGCGTTTTAAACGCAGGCTAATGGCCACGGCGAATAGCCTAAAGAAAAAGCAGCAACAGCTTCGAGCTGATCAAGACCTGCTGGCCGACAGATGGACCGAGGTCCTCGCGGCTGAAGAGCATGAACTCAAATGCCCCTCCAAAAGCTACCCAAAACAAAAGTTGCTCCCCCGATTAGAGGAGGAGGCATACAAACCTTCATCACCAGCGCACAATACGGCTGACCGGCCACCTCGTGGCCACGACAGAGAGGCATCTAGGACCTCCACCAGAACCGTACCCCGGCACCGATCGAAAAGCGCGAAGCCACGGGGGAATGCGCCGGACTTGCGAGACGTATTAGAGGACAAGGCAAAACAATCAAGGTCTATCTATGGATCATGTGGGCGCCCCACGATCCACGACGACTATCGTCACGCCGGATACAGCAACTCCGGCCGGGCCGAACACAACGGACAAAGCTCTCTTGAGCTACGTCGTGATATTGCCCAATATAGAGGCGCCGCACACCCACTATGCTTCACAGATGAAGTAATGGATCATCAAATCCCCGAAGGGTTTAAACCCGTGAACATTGAATCCTATGATGGCACAACGGACCCCGCGGTTTGGATCGAAGATTATCTCCTTCATATCCATATGGCCCGCGGTGATGATCTCCACGCCATCAAGTATCTCCCACTCAAGCTTAAAGGACCAGCTCGGCATTGGCTTAACAGCTTGCCAGCAGAATCAATTGGGTGTTGGGAGGACCTGGAAGCCGCACTTCTCGACAACTTCTAGGGCACATATGTGCGACCACCAGACGCCGGTGACCTAAGCCACATAATTCAACAGCCATATGAATTGGCCAGACAGTTCTGGACACGGTTCTTAACAAAGAAAAATCAAATCGTCGACTGTCCAGATGCAGAGGCCCTCGCAGCCTTCAAACATAACATCCGCGACGAGTGGCTGGCCCGGCACCTAGGACAGGAAAAGCCGAAATCCATGGCAGCCCTCACATCACTCATGACCCGCTTCTGTGCGGGGGAGGACAGCTGGCTAGCCCGCAGTAACAACCTCAGCAAAAACTCTGGCAGTCCGGACTACAAGGACCGCAATGGCAGGTCGCGTCGTAAAAAAACAAACGCCGCGTTAACGGCGATAACACTGAGGATACGGCAGTCAACGCCGGATTCAGAGGCTCAAAACCCGGTCAGCGGAAAAAGCCATTTAAAAGAACTACCCCGGGTCCGTCCAATTTGGACCGAATACTCGACCGCTCTTGCGAGATATATGGAACCCCCGAAAAGCCAGCTAATTACACCAACAGGGATTGTTGGGTATTCAAGCAGGCAGGCAAGTTAATTGCCGAAAACAACAACAAGGGGCCGCATAGCGATGACGAGGAGGAGACCCGGCCGCCAAACAGTAGAGGACAGAAGGGGTTCCCCCCACAAGTGCGGACGGTAAACATGATATACGCAACCCACATACCGAAGAGGGAGCGGAAGCGTGCACTTAGGGACGTATATGCGATGGAGCCAGTCGCCCCGAAGTTCAATCCATGGTCCTCTTGCCCGATCACTTTCGATCGAAGGGACCACCCCACCAGTATCTGCCATGGCGGGTTCGCCGCATTGGTCCTAGACCCAATCGTCGACGGATTTTACCTCACCAGAGTCCTGATGGACAGCGGCAGCAGCCTGAACCTGCTTTATCAGGATATAGTGCGCAAGATGGGCATAGACCTCTCAAGGACTAAACCTACAAAGACGACCTTCAAAGGCGTCATACCAGGTGTTGAGGCCAATTGTACATGCTCAGTCACACTGGAAGTGGTCTTCGGATCCCCGGATAACTTCCGAAGTGAAGAGTTAATCTTTGACATAGTCCCGTTCCGCACTGGCTATCACGCCCTGCTCGGACGAACCGCGTTTGCAAAGTTCAACGCGGTGCCGCATTATGCATACCTCAAGCTCAAGATGCCAGGCCCTCGTGGAGTCATCACGGTCAACGGAAACACTGAACGCTCCCTCCGAACGGAGGAGCACACAGTGGCTCTCGCGGCGGAAGTACAGAGTAGCCTCTTAAGGCAATTCTCGAGCCCGGACTTTAAACGGCCGGACATAGCCAAACGCACCCGGAGCAACATACATAAAGACCATCGGGCACGTTCCAAGCATGCGTAGCAATGCGGCCCCAACCCCAGCCCTTGCATGATTGCAAGACTAGCCCTCCGCGTACATCATTACACTCTGGAGATACCATGGGCATAGGGGGAGGGGCACGACCACGATAGGCCCAGAGTGCGGCTCAACCACACCAGGGGCTCCCAAGTGTGTCGCTCTTTTTCTTTTTCATTTTTTTCTATTTATCCACAGGACTCCGTTCACTAGAGACCCTGTCCGGCGGTGAATCTGCCGAACTCACAATGCAATAGCCATGGAAGGAAAAAGGCTACGATGAATACTCAGGTGGTCTCCATTATGAGCATTAAATCAGTTAAATACACCATTCCGCAGCCTCCCCCTAGAGGGAGACATGTCTAACAGTCCAATCCCTTGCTTACCGCACTATTTGTATTGTTCTGCACTCATGGCAGAATTCCTTGAATAAACAATGCATCACTTTCCGCTTATAATTGCATTCCCTTTTTACATATATGTTCATTTATGAAGTTTTGCATCCGTACACTTTGGTACGGCCGAATACACCAGGGGCTTATGTTCCCCGCATTACGGTGTGATAAGTCCGAACACTTTCACAAGTGCGGCACCCCGAACTTATAGCATTATATGCATCGGCTCCGAATCATGTCTTGGGTCAATAGTTGGGTTTGCCTGGCTCCCATGTTTTGGTACCTTACGTTCCATTCTGTCGGCTAAGGTAGCACTGGGAGAACCACTGCGATTGCGCCCCGGTTGAGCTGGGCGAGCGCCTCAGTGGAGAAAGCTAAAACTGACCGTCATGATAAGGCGAGAGCTGGTCGCTGTTCGAGAGGTATTTTCGAGTCCCTAAAGACTTATGCTGCTTCGAGCGAGGAACCGGCTGTGTCCGGCCCAGGCGTGGATAGCGCCCTGAACTCGGTCTTCCGTACACTAGGGGCTTCGCCGAAATTTAAAATTATAGAATTCTATGGCTAAGTGAGAGTGTTCAAGCATTATAAGTCCGGTTGCCTTGTTCGTTGTGTTAAGTGCCTCCCTAGATGGACCCAAAAATGGGAACAAGAGTGCTCAAGTTTATCCCGAACACCCCAGCACTCGTGGCATGGGGGCTGAAGCCGACGACTTGCCATCTCTCAGATTTGATAAACGGCCGCACAGAAGGTAATATTTTAAATTAATAAGAGTTGCTTAGCACATATGAACAAAGTTTTCAGCGCACAGGATAACACATTGCGAGTCTACTCAAATATTACATCTTTGGGGCACTCGTCCGCAATCTTGCGGGCACCCTTCAGGACACTCTTATAATACATTTCGGGCATACGATACTCCTTGCCCGCCGGTGGAGCGTCTGTCAGAAGCCTCTCAGCATCCAGCCTGCCCCAGTGCACCTTTGCGCGGGCAAGGGCCCGACGGGCACCTTCAATGCAGGCGGAGCGCTTGATGACTTCCACCCATGGGCATGCATCCACCAGCCGCCGCACGAGGCCGAAGTAGCTCCCAGGCATGGCCTCTTCAGGCCACAGCCGGACTATGAGGCCCTTCATGGCCTGCTCGGCTACCTTGTGGAGCTCGACCAGCTACTTCAGCTGGTCGCTAAGGGGCACCGGATGTCCGACCTCAGCATACTGAGACCAGAAGACCTTCTCCGTTGAGCCCCCCTCCTCGGCCCGGTAGAATGCAGCGGCATCGGACACGCTGCGAGGCAGATCTGCAAACGCACCTGGAGAGCTCCGAATCCGGGTAAGTAACAGGTAATTCACACTCACATGCTTGCTTTGCATGAAAAATGCCTTACCCGCTGCTATTTTCTTCACCGCCTCAATCTCCTGGAGGGCCTTATGGGCCTCGGCCTTAGCGGCTTTGGCACTCTCAAGAGCCGAGGCAAGCTCGTACTCTCGAGTCTTCGAGTCGCGCTCCAAACTCTCATGCTTTTCCATGAGAGCCTGGAGCTGTTGCCGCACCTCCGCCACCCGCGCCTCCTGCTTCTCTTGCTCCACTCGTTCCGCGGCCACATTACGTTCGGCCGCGGACACGGCCTCCTTCAGGGTCGCCACCTCGTTCGTGGCCCCTGCAGTGCCCACGTTATCCTTGTTATTTCCATTGCAACCAAAATCCTTTTATATAAGGTACAAATTTAATACAGTGTTACTCACCTTCTTTGTCCTCGAGCTGCTTCTTGGCAAGGCTGAGCTTGTTCTTGGTCCGCTCGAGGTCCTGCTTCAAAGCACCGACCTCCGCAGTCAATGCGGCAGAGGTCAGCAGCGCAGCCTGCAATCCCATATTGACATAATTTTTAGAACTCCTACGTATATCTTTTTAGATCCTCAGTCCGGCTTTTCTTTCCGAACACCGAACCGAGCATCAGGGGCTACTGTCTATGCGATATTACATTACATATTTTAAAACTTCTTACCTCAAAGCCTGTTAGAAGGCTACTGCAGGCTTCGGTCAGCCCGCTCTTGGCGAGCTAAACCTTCTGAATCACCGCACTCATGATAGTGCGGTGTTCTTCCTCGATGGAAGCGCCGTTGAGCACCTCCAACAAGTTGTCCGGCGCCTCCGGTTGGACGGAGGCCGTCGGTGCCACGGTCTTGCCCTTCTTACGAAGGGGCCGCCTGCCGGACTCCGGAACCACTGCAGGTTCCGTGGCGGAGTCCAGTGCGAAGTCCGGGAGGTTGCCCTGTGGCACCTCCGGAGCCGCACCCTCCTGGCGGGTCCCCTCCTGGGACCCCACCTCGGCATCCTCGGCGTCGCGAGGGGTGGAGGCGGTCGGAATGGAATCCACATCGGACAGAGCCAAGGACCCGCTCGAAGAAGCGGGAAAATCGTCCTCGGCCGGACTACAGGTTCTATGCGGCATTAGAAGGACACTGTGTGGTGAAAAAGAGAAATTATAAATCATTCAGGAATCCATATACTTACGATCTTGCCGGGGGCTTGGCCCTTGAGGGCCACCCCTCGTCGCCTTCGTCGGCGTTGGCGGAGCTGTCCGGAGGAAGGGTCCTTCCCCTCTTGGACCCTTCGGCCTCCCCCATTGGGGAAGCCTTCCTCTTCCTCTCTCCCCCCTTCGGGGGAGAGTCCTCTCTCTCCTCCTCGTCTTCGGGGGAGAAGTCCGCCTCGGAGCCATCGGACGATGAGTCCGATACCACCTGGCGCCGGGAACTCCTTCGGGTTCCCGCGGCCGCCTTCCTGGCCTTCTTCTCCGGCACCACGTAAGGGGCCGGAACCAGCAGCCCCGTCAAACGGGTATCCGCTGGGTCTTCGGGAAGGGGAGCCGGACAATCAACCTGTCCGGACGTCCTCTGCCAGTCCTGTTAAAGGCATTGGGAGTTTTAGATCCCACGTAGAGTCAAACTATGAAAAAGTAAGTGTCCCATAAAGGATAGCAAAGTTTACCTCGCCGGCTGGGCACTTTGTGCTGAATCCGTGATCTTCAGTTGCGGATGCGGGGGCTTCTCTGCCCTTGAACAGCACCTTCCAGGCAGCTTCGTACGTCGTGTCGAAGAGCCTGCTCAGGGTCTGGTGTTGTGCCAAATCAAACTCCCACAAATTAAAGGCCTGTTGTTGGCAGGGGAGAATCCGACGGACGAGCATAACCTGGATCACGTTGACAAGCTTAAGCTTCTTGTTCACCAGGGTCTGGAGATAGGACTGGAGTCCTGTCAGCTCCTCCGAACTACCCCATAGCAGGCCCTTCTCTTTCCAGGAGGTGAGCTGCATGGGGATACCAGATCTAAACTCGGGGGCCGCTGCCCATTTAGGGTCACGCAGCTCGGTGATGTAGAACACCCCGATTGCCACCCTTTGATGGACTCCACGAAGGCACCCTCGAGCCAGAGGATGTTGGGCATTTTGCCTGCCATGGCGCCTCCGCACTCCGCTTGGATGCCCTTCACCACCTTCGACTTGACATTGAAGGTCTTTAGCCCCAAGCCGAAGTGGGGCTGGATGCAGAGGAAGGCCTCGCACACGACGATAAATGCCGAGATGTTGAGTATGAAGTTTGGCGCCAGATCGTGGAAGTCCAGGCCGTAGTAGTACAGGAGCCCCCGGATGAAGGGATGAAGTGGGAAGCCCAGTCCGCGGAGGAAGTGGGGAAGGAATACGACCCTCTCATGGGGCCTGGGGGTGGGGATGAGCTGCCCCTTGTCGGGCAGCCGGTGCACGATGTCGCTGGACAAGTATCCGGCGCCACGTAGCCTTTCGATGTGTCCCTCCGTAACGGAGGAGGCCATCCATTTGCCTCCCGCTCCGGACATGGCTGGAGAAGGTTGAGACGAGATGTGCAGACTTGGGCGCTGGAGCTCGAGTGCGCGGAGATGGATAAGCAAAAGGAGGAAGAAGGCGTAGGTAAAGAGGGTGGATCCTTATCCCCTTATATATGGGCGGACGAAGACTATGCATCCCCACCAGCCTGGTAAAACTCGCTTATCTCCCAAACGCCACAATCAATGGCGCGGTTGGGTTACTCACGTCCGTATTGATGGGAATCCCGGAATAAGGGGAACACGATCTCTGCTTCGACAAGACGTGCCAAGGAAAACCGCTTCACTAAACGCGCTGAGGTGGTATAATAAAAAACGATTCAAGTAAAGGCTTGGTGGTGGTGTGACGTCATGCCACAAAACACGTCAGCAGATCGAACTTCTGTACATATTATTCTCTCTACAGAGGTACGTGGAATTTATTTTGCAGAGCCGAACACTATCCGGGTGTTCACAATCTTCTATGGATTATTCGGAGGAGGAACCCGCCTTGCAATGCCGAACAATATGCACGCCGGACTCATCGTCATTGAAGCCTGGTTCAGGGGCTACTGAGGTAGTCCTGGACTAGGGGGTGTCCGGATAGCCGGACTATCATCATCAGCCGGACTCCAAGACTATGAAGATACTAGATTGAAGACTCCGTCCCGTGTCCGGATGGGACTTTCCTTGGCGTGGAAGGCAAGCTTGGCGATACGGATATG
Source organism: Triticum dicoccoides (assembly GCF_002162155.2). Lineage (NCBI taxonomy): Eukaryota > Viridiplantae > Streptophyta > Magnoliopsida > Poales > Poaceae > Triticum > Triticum dicoccoides. The sequence goes on from NC_041383.1 coordinate 223,425,282, forward strand.
TAGATCTCCTACCATTGTAACTGACTCTGTGTAACCCTAGCCCTCTCCGATGTCTATATAAACCGGAGGGTTTTAGTCCGTAGGACAGACAACCATTACAACAATCATACCATAGGCTAGCTTCTAGGGTTTAGCCTCCTTGATCTCGTGGTAGATCCACTCTTGTACTACCCATATCATCAATATTAATCAAGCAGGAGTAGGGTTTTACCTCCATCGAGAGGGCCCGAACCTGGGTAAAAACATCGTGTCCCTTGTCTCCTGTTACCATCCGCCTAGACGCACAGTTCGGGACCCCCTACCCGAGATCCGCTGGTTTTGACACCGACAATGGAGATTGTCGGCGTTCTAGGAACGGGGGTCCCCAGACTTGCCTGCCTGCGGCCTGTAGCATTGCTCAACAAGTGGCCCAGTACGGGCTATCTTCATCAGCAAACACTCAAGACCCTTGCGAGGGGCCAAGCCTCGCGGGGCGAACGACACAAGGCCTCCTCACGGGCGGCCTCACGTGGGAGTCTCGCGAGGAGGCAGAGAGATCAAGGCAAGGGGTGCCTCGTGAGGTGCTCATGACGCAAGCCATGACGTTCAAGACCAGGCGGGCGCTAGGCGGACGCCAACCTGCGCAGTGTCCTCGTTTCCTATTTGGTGCAAAGGGGGCAAGCGCAGGTGCGGAGTACCAAGGCATCAGGCAAGGTTTCCATATCTATGCAACAAGACCAAGATCAGCAGAGCGGCAGGATGGAGGTCACCGTGGAGCCCAAGATAGCGTCATCGCCAGTGCCTTTGGTGTAAGGACCCCGACTCGATGTCACATCGATCTAGCCTGTAACACCTCATATCACTTTGCGGCCTCACGCACGGTATCCCACGGGTGTCGCCTTACCTTTGCCCGGGGCCGTTTGCGCCTTTTGGCTCACGTATATGATAGTGTCGCTAGCATCCATATGATAAGGAGCCCGGGCTGACATGACTAGTCGTAACCCAAAGTGGCACAGACTTACAGGGACAGGCATCCATGACCCAGCTTCGAACGTGTCGGTCATCAGCAAGTGGGTCCGGGATGTAGCACTGGGCTAGCAGGACTCCGGTAAACCGGGCTGTAGCGGGCTAACAGGACTCCGGTACTCAATGCGTGACATTTCCCCGAAGGGACAGACACCGGAACGAAGAAGGACACATGCCGGCCAGCCTAAGTGTTCCAGAGCAGTAGCAAGCTACCATGGCTCAGCGGTAACACTAGGAGACATTTCCCAGTAAGAGAGGCTACTAGAGATAAACAACTAGATAGTTAGATCCCACACATACCAAGCATTTCAATAACATACACACAGTATGCTCGATATGTGCAAATACAACATGGCATCACAACATGACTCTATGACACAAGTACTTTTTTTAAGGCTCAGAGAGCCATACATAACATACACATAGGTACGGGTCACACGACCCAGCATTCAAGTCATACATTCATACAAACCAGCAGCGGAGGTAGCTTGTCTGAGTACAGACAACTAGTAAAATAAAAGAGGCTTGGAAAGCCTAGCTATACTACGTGGTCCTTCACAAGCTCAGGATCACCACCTGGGCCTTAGCCTACTCATTGATGTCAACGTCTACGAAGAACCCATCAGAAGGGGTTGCAGCGTCTTCTGTAAAAATGTAAATTATAGCAACATGAGTACAAAGGTACTCAGCAAGACTTACATCAGATCCTACATACATGCACATTATCAAGAAGGGTTGGTGGAGTTGTTGCAGCAAGCCAGCTTTGACTCTTGGCTAGGCTATCCTACGAGACTCCAACTTGAAATGGTTTTGCGCACACGAGTCCACTACTCACCACTTCCATACACTACCGAGGATCCACCTCCGTCTTCCTACGGAAGAGCCATCCTCGGCACTCACACTTATCTTGAGGCTTTTAGTAGTTTCCATTTACTTGTCTATGAACTGTATAGGCAACCAAGCAGTCCTTTACCGCGAACGCGGCTATTCTAATAGATCATGATAACCCTGCAGGGGTGTACTTCTTCATACATGTTTCCACCACTTAGCGTCTGCACACGATATGTGCTCGGCAGACTTCAAGCGAAAGCCGACGTGGGTGTAGACCACGACCTACCTAAACACCTAAGTCTCCAATCCAGGTTTATCGCCTATCCAGGTTCCATCCGCAGGGAGTCCGGCCGAGGTTTCCCATACGGCCCCGAACGATGTGAACAGGGTTCCCGAGATACCTAACGGGTATTCGGTACACCGTGCCACGTACCTACCGCATCACAGCCCACCCCTACGGTCAGCGCTGTCCACGGCCTCCAGTAGGCTACAAACACCAGAAACTACTTGCAACTCCTGGACAGAGAACTAGGGTGAATAAGAAGTTGAGCGGGGTCATATTTTAGGGCCCAATGCATGGTAGTAGTTGTATCTTAAATCACACATACAGATCTCAGTGCTTAAGGTCGGCTTCAATGAAACAACCCACCATGTACTCCTACATGGCCTCTCATCGATACATTTACCAAATCGTGTTCACCACACCACTCCTATTACCGACATAATCATTTCACTCTAGCCCATCACCCAGATGAACTAGACCTGACACGACTCTAAGCATAGCAGGCATAGCAAGGTAGGAACAACACATACATATGGCTCAAACAACTCCTGCACATGCTAGTGGGTTTCATCTAGTTACTGTGGCAATGACATGTCATACAGAGGAAGTGGGTTCAACTACCGTAGCACATAGCAGTTTGAAACGCGTTGTCTTAATGCAGTAAAATAGAGCAGGAGCGAGAACATGGGGTTGTATCGATATGATCAAATAGTTGGTTGCTTGCCTGATGGTTCGATGCACTGATACGGTTCTTCGTTAGGGTAATCACGGTACTCCTCGGAGGCAGAACCTGCCGCAAAGAACACCGATACACAACCATCACCAAACAATGTGCAACAATATGATGCATGCATGAAACATGGCAATATGAGTGTGTTGGGATAATGCAACTAAGACCAGAAGGGTTTGATCCAATTTGAACCAAAGATTCAAATTTCAAACTCATACATGGCCCTTTAAAGTGTTTTACCTTGTTCTGCATTAAGCATCAAGTTAACTTGTTTCATCATGCATGAAAATAGTAAAGATGGATAGATTGGATTTTTCTGATCATTTTTCATATATAACTTGTCTGATTTGGAGTTACAGATTAAAAGTTATGAATTTTTGAAATTTAAATTATATTCTGGAATTTCCTATATTAGATTAAATCCAGAAAATCAATTACTGCGTCAGCCTGACGTCAGTGTGACATCAGCAAGTCAACGGGACACGGTCCGGGTCAAACCTGACAGTGGGTCCCGCGTGTCAGTGTGATTAATTAAACTAAAATTAATTTAAACTAATCCTAATTAGTTAACAGGGCTGGGCCCCACCTGTCATTGACTCAGGAGAGTCAACCAGGGCCCACCCGTGGTCAAACCCGGGTCGGCTGCACCGGCGTTTAGCCGCCGGCGAGCCCGACCCGGCGGCGGAAGTGGTTTTTGCCGTTCCGGCAACCAAACGAGCCGCGGAGGCCACCGGAGAGGAGCTGAGGACGAACCGCAGCTCTTGGTGGAGTCCGTTGGGGTCGGGGTGGCCGGAGTTGGCGCCGGCGACGACTTTGGCGGCCACCGGAGTTTGGCCGAAGTCGAACTTGACGCAAGAGGGGTCGGTGAGGTGTGGGGAGTAGCTAGTTAGGTGCTACGTGACGCGGTGAGCATGATGGACACCGTGGAGTGGCTGGAGGGTGACCGGGAGCACGTCGGCGATGAGCTCCGTGGCGGTGGGTGCGGTTGAGCTCCGAGAGGTCACTACATGGCTCGGGAGCAAGAAAGGAAGGGAGGGGAAGATGGCTAAGCTCACGGGGAGTTCGACGAAGCCCTTGGTGCGGCCGGAGACGGACCGGAGCGACGACGGCGTTGAAGGGGATCTCCGGCGACGGCGGTTCGGTCGAGGTCGATGCGGTGGGCTCGGGCCTTGCGAGCGCTCGGGGCTCGGCTTGCTCGAAGGAGAGGAGGGTGGCGGAGCTCCTGGACACGGCGGCACGGCGTGGGGTTGACGGAGGGCGTGGCTACGGCGAGGGGGTGGCGGCGATGGCGTCGGCCATGGCGGGGGAGCGCGAGAGAGAGGGGTTGGGGGAGAATGGAGATGTCCTGCGGGTTCACGGCGCTGCGTGGAGCTCATCCATCCAGTCCCGAGGCGAGGACGTGGAGCAGGGCGGCAGCCAGCTGCGTGGCGCGCGCTGCGGTCGCCGTCGGGCACCTGCCTGCCTGCCTGGCCGGCAAGCAGCTCGCTGGAGCGGCGCTGGGCTGGGCCGGCAGGTGGGCCGGGTGCTGGGCGCCAGGTAGGATTTTTTCTATTTTTTTTCTGTTTTCCGTTTTTTTAATACTTCTGCAACTTTGTTGAATTAATAAAAATACTTAGGCAACTCCTAAAATCACCAAACTACTCCTGGTCCATAGTTGGATTATTTCCAACATGAAACATTTTAGTTTGGAGATATTTGAGCATTTAAATATTTTATATAATTTTAAATGCCCAAATTCAAATATTTATGATTTAATTCAAAAACCCTGAGATGGCCTAGGAAAATGTGCATCACTTCTGGCAGAGGTTCTGAACCAAGACAAAAAATGATGGGCATTTTAGAAGGGCATTTTCAGGTTCATTGAAAAAGTTTTTAGTAAACCCTAGTTGGTTTCAGAGGGAGCTGGGGGTTCTGTCATCCCCATTTCAGGTTTCTGATGAAAGAATAAACATGATGCAACACTCTAATGCATGAACTAGCTAGGGTGTGACAACTCACCCCCACTCAAAAGAATCTCGTCCCGAGATTTGGGTTCCTCCGGGAAGAAGGCGGGGTACTCGAGTCGAAGACGATCCTCCCTTTCCCAAGTTGCTTCATCCTCAGAATGGTGCGACCATTGAACTTTGAGAAACTTGATATTATGACGTCGAGTGGTACGCTCGGCCTGATCGAGGATACGAATGGGATACTCTCGATACGTGAGATTATCTTGGAGATCAAGCGTTTCGTGGTCCACTCCACGGATAGGATCCGAGAAGCAACGCCTGAGTTGAGAAACGTGGAAAACATCGTGGACACTGGAGAGATGCGGAGGTAGTTCCAACTAGTAGGCAACTTCTCCTCGTTTAGCGAGAATACGAAAAGGTCCAATGTAACGGGGAGCCAATTTGCCTTTGATACCGAAGCGATGGGTTCCCTTAAGAGGAGTAACCAGAAGGTAAGCCTTCTCGTCAACCTCGGAAGTCATAGCCTTATGTTTTCGGTCATATTGACTCTTTTGACGAGATTGGGCTGTTTTCAACTTTTCACGAATGATGCGAACTTGCTCTTCCGCTTCCTGAATCATATCCGGGCCAAAGAATTGTCTTTCCCCGGTTTCTGACCAGTTAAGGGGTGTTCGACACCGTCATCCATAGAGAACTTCAAAAGGGGCTTTACCCAAGCTAGATTGATAGCTGTTGTTGTAAGCGAATTCGGCAAATGGAAGGCACTTCTCCCAATCCATTCCGAACGAGATAACAGAGGCTCGAAGCATGTCTTCTAGAATTTGGTTGACGCGTTCTACTTGACCACTCGATTGAGGGTGAAAAGCGGTGCTAAAGGAAAGGCGGGTTCCCATAGCATTTTGGAAACTTTCCCAAAATCGAGAGGTGAAAAGACTTCCTCGATCCAAGTTAATTTCCAAAGGAACACCATGGAGAGACACTATTCGGGAGATGTATAAATCTGCCAATTGACTAGCAGTTATACTCTCACGAACAGGTAAGAAATGGGCCACTTTGGAAAGACGATCGACAACGACGAAGATAGCATTATTCCCTCTCTTGGTCCTGGGAAAACCGGTAATGAAATCCATACTAATTTTATCCCATTTCCATTCAGGAATAGCTAAGGGTTGAAGGGTGCCAGCAGGCCGTTGATGCTCTGCTTTTACACGACGGCAGACGTCGCAATTAGCAATATACTGAGCAATTTCTCTCTTCATCCTAGTCCACCAGAACCTCTGGCGTAGGTCCTGATACATCTTGGTACTATCGGGATGAATGGTGAGAGGAGATTCATGAGCCTCCTTAAGGATCAACTGCCGTAGATGCTGGTTCTTGGGAACCACTAAACGGTTCTCAAAGTACACAACACCATGATCATTTGTGGAGAAACAACTAGCACCTCCGCTAGCAATGTTCTCCTTGATTTTAGATATTCCCTTATCTCGCTTTTGGGCAGCGATGATTTGATCCGTAAGAGTAGGTTTCACCACCAAGGTGGAAAGAAAACCTTGAGGAACAATGTGAAGGTTAAGCTTCCGAAATTCCTCATGGAGAAGCGGTTGACTTTGTTGTAACATCAGGTTGTTACAATAAGATTTACGACTTAGCGCATCAGCCATGACATTGGCTTTCCCTGGGGTGTAAGTTATTCCTAAGTCGAAATCTATGATGAACTCAACCCAACGTCTTTGCCTGACATTCAAATCCGGTTGGGTGAAGATGTACTTCAGACTTTGGTGATCAGTGAATATTTCGCAACGATTACCGAGGAGGTAGTGTCGCCAGGTCTTAAGTGCATAGACTACGGCTGCAAGCTCTAGATCATGAGTAGGATAATTCTCCTCATGTGAGTGCAATTGCCGTGAAGCGTAAGCAATTACGTGTCGATCTTGCATGAGAATGCAACCTAGTCCTTGTCGCGAGGCGTCGCAGTAGATAACGAAGTCCTTGGAGAAGTCTGGCGGTACCAGTACGGGAGCAGAAGTCAGGCGTCTTTTCAGTTCCTGAAAGCTCTGCTCACATTGTGGAGTCCATTCGAACTTTTTATCTTTCCTGAGGAGTTCGGTTAGAGGTTTAGCAACTTTGGAGAAGTTCTCGACAAAGCGACGGCAATAGCTCGCTAAGCCCAGAAAACTCCGAACTTGCTTGACCGATTCAGGTGGAGTCCAATTAAGGACGGCTTGAACTCGCTCAGGGTTAACAGCAATACCATTACCAGATATTACATGACCCAGATAGGTCACTTCTGACAACCAAAATTCACATTTAGAGAATTTGGCATAAAGACAATGCTCTCGAAGTTTCTTCAACACCAGCCTTAGATGTTCGGCATGTTCTTCCTCGTTCTTGGAGTAGATGAGTATATCATCGAGGTAAACCACGACGAATTTATCCAGATACTCCATGAACATTGAGTTCATCAACCGAGAAAAAGTGGCTGGAGCGTTGGTTAACCCGAAGGACATGACGGTGTACTCGTATTGGCCATAACGAGTAACAAAGGCCGTTTTAGGAATGTCCCCGTTCCTGATTTTGATTTGATGGTAGCCCAACCTCAAATCCATTTTGGAGAAGACTGAGGATCCAGCGAGCTGATCATACAGGTCGTTGATCCTGGGGAGCGGATATTTGTTCTTGATTGTGACCAAATTGACAGGTCGATAATCTACAACCATCCGGTCCGTACCATCCTTCTTCTTGACGAAGAGGACGGGGCAAGCCCACGGAGATGAACTAGGTCGGATGAAACCCTTTTTCAAGGACTCATCGAGTTGTTTCTTAAGCTCGGCTAGTTCTAGTGGTGCCATCTTATAGGGTCTTCTAGCAATCGGGACGGTTCCTGGAATAAGGTCTATTACGAACTCAACATCCCTGTCAGGTGGAACACCTGGCAATTCCTCTGGGAAGACATCCGGGAAGTCACGGACTACCGGAACGTCCTCAAGGTCTGGGAAAGGGCTGGCGTTAAGAGAATATAACTGTCGCTTGGCTATTCGGGTCAAGACATTGACTATCTTCCCCGAGGGATGGGTGAGTTGAACAGTCCTAGAGAAACAATCAATTTTGGCATGATGAGCTGACATCCAGTCCATACCCAAGATGATATTAATATCTGAAGATTTAAGGGCTATCAGAGATGCAAGGAAAACAAGTCTGTCGACTTGAATTTCATTTCCATGGCTTACTCTAGAAGTTTGCCATTTGGATCCCGGAGTTTGAATTACCATAGAGGATGGCATGTCACAGAATGCGGTGTTATGCAAGCGAGCATAGTTCTCGGATATGAATGAATGAGATGCTCCTGTATCAAAAAGAACAGATGTCGGGTGGCAATTAACAAGGAGCGTACCGAGAACAACGTTGGGATCCTCTTGGGCTTCTTCGGTAGAGATACAGTTGACATGGCCACGTGTAGCGGTGGCCGGCTTGGCGTGGAACACTTTACCTGTCGGCTTGCCACGACCAACAGCTTTAGCAGGTTGGTTGGGGTTGGTCTGGGGGCACTCGCGCATATAGTGGCCAGATTCCCCACACTTGAAGCAAGTCACGGAGCTGGTACGTGGAGGAGCACTGTTGGTTGGACCACCATAGGGCTTGGCTGGTGCAGACTGTTGAACGGGGCGAGGCGCCTGGAAGGATGGCCTCGGTGTGAACCTGGGTGGCAGGGCAGTGTTGGGCACCCACATGCGGCGCTTCTGAGGACCAGCACCGGATGAGGAACCCACGTCACGGCCATGCTTGCGTGTTGCGTCATAATCAGTCTGACCAGTCTCAGCACTGATGGCCTTGTTAACAAGCTTCTAAAAAGATGTGCACTCATGCAGACGGAGGTCACGGCGAAGCTCAGGACTAAGCCCCTTACGGAACCTTGCTTGCTTCTTGGCATCAGTAGAAACTTCCTCAGTGGCATATCGTGCGAGGTTACCGAACTCCCTGCTATAAGCATCCACAGAGAGTCGGCCCTGAGTGAAACTGCAAAATTCCTCACGTTTACGGTCCATGAGACCCTCCGGAATGTGATGTTCACGGAAAGCCTCGCTGAATTCAGCCCAAGTAGTGACATGGCCCGCTGGGCGCATAGCTCCATAATTCTCCCACCAGAGACTGGCGGGGCCTTCAAGATGATATGCAGCAAAGGTGACCTTGTCAGCCTCAGCTACTAGCGCAGAACGCAGTTTGTGAGAAATACTGGGAAGCCAGTCATCAGCGTCGAGAGGCTCGACGGAGTGGTGGAACGTGGGTGGATGTAACTTGATGAAATCACTGAGTGACACCATGTTGGTCCTCTGATGGTGTGATGTGTTCTGTTCAATACGCTCCAACAAACGGTTGGTCTCCCGCTTGTTTCTTTCGGCTTCCATCATAACCTCGGCTAGGGAAGAAGAATGAGGCAGATTTACATTCCTGACTTCACTGCCTTCGGCCTGCTCTTGGGGAGCAGGGTTAGTGCGCGTGTTGACCATCCTAGGTAAACAAGACAATGATTTAGTCAGAATGATAAAATCCCGACACAGGATACAGAATGTAAGGAATAACTCGGAATGCAAGATGATCATCGGTATGACATGGTAGATACAGAAACTGCTCCTTTTATTCCATCGTCATACACACCATACAAGGTTTAGTACAAGACCAAACAAGGTACTATTATGGTGAAAAGAAGATTACATCTCATCGGAGGCATCCCAAGCTCCTATACATTATTTTTCTACACCTCCGGAAGGCGGTACAACTAGGTCATATCCCACGAGTCACGCACGACGATAGACGACACAGCTAGTTCAAACTAGTGATACTACCACTAACTCAGACCGATCCATAGTAGTTCTCGTAGAAATCACCTCCATAGCCTGGAAGCTCAACATGATCATCCGGGAACAGACGATCTCGCGGAGCTTGTGGACCATAGGGCTAGGATGAGGTCTTGGACCAACAGACGGTGGCCTGCGGGGACCGCGAGGTGGGGTGATGCCTCCTACATCACGCCAACCCATCACGTCTGGCAGAGCAGATCTCACAGGATAGAGATCGCGCATATCCGAATATCCAGCTTGCATCGCCGGTGCAAACCGAGTCAACGTGGCCCAATGGTCAGCACGGGTATTGAAAAGCTCTAGCCTCAAGGCCCGATTTTCACGGTCCTTATCCTCGAGCATCTCAGCAGTGGTGCGAGTCCGTGAATCCTCCTGAGTGGGGTCAGCATAGATAGCCTGGAGATACCCTTGTGCTCCCGGAAGTGATCCTGGCATATATCGGAAATCAGAGTCCCGAAATAGACCAGACCTGACTCGCATGATGGTCATCATAGAGTAGGCGGCGTCCTGTACAGCCATCTCAATAGTAACCCCGAGTCCATAGGAGCAGTGAAGGGGCTCGGTGGATCCAGGATAAGATGGAAATATCCTGACAGTGCAGAGATACTGGCTTTGATTAAAATCTCGAAATTGCTCTTCGACCGTGTACTCAGGATACCAACGGTATCCTGCCTCAGTCATTACCCTGACCAACATGGCGGTATGGCCGGGTACATCTAGGCATCGAGTCAGGCAAACCACTTGATTGAGGTCGCGAGTGGCCATCTAAAAGCACAACCATAATGCAAAAGCATTAGAATTTCTAGCAAAATTTCGGCAGCATAACAGCTGTAAATGCTCAAAAAGGATTTTGAGACATTTGACAAAGGATTTCATACACACTCAACATCATCATATCAAAGTTCTGAGTCCATCCTAACAACATAAGGTGATAGTAGAACTGAACTAGGCTTGTATCCATCAAACCTATAAGGTACTACTGATTAGTAACACGTGATCCTGATAGAGAGAATAGATCCTAATTCCTTAACCCCCGGTGGAAGAATAGACTGACTCAGATCAGAATGTCATAAGATAAAGGAGTAAAAAGAACCTTATGTTCCAACCCACAAACAATTCCCCTACATATAACTAAAGAATTTCTAGACTCAACATCGACCAGTTTGGCTTGGAGAACCTACAGGCTGTCCGGCTCTGATGCCAACGCTGTCAGGACCCCGACTCGATGTCACATCGATCTAGCCTGTAACACCTCATATCACTTTGCGGCCTCATGCACGGTATCCCACGGGTGTCGCCTTACCTTTGCCTGGGGCCGTTTGCGCCTTTTGGCTCACGTATATGATAGTGTCGCTAGCATCCATATGATAAGGAGCCCGGGCTGACATGACTAGTCGTAAACCCAAAGTGGCACAAACTTACAGGGACAGGCATCCATGACCCAGCTTCGAACGTGTCGGTCATCAGCAAGTGGGTCCGGGCTGTAGCACTGGGCTAGCAGGACTCCGGTAAACCGGGCTGTAGCGGGCTAACAGGACTCCGGTACTCAATGCGTGACATTTCCCCGAAGGGACAGACACCGGAACGAAGAAGGACACATGCCGGCCAGCCTAAGTGTTCCAGAGCAGTAGCAAGCTACCATGGCTCAGCGGTAACACTAGGAGACATTTCCCGGTAAGAGAGGCTACTAGAGATAAACAACTAGATAGTCAGATCCCACACATACCAAGCATTTCAATAACATACACACAGTATGCTCGATATGTGCAAATACAACATGGCATCACAACATGACTCTATGACACAAGTACTTTATTTAAGGCTCAGAGAGCCATACATAACATACACATAGGTACGGGTCACAAGACGCAGCATTCAAGTCATACAGTCATACAAACCAGCAGCGGAGGTAGCTTGTCTGAGTACAGACAACTAGTAAAATAAAAGAGGCTTGGAAAGCCTAGCTATACTACATGGTCCTTCACAAGCTCGGGATCACCACCTGGGCCTTAGCCTACTTATTGATGTCAATGTCTACGAAGAACCCATCAGAAGGGGTTGCAGCGTCTTCTGTAAAAATGTAAATTATAGCAACATGAGTACAAAGGTACTCAGCAAGACTTACATCAGATCCTAGATACATGCACATTATCAAGAAGGGTTGGTGGAGTTATTGCAGCAAGCCAGCTTTGACTCTTGGCTAGACTATTCTACGAGACTCCAACTTGAAATGGTTTTGCGTACACGAGTCCACTACTCACCACTTCAATACACTACCGAGGATCCACCTCCGTCTTCCTACGGAAGAGCCATCCTCGGCACTCACACTTATCTTGAGGCTTTTAGTAGTTTCCATTTACTTGTCTATGAACTGTATAGGCAACCAAGCAGTCCTTTACCGCGGACGCGGCTATTCGAATAGATCATGATAACCCTGCAGGGGTGTACTTCTTCATACATGTTTCCACCACTTAGCGTCTGCACACGATATGTGCTCGGCAGACTTCAAGCGAAAACCGACGTGGGTGTAGACCACGACCTACCTAAACACCTAAGTCTCCAATCCAGGTTTATCGCCTATCCAGGTTCCATCCGCAGGGAGTCCGGCCGAGGTTTCCCATACGGCCCCGAACGATGTGAACAGGGTTCCCGAGATACCTAACGGGTATTCGGTACACCGTGCCACGTACCTACCGCATCACAGCCCACCCCTACGGTCAGCACTGTCCACGGCCTCCAGTAGGCTACAAACACCAGAAACTACTTGCAACTCCTGGACAGAGAACTAGGGTGAATAAGAAGTCGAGCGGGGTCATATTTCAGGGCCCAATGCATGGTAGTAGCTGTATCTTAAATCACACATACAGATCTCAGTGCTTAAGGTCGGCTTCAATGAAACAAACCACCATGTACTCCTACATGGCCTCTCATCGATACCTTTACGAAATCGTGTTCACCACACCACTCCTATTACCGACATAATCATTTCACTCTAGCCCATCACCCAGATGAACCAGACCTGACACGACTCTAAGCATAGCAGGCATAGCAAGGTAGGAACAACACATACATATGGCTCAAACAACTCCTACACATGCTAGTGGGTTTCATCTAGTTACTGTGGCAATGACAGGTCATGCAGAGGAAGTGGGTTCAACTACCGTAGCACAAAGCAGTTTGAAACGCGTTGTCTTAATGCAGTAAAAGAGAGCAGGAGGGAGAACATGGGGTTGAATCGATATGACCAAATAGTTGGTTGCTTGCCTGATGGTTCGATGCACTGATACGGTTCTTCGTTAGGGTAATCACGGTACTCCTCGGAGGCAGAATCTGCCGCAAAGAACACCGATACACAACCATCACCAAACAATGTGCAACAATATGATGCATGCATGAAACATGGCAATATGAGTGTGTTGGGCTAATGCAACTAAGACCAGAAGGGTTTGATCCAATTTGAACCAAAGATTCAAATTTCAAACTCATACATGGCCCTTTAAAGTGTTTTACCTTGTTCTGCATTAAACATCAAGTTAACTTGTTTCATCATGCATGAAAATAGTACAGATGGATAGATTGAATTTTTCTGATCATTTTTCATATATAACTTGTCTGATTTGGAGTTGCAGATTAAAAGTTATGAATTTTTGAAGTTTAAATTATATTCTGGAATTTCCTATATTAGATTAAATCCAGAAAATCAATTACTGCGTCAGCCTGACGTCAGTGTGACATCAGCAAGTCAACGGGACACGGTCCGGGTCAAACCTGACAGTGGGTCCCGCGTGTCAGTGTGATTAATTAAACTAAAATTAATTTAAACTAATCCTAATTAGTTAACAGGGCTGGGCCCCAACTGTCATTGACTCAGGAGAGTCAACCAGGGCCCACCCGTGGTCAAACCCGGGTCGGCTGCACCGGCGTTTAGCCGCCGGCGAGCCCGACGCGGTGGCGGAAGTGGTTTTTGCCGTTCCGGCAACCAAACGAGCCGCGAAGGCCACCGGAGAGGAGCTGAGGACGAACCGCAGCTCTTGGTGGAGTCCGTTGGGGTCGGGGTGGCCGGAGTTGGCGCCGGCGACGACTTTGACGGCCACCGGAGTTCGGCCGAAGTCGAACTTGACGCAAGAGGGGTCGGTGAGGTGCGGGGAGTAGCTAGTTAGGTGCTACGTGACGCGGTGAGCATGATGGACACCGTGGAGTGGCCGAAGGGTGACCGGGAGCACGTCGGCGACGAGCTCCGCGGCGGTGGGTGCGGTTGAGCTTCGGGAGGTCGCTACACGGCTCGGGAGCAAGAAAGGAAGGGAGGGGAAGATGGCTAAGTCACGGGGAGTTCGACGAAGCCCTTGGTGCGGCCGGAGACGGACCGGAGCGACGACGACGTTGAAGGGGATCTCCGGCGACGGCGGTTCGGTCGAGGTCGATGCGGTGGGCTCGGGCCTTGTGAGCGCTCGGGGCTCGGCTTGCTCGAAGGAGAGGAGGGTGGCAGAGCTCCTGGACACGGCGGCACGGCGTGGGGTTGACGGAGGGCATGGCTACGGCGAGGGGGTGGCGGCGATGGCGTCGGCCATGGCGGGGGAGCGCGAGAGAGAGGGGTTGGGGGAGAATGGAGATGTCCTGCGGGTTCACGGTGCTGCGTGGAGCTCATCCATCCAGCCCCGAGGCGAGGAGGTGGAGCAGGGCGGCGGCCAGCTGCATGGCGCGCCCTGCGGTCGCCGTCGGGCACCTGCCTGCCTGCCTGGCCGGCAAGCAGCTCGCTGGAGCGGCGCTGGGCTGGACCGGCAGGTGGGCCGGGTGCTGGGCGCCAGGTAGGTTTTTTTCTATTTTTTTCTGTTTTCTGTTTTTTTAATACTTCTGCAACTTTGTTGAATTAATAAAAATACTTAGGCAACTCCTAAAATCACCAAACTACTCCTGGTCCATAGTTGGATTATTTCCAACATGAAACATTTTAGTTTGGAGATATATGAGCATTTAAATATTTTATATAATTTTAAATGCCCAAATTCAAATATTTATGATTTAATTCAAAAACCCTGAGATGGCCTGGGAAAATGTGCATCACTTCTGGCAGAGGTTCTGAACCAAGACAAAAAATGATGGGCATTTTAGAAGGGCATTTCAGCTTCATTGAAAAAGTTTTTAGTAAACCCTAGTTGGTTTCAGAGGGAGCTGGGGGTTCTGTCATCCCCATTTCAGGTTTCTGATGAAAGAATAAACATGATGCAACACTCTAATGCATGAACTAGCTAGGGTGTGACACCTCCGCACCCCACAACTGGCCCAACTGAGCATACTTTGGATCCATGAATTTCCTACGCAGCAGAAAAGGCTTTCCAGCCGCAATATCCCCGGCCTGACGTAGCTCCTCCTTTATAGCCCTCATCGCGGAGCGGGCATCCTTGGCTTCGGTGGTGGCCTTCTTGAGGTCCTCTTGCTCCGCTCGGTGTTCTCTTTCAAGAAACTCATAGCGGTCGGTATCATCCTTCAGCTTCACGGCCATTTCGGCCATTCCCTCCTTGCTTCGGCAGTGAGCAGCCTGTTCGGCTTTTAGCCCTTCGGCCGCCTTCAAGGCAGCCGCATTACTTTTTCTGGCTTGCTCCTTGGTTCGGGCAAGCTCCGCCCGAAGGTCCTCCACAGCAGCGGCGCCATCTACATTAAGCATACATGTTGTAAGGCACGGGCATCAAGCTCCCTTACCAAGTGTCCGCGGAGAAGCCACATACCTTGTGACTCGTCAAGTCATTTATTGACCAGCGTGATGTCCGCATCCGCAACGTCAAGTTGCCGCTTCAGTTCGGCAACTCCATCAGTCCGGCTGGCCACCGAACGCTCCGCCACCTATATAGGAAGGGCGACATCTTACAACTGAGATTATGATCCTCGGCACGCTGTCGCTTTCGACAACGTACCGAGTCTCAGGGGCTACTATCTATACAGGGCGCATTCTATGTGCAAAACTGTCAAAAGGTATATCATTTTCGCGTACCCCAAACCCCATCAGTAAACTTCTGACGGCCTCATGCAACCCGGTCTCAGCGGATGAAATCCTTTCAATCACCGTACTCATTAACGTACGGTGATCTTCTGAGATAGACGCCCGCCCGAGCAGATCCTTCAGCTCCTCCGGCCATACACCAGTTGGTGCTGAACTCTCTGGCCCCGCCAGACTCGGGGTGACCCTCCGCGACGACACCTCAGGGTCGTCCGCCCCGCCTGAGGGCGCGGCAGATGGAGGCGTTTCGCGCTCCATCATCTTCGGACGAAGATCCCCCGAAGATGAGCTCTGCTGAGAAGGGCTGAGATCCAAACTACAAGGTAAAACTTCGGTTATCTTCAGAAATAAAAACAGGAATGTCCCTTATTACAAAACTCCCCTTTCTACTTACGGCTTGCTGGAGGGCTGATTCCCTTGGGGAAATAGTGCGGCCGGGGCTTCTCCTGGCACAGGGCCCTCTGGTGAAGATTTCTTCCCCCGCTTTGAGGCCTTGGCCTCCGGATCTTTAGAAGCGGTCCTCTTCTCCCCCAGGAGGGAGGGATTCTCGATCCCCCCTTTCTTGAGAGCCTCCGTAGCGGAGGTGGTACTTTTCCTGTTTTCCCCTTCGCCCTCTTCCGAAGGCGCAACCTCCAGCATCCTGATTAACACAGGATCTGGCATGGTCTCAGGGAGGGGGGCCGGACACCGTATCAGTTTTGCTTTTGCTATCCACTCCTGTTCAAGGGATAGCTGGTTAAAGGGCAAGTTTATGATAAATGTATGGACAGCGTGTCCGGGCACAGGACTACTTACTTGAGTATCCGGGCGATTGCATCTCAGGCCTGCGTCCTCGGTCAAGTCCAGACACATCTCTTGTGATCCGAAGAACAGTTTATACATCTCCACGGGCATCGCACCCATGAAGTGTTGGAGAGCTCGCGGTCCCTCCAGATTGAATTCCCACAAGCGGAGGGGGCAACGTTTGTAGGGCAGAAGGCGCCGAATCATCATGACCTGCGCCACTACAACCAGATTGATCTCCCTCTCTTGGAGGTCTCTAATGCGGCCCTACAATAATGGAACGTCCTTGGACGGCCCCCAGTCAAGCCCTTTGTTGACCCATGACGCCAGTCATTGTGAAGGGCCCGAGCGAAAGGCAGGCGGCGCCACCCATCTGGTGCCCCTGGGAGCGGTGATGTAGAACCACTCCTATTGCCACAAACCGAGCTCCTTTTGAAAAAAGCCCTCGGGCCACAGAGCGTCAGCTCTCTTGCTTATAACTGCCCCTCCGCACTCTTCCTGTCGCTCCTCGATCATCTTCGGCTCCACGTTGAAGGTCTTGAGCCACAATCCGAAGTGAGGAGTGGTGTGGAGGAAGGCTTCACATACGACAATGAACAATGAGATGTGGAGGATGGACTTCGGATCCAAGTCATGGAATTCCAGCCCATAATAAAACATGAGCCCCCTAATGAAGGGGTCCATCGGGAAGCATAAACCCCGACGGAAGTGAGACACGAACACCACGCTCTCACCAGGCTCGGGAGTGGGAATGACTTGCCCTTGGGCGGGCAGCCTATGCGAAATCTCGCCGGTTAGATACCTGGCATCTCTCAGCTTTAGCACGTCTTCTTCTGTGATGGAAGAAGGCATCCACCGGCCCTGTAGGTCAGAGCCGGACATTGTCGAAGGTCTGAAGCACCTGAATCTGGAGCCTTGGGTGTTGGAACTCGGGGCGAGGGGCGGATTCGATTGAAGATTGAAGAAAAGGGACAGGCCTTGGTCTCGTTATAAAGGGGTTGAATACCAAGAGCCGTCCCCTTAACCGTTTGGGACTCGCCTTCGATGGAGGGGGTGTGCCAACGGGCGCGGTTGGGTTACCCACGTCCGTATTGATAAGGATCCCGGAATAAGGGGACACGATCTCTGCTGTGACAAGACGTGCCAAGGAAACCGCTTCGCTAAACGCGCTGAGGTGGAACAATAAAAACAATTCAAGTAAAGGCTTGGCTGTGCTGTGACGTCATGCCGCGAAATACGTCAGCAGATTGAACTTGTGTGAATATTATTCTCTCTACGGTGGAATGTGGAATTTAATTTGCAGAGCCGGACACTACCATGGTGTTCAAAATCTTCTATGAATTATTCGGAGGAGGAACCCGCCTTGCAATGCCGAAGACAATATGCGCGCCGGACTCGTCATCATTGAAACCTGGTTCAGGGGCTACTGAGGGAGTCCTAGACTAGGGGGTGTCCGGATAGCCGAACTATCATCATTGGCCGGACTCGAAGACTATGAAGATACAAGATTGAAGACTTCGTCCCGTGTCCGGATGGGACTTTCCTTGGCATGGAAGGCAAGCTTGGCAATACGGATATGTAGATCTCCTACCATTGTAACCGACTCTGTGTAACCCTAGCCCTCTCCGTGTCTATATAAACCGAAGGGTTTTAGTCCGTAGGACGAACAACAATCGTACCATAGGCTAGCTTCTAGGGTTTAGCCTCCTTGATCTCGTGGTAGATCTACTCTTGTACTACCCATATCATCAATATTAATCAAGCAGGAGTAGGGTTTTACCTCCACCGAGAGGGCCCGAACCTGGGTAAAAACATCGTGTCCCTTGTCTCCTGTTACCATCCGCCTAGACGCACAGTTCGGGACCCCCTATCCGAGATCCGCCGGTTTTGACACCGACATTAGTACTGCTTCCGCACCGTACACCATAAAAATGGTGTATATCCGGTGGTGCAATTCGGTGTGGTCCGCAGCCCCCAAAGTACAGAGTCAAGCTCCTCCACCCAGTGCGTATCTGATTCTGTTAAAGATCGCACTAGTATGGGTTTGGTGCCGCTCATGATGAGACCGTTTGCCCATTCGACTTGGACGTTTGTTTGGGGATGGTATACGGAAGCATAGTCGAGCTTAATGCCCATTTTGCCGCACCAAGTTTTCACTTCATCAGCTGTGAAATTTGAGCCAATATCAGTGATGATGCTGTGGGGGGCACCGTATCGGTGTACAACCCCAGATATGAAGTCTATTACCGGTCCGGATTCGGCCGTTTTGACTAGTTTGGCTTCTATCCATTTGGTGAACTTGTCCATCATGACCAATAAGTATTTTTTTTCTTATGGCTTCCCCCTTTAAGAGGTCCGACCATATCCAGCCCCCAGACCGCGAAGGGCCAATTATGGGGATTGTTTGGAGAGCGGTAGGGGGCATATGACTTTGATTGGCGAAGAGCTGGCAACCGACACAATGTTGGACAAGGTCTTGTGCGTCTGCTCGGGCCATCGGCCAATAGAAGCCTGTATGGAAGGCCTTGATGACTAGAGCTCGAGCCGCGGTGTGGTGTCCGCCCAGTCTGGCATGGATTTCGGCCAAGAGCTGCTGCCCTTCCTCTTCGGAGATGCACATTTGGAGCACTCCGATCGCGCTTTTCTTATAGAGTTCCCCTTCATGGACTTTGTAAGCTTTAGAACGCCGGACAATGTAGTGTGCTTCATTTTGGTCTTCGGGGAGCTCCTCCTATTTAGGTACGCAAAGAAAGGCTCAGTCCACGGGGCGATTACAGCCATGATTTCGTGGGCCGAAGATGTTATTTCGGTGGCAGAGCCTCCGATTGTGTCTGATGGTTCAGAATCTCAGGGAATGTTTGGATCCGTGCTAGTATTGCCGGACTCCCCTTCCCATACTACGGATGGCTTGAACAACCTTTCCAAGAATATGTTAGGTAGGATAGGGTCACGTTTAGCGCCGATGCAGGCGAGGACATCAGCCACTTGATTGTTTTCTTGAGCCACATGGTGGAATTCGAGCCCCTCGAACCGAGCTGACATTTTGAGGACGGCATTATGGTAGGCCGCCATTTTCGGATCCTTGGCATCAAAGTCTCCGTTTATTTGTGATATTGCGAGGTTCGAATCCCCGCACACTTCCAGGTGTTGGATGCCCATAGAGACTGCCATCCGAGGACCATGCAATAGAGCCTCATATTCGGCTGCATTGTTGGAGTATGTGTATAATATTTGGAGGACGTACTGGACCGTGTCTTTGGTGGGAGACGTCAGGACTACACCTGCTCCCAATCCGGCCAGCATTTTAGAGCCGTCAAAGTGCACGATCCAGTTGGATTATGCGTCGTACTCTTTAGGGAGTTCGGCTTCCGTCCATTCGGCGACAAAGTCGGCCAGTACTTGCGACTTCATGGCCCATCGTGGTTTGTACATTATGTCGAACGGAAGGAGCTCGATAGCCCATTTAGCAATCCGGCCCGTAGCATCGCGGTTATTTATTATGTCATTGAGTGGTACTTCAGAGGCTACTATAATCAAACACTCTTGAAAGTAGTGTCGCAGCTTCCGGGATGCCATGAAGACCGCGTATGCTATTTTTGATAGTGTGGGTATCAGGATTTGCATGGAGTGAGGACTATGGATACGTAATAAACTAGCTTTTGGAGCGGGAATTTGTATCTGTCAACCTCTCGTTCGACGACGAGTACTGCGCTTACAACTTGATGTGTTGCAGCTATGTATAGTAGCATAGGCTCGCCGATGTTCGGCGCTGTTAGGACTGGATTACTAGCTAGTAAGGTCTTTATTTCATCGAGGCCCGCCACGGCTGCATCCGTCCACACGAAGTGTTCGGTGCGCCGAAGGAGGCAGTAAAGAGGTAATGCCTTTTCTCCTAACCTGGAGATAAAGCGGCTCAAAGCAGCCACGCACCCGGCTAGTTTCTGGATGTGCTTGAGGTCTGTTGGTATAGCCAACTGCGATAGAGCTCGGATTTTTGCCGGATTCACTTCGATTCCTCTATTGGAAACAATGAAGCCCAGCAGTTTCCCAGAGGGGACGCCGAAAACGCATTTTTCTGGATTCAACTTGATGTCGTATGTCCGGAGGTTATTGAATGTAAGCCTCAAGTCATCTATTAGGGTTTCGACGTGTCTTGTTTTGATGACCACGTCGTCCACATATGCCTCCACTGTTTTGCCGATTTGCTTTTCCAGGCATGTTTGAATCATGCGTTGATAGGTGGCGCCGGCATTCTTGAGCCCGAAAGGCATAGTGTTGAAGCAAAAAGGGCCATTTGGCATTATGAGAGCTGTTGCAGCTTGGCCAGACTCTGCCATCTTTATTTGATGTTATCCAGAGTATGCGTCGAGAAAACACAGCGAGTCGTGTCCAGCTGTGGCATCGATGATCTGATCGATGTGAGGGAGGGGAAAGGGATCCTTGGGGCAAGCCTTGTTGAGGTCTTTGAAGTCGACACATAGGCGCCAGGATTTGTCCTTCTTTGGTACCATTACCAAATTTTCCAGCCAATCCGGATGTTTAATATCTCTGATGAATCCGGCCTCAAGTAGCTTAGCTAGCTCTTCCCCCATTGCTTGTCATTTGGGCTCTGAGAATTGCCTTAGGGTCTGTTTGACAGGTTTATATCCCTTTAGTATATTAAGGTTGTGATCGGCCAATCCACGCGGGATGCTCGGCATATCCGATGGGTGCCAGGCGAAAATGTCCCAATTTTCGCGTAAAAAGTCTCGTAGTGCGGCGTCCATTATGGGGCTCAACTGTGTGCCGATGGAAGCTATCTTCATGGGGTCCGTTGGATGGACTTGGAATTTGACTATCTCATCTGCAGGTTTAAATGAGGTGGACTTGGGTCGCTTGTCGAGTATCACGTCGTCCCTGTCCATGGTGGCCTGTAGCATTGTTAATTCTTCGGCTGCTAGGGCCTCGGATAATGCTTCTAGGGCCAGTGCTGCGGTTTTGTTTTCGGTGCGAAGTGCGACGTCCGGATCACTGGCTAGAGTGATGATTCCATTGGGCCCAGGCATCTTAAGCTTCATGTACCCGTAATGGGGTATGGCTTGAAAGCTTGTAAACGCATCCCACCCTAAAAGGGCATGGTATCCGCTGCTAAAGGGAGCCACCAGGAATGTGATTTCTTCGGACCTGTAATTTTCGTGGGTGCCGAATACCACATCGAGTGTGATTTTTCTCGCACACCGCGCTTCTCGACTGGGGATGATTCCCCTGAAGGTGGTGCCGCTTTGCTCGATGTGGCCTTTATCAATTTCCGTCTTGTTGAGCGTTTCTTCATAGATCAAGTTTAATCCGCTTCCGCCGTCCATGAGTACTTTGGTGAGCTGGAAACCGTCCATGATTGGGCTAAGGACCAGAGCGGCCGGCGCCCGGACACTCTGGAATCGAGGTTCATCACCGGCATTGAAGGTTATAGCATTGTCGTTCCAGGGGTTTATCTTTGCCACATGGCAAATTTCAGCGGAGCTTCGCTGAGCTCGCTTGCGCCTATTGTTTGAGGCGAAAGTCTCGAAGACTGTTAATACCGCATGGTGTTCGTTGGCAGGATGTTGTTCTGCTTTATGGCTTGCAAGAAGGTCCTCGCCACTTTTTGCAACCTACCGGAGTATCCAACATGCTCTAAGGCTATGAGTTGGTGTCGTGTTCGGAATACTATGGAGTTTACATGGTCCATTGAGCCATTCTTCCAATATGGTTCCCAGCCCCGGGGTGTGTTTTGGTTTCTTGGGGACAAGATCGGCCGACTAACGAGGGTTCGCCCATTTAGTTCGGACAAAGGTCTTGGTGAGAGCTGTACTGTCCCAAAATTCTGTTTGGGTTTTCCAGGCGCTTTCCATCGCACAGTACTTATGTACTATGATTGCTAAATCCGCGAAGCGTACTATGTCGCGGCGGCTTATAGCATTAAGGAGTCCTTTGTCCATGCAGTTTTTGTAGAAGAGTAAGACTACGTCCTCCTCGCAGCAGTCCTCGACCTTGTTAAGCGCAAGGAGGAATCTAGCCCAGTAGCGATGTACAGTCTCCTGGGGCTCTTGCCTGATGCGGGAGAGACGGTTTAGGTCCTAGTGGGTCTTGTTAGCTGAATCCGGATTCTGATCCGATCTAACATTCAGGGGTGTGGGAGGTTCCAAGCCTCACAGCTCGGGATCCGGAGTGCCGCCCAATTTCTTCGGCCCAATGCCCGGTTCTAAGTCCAGGACTTGGGTTATGTCTTCCTTTGAGCAGGTATTCGGCTCAAGGAGTTCGGTGATCCGGACATAGTTCGTCCTCAAAGTCGAGGGGCGGTCCATGTGTGGTTCCTCCACTACCGTTATCTCATGGGTGGCCGGCGGGGATCTGATGTCCCTTTGGTCAGGTTTAAGCCCGATCCGATCATAGTCCATAGCGACTCCCAGAGTGGTGATGCGATCCAAGAGCTCATTAAGGGATAAGAGCTCCATCGGATCTATCTGTTCGGCAAGTTCTGAACTGATGCGAAGGTTACGATTGATGACCCGAGAGGCCATCGCCGGCGCTATCGCCGATGGGGCGGCCATGATAAAGCCGCCAAGTCGGAGAGTTTGGCCTACAGCCAGAGCTCCCCCAGAGGTAATGTTGTCCCTAATGATGAGACGAGCCATCGAGCCTAGCAGCAACGACACAGAGGAACTCTCAATGAAAGCACCAATGTCGGTGTCAAAACCGGCGGATCTCGGGTAGGGGGTCCCAATCTGTGCGTCAAGGCTGATGGTAACAGGAAGCAAGGGACACATATGTTTACCCAGGTTCGGGCCCTCTCGATGGAGGTAAAACCCTACTTCCTGCTTGATTGATATTGAAGATATGGGTAGTACAAGAGTAGATTGTCGGTGTTCTAGGAACGGGGTACCCAGACTTGCCTGCCTGCAGCCTGCAGCGTGGCTCAAGGAGTGTCCCAGTACGGCCCATCTTCATCAACGCATGCCCAAGACCCTCGCGAGGGGCCAAGCCTCGCGGGGCGGACGACAGGAGGCTTCCTAAGGCACGGCCTCGTCAGGCTGGCTCGCGAGGAGGCGGAGAGATCAAGGTGGGGTACCTCATGAGGTGCCCATGACGCAAGCCATGACGACCAAGGCCAGGCGGGCGCCGGCCTGTGTAGAGGCCTTGTTTCCTCTTTGGTGCAAAGGGGGCAAGCACGGGCAAGGGTATCAACTAAAGGCAACCATTTCGGTGCAACAAGACCAAGACCAGCAGGATGGCAGAACGGAGGTCATTGTGGAGCCCAAGCCGGCGTCATCGTCAGGGTCTTTTGCAGGCGAGGACAGCTTTAGTCAGGATAAATGTACTAGATGTTCCCCTTCAAAAGGGCCAACTGTTGGCGCCCTTCCCGCTCAATATTTGGGACGAGGCCCGGGGCCTTCGCCTATAAATAGGACTAGCCACCCACAGGGTGGAGGCATCGAAAGAACAAGGATAGAAAGACAGAGAGAGAGAGAGAGAGAAGAGACTGAACTCCCCCTAGCAGTTCATCGCACCATCCAAGAACAGACCCTCACGAGGTTGTTCTTCTCTTGTACTGTTCCTCGTCAGCCCCAGAGGCAATCCACCACACCACAAACTGGAGTAGGGTACTACACCACAATGGTGGCCTGAACCAGTATAAATCTCGTGTCCCTTGTGTTGTTCTTCGTGTAGTTTCGATCCTAGTGAGGCAGTGAGACATGGGTAGGCTGGAGGTGTGATCTCCGCGTGCACCCCAGTGTTCGAACCTTGAGGGTCTGCCGGAACCCGAAATCTAACATTTGGCGCGCCAGGTAGGGGTGCGCCAGAGCTTTCCCTTCCACCAACCCGCTCTTCGCCAACACCGCGGTCCGCCCTCATGATGGGCGACGCGCCGCCCGCTCCGGTCGCCAGCACGGGGGCCAGGGGGCTCCGAGCCTTGGCCCCCGCCCTGCGACAGGTGTAGTGGCCGAACAAGTTCAAGCCGGAGATGCCACCGCGCTACGACGGCACGGCCGATCCGCTAGCTTTCCTGCTGGCATACGAGGAGTCCGTCCTCGAGGCCGGGGGCGACGACAGGGTCATGGCTGACTGGTTTCCCATGGCCCTCACTGGCGTCCCGCGCATGTGGATGCTCCACCTGCCGACGGCTTCCGTGGCCTCCTGGGAGGAGCTGCGCGGCCTCTTCCTCGCCCAGTACACTACACCGGCGCACCCGGTCGTCGCAGCACTCCTAGGTGGCTCGCAGGCACCACCTTCAGGCCGCCACATCAAGTCATTCGTCCGCCAGATCGGCGCCGCTTCCGCGTCGTGTGGGGCGCCTCCGGGCTGGGCGGCGCCTAAAGCCGATCTGGCCTTCAGCTCGGATGATCACCCCTCCAACTCGGCCTGCTCGGGCATGCTCCCAATGCTATGCACCCCCACCATCTGTCAGGTGGCCGTCACCAGGACCCTAATCGATGGTGGTGCGGGCCTCAGCGTGCTCTCAGTGGAGGCCTTCAGCCTTCTCCACGTACCGCTGGAGCGGCTGCAGCCCAGCAGGCCCTTCTTGGGCGTCGGAGGCGGCTCCACCGGCTCCCTGGGGCAGATCCGCCTTCCGGTGACCTTCGCCACCTACGACAACTTTCGTACGGAGCTAATCTACTTCGACATCGCCCCCATCGGCCTCCCATACAACACCATCCTTGGTTACCCGGCACTAGCCCGGTTCATGGCTGCAACTCACCCAGCGCACAACCTCATGAAGATGCCCGGGAGTAGCGGCGTCCTCACCGTGTCTGGAGACACCGGGGATGCGTTGCAAGCGCTCAAGCTCGCCTTCAAGGCCGCGGCGGTGGTGCAGCCCGCCGACTCAGACGCCCCTGAACCCAAGAGGGCTGCACCGGCCAAGAAGAAGCAGCTATTCACTCAGGACAAGGCGGAAACCAAGTAGGTACTGGTCGACAAAGACGGATCTACCAGCGCCACCTTCACCATAGGCGCCAACCTCGAGCCCGAACAAGAGGAAGCCTTGGTGAAGTTCTTACATGCGAACAAGAAGGTATTCGCGTGGGAACCTGATCAGCTGGCAGGGGTCCCGAGGGGCATAATTGAGCATCACCTCAATGTGTGCCCCAACGTGCGCCCCGTGAAGCAGAAGGCGAGGCGGCAGTCCACTGAGAAGCAAGCTTTCATCGTCCAAGAGACCCGCAAGTTGGAGGCGGCGGGGGTCATCCACGAGGTCCGTTACCCAGATTGGTTGGCTAACCCGGTTGTCGTGCCGAAGAAGGGGGGAAGGAACGCATGTGTGTCGACTTCACCAACCTCAACAAGGCCTGCCCCCAGGATCCGTTCCCGCTCCCTCGCATCGACCACATCATCGACTCCACCGCTGAGTACGACTTGTTGTGCTTCCTGGATGCCTTCTCTGGCTACCACCAGATCAAGATGGCAGTAAAAGATGTAGAAAAGACGGCCTTCCTGACCCCATGCGGAGTGTACTGCTATACATGCATGCCGTTCGGGCTGCGCAATGCCGGTGCGACCTTCCAGCGGCTGATGCACATCGCCTTGGGCCGGCAGCTCGGGAGGAATGCTGAGGCTTACGTTGATGAAATTGTGGTGAAGTCTCGGGAGGCAAAAACCCTGATACAGGACTTGGAGGAAACCTTCGCGAGCCTAAACGAAGTGGACCTGTGGCTCAACCCGGAGAAGTGTGTGTTTGGAGTCCCCTCGGGCAAGCTCCTGGGTTTCCTCGTATCCCATCGAGGCATCGAGGCCAACCCAGAAAAGGTAAAAGCAGTCGAGGACATGAGCCCGCCAAAGACCCTCAGAGAAATGCAGAAGCTCACCGGGTGCGTAACCGCGCTAGGGCGCTTCATCTCCAAACTGGGGGAATGAGCGTTGCCCTTCTTCAAGCTGATGAAGAAGAAGGGCCCCTTTGAATGGACTGAAGAGGCCGACAAGGCGTTCCAGGATCTCAAGAGGTAGTTGACCAGCCCCTCGGTGATGGTGGCTCCGCGCCCTCAGGAGCCCCTGGTGCTCTACCTTGCGGCCACCCCCTACTCTGCTAGCGCAGCCCTGGTGGCTGTTAGGGAGGAGCGTAGGGCTAAGGCCGCAGCAACCGTCTGGGTTAAAGCAAAGCAGGGCCAAGAGGGCCTCACAGAGACCGCGACTGCAGCCGAGAGGACCAGCCACAGCAGGGAAGCACACCCGGAGCAGAGGAGGCCCCTCCAGGCGACCAGTCGCTGGGGGCTCCGTTGTCTCAGGAGGCGCCCCGGCCTCCGGAGGACACTGGCGGCGCCAGCACTCCCAACCTAGTCGAGAACCCTGTGTCCTTCGTCAGCATGGTGTTACGGGACTCAAGGGCGCGGTACCCCATGCCTCAGAAACTCCTCCTCGTGCTATTGGTGGCCTCGCGCAAGCTGCGGCACTATTTCCAAGGTCATCCCATCAAGGTTGTCTCAGCATACCCCTTGGAAAGGGTGCTCAGGAGCCCCAACTCAGCTGGAAGAGTCGCTGAGTGGAACATCGAGCTGCAAGCGTTTCAGATAGAATTCAGCACAACAAGAGTCATCAAGGGGCCGCGCTTGTGGACTTCATGGCGTAATGGGCAGTGGCGCCAGGCCTCGAAGCTGGCAAGGATCGATCGCTCTCCCCAGGGAACGAGGCACCGGACGGATGGGTCATGTACTTCGATGGGGCGTTCTCTCGGCACGGCGCGGGGGCTGGTGCGATGCTCATATGCCCCACTCAAGACAAGCTCTACTACACCGTACAACTTTGTTTCCAGCACGGGGAAAAGGTCTCCAACAACATAGCAGAATATGAAGGCCTGATAGCAAGCCTGAAGGCTGCGGTCGCCCTGGGGGTGAAGCGCCCCACCATCAAGGGCGATTCACAGCTCCTCGTCAACTTCTCCAACAAAGTATACGAACCAAAGGACGAGCACATGGAAGCCTACCTTGCGGAGGTCCGCAGGATGGAGAAGCAGTTTTGGGGGCTGGAGTTGCAGCATGTGCCTCGCGGCACCAATCAAGAGGCTGATGACATCGCCAAAAGGGCATCCAGGCGGCTACCTCAGGAGCCCGGCGTCTTCGAGGAGCGGCTCTTCAAGCCCTCGGTGACGCCATCACTGTCAAGCACGGCGCAGCCTCAGGGGGAGCTCCCCCAGCCGCCTACCTCGGGAGCCCCGGTCTGCGCACTACTAGGAAAAGGGCTATAGATAGGATTGACTCTAATGGCACATCAGGCCTGTAGTGCGCCACTACTATATACTAATGGCGCACTAGTTTGTGATGCGCCATTAGAGTGGAAGACACTAATGGCGCACCAGATAAAAGGTGCGCCACTAGTAATAATTTTTTTTTCATTTTTACATACATACTAATGGCGCATCCGACCGAAGTGCGCCATTACTAGTTCTAACTAGTAATGGCGCACCAGATAGAAAGTGCGCCATTAGTATATTTATGAATATGAAAAAATATTGAATATTCATGAGGACACTTGATCTCGATCCCCCTCCCTCTCGATAGCTATCCCCCTCGCCAGATCCCCCTCGCCGCCGAGCACCCCCCGCACCCTCCCCCCGCTC
>NC_041383.1:223453613-223471514 GCF_002162155.2 Triticum dicoccoides
ACCGCCGCCGCCGACACCCCGCACCCTCCCCCGCTCCACCGTCACAAATGAATGCAACTAAAAATAAAAAACAATTTTGATTATATTTTCAAATAAAAAATTTGATGATATTTTCAAATAATAAATTTGATGATATATTTTCATATTCATAAATATTTTCAAATAACAAATTTGATGATATTTTTTAAAAAATTATTACTGTTTCATATTCACATTCATTTTCTAAAAAATTATTAGATGCAACAAAAAATAATAATAATAAATTTACTTATGGCAAAAAATAATTAAAAAAACATACTGATGGCGCACCGCCAGTGGGTGCGCCATTAGTAATCTTGCCCCCTAGCTAATTCGGCAGTCCCACACCCTCGCCAGATTCACTTCCCCCCGCCGCCACATGCGCGCCCCCTCCTTCCGCCCCCCCTCCTTCCGCCGCCCGGTCATCGTCGCGCCACCATGCTCGCCCGCCCTCTCCCCCGCTTGCCTTCTCCGCCAGATCCCGAGTCTTGCCGCCGTGTTAGCCGCGGCCATCGCCAGACCCCTCCCCTCCTAGGTCAGTGTCGTCCATCTCCTCGCTGGCACCTCCCTCTCCGGCCATCTTCCCCACCCCGTGACGCGCCCGCGCCGGCCTCCCCCGCGCCTCCGCCTCCGTGCCCGTGCAGGCCTCCCCCACGCCTTCGCCTCCGCGCCTGCGCCGGCCTCCCCCAGGCGCACCAATGCCACTCCCGCAGCCGACACCGCCACGCCCTCCACCCTCCTCCCCGCTGTCAGCCCCGCCCCCAAGTCTGAAGCTCCCCGGCTCGCCGCCACCCGCCGCGCTCCCCATCCAAAGCCCGTGCCTTCTACGCCGCCCCCACCACCATCCCTAATCCCCATCACAGCGTCCGTGGCGGGCTGCTCAGCGCTGACGTTGCCTCGGACCTCTGCCGCCTGCTACCTTCCCATCTCCATCCCTTTCCTATGACCTAGTACCTGTCCACATCTCCTCCTGAGCCCCATCTCCACCCCCCCCTCTCCATTCGAGTTGCTCGACATGAACCCTGACCCTCTGTTGTTTGTTTTTTTAGGTTTAGCTACTATTCTGTCCGAGATTGCCAAGCTGTACTGTTGGTTGTAGTGGTGTTGTTCTCCCAGGTTGAAGGTATTTTGAATCATGTGGTCTTCATTCGAGCAGCTCGACATGAACCCTGATCCTCTGCTGGTTTTTATTTCGCAGGTTGACCTGTTGTTTTGTCCGAGATTGCGGTGGTGTACTGGTGGTTGCAGTGGTAATCTTCTCCCAGATTGCAGTGGTGTTCTTCTCCCAGGTTGAAGGTAATTCTTGATCCAAACTTATGCAAATTCTTTACTGCTGTCTTCTTGTATGCTATGCATGTTTTATTGTGTGCACAACATCTTACAATTAGATAATTGCAATTAAATCTGAGAATGGTTTTGCTATAACCGGGTTCCTTGGGTCGGTTCCTCTATGTTGGTATGTGTAGTTCAGGTGTTAACGGGCGGACTCTGGCAATGGTTTAGTTTAGTTTGGTTTTGTCTACCAAATGGTTGGGTATAATCAAGTATGGGCTCAAACAGTTTTGGTTCCAAGCAGTTAAACCCATGGGTCATACCCGGTTTGCGAGAACAATTTAGGCATGTTTGCTCCACGGCTGCCCGTGGAGGAGCATGCGCCGCCGCTCAGCCGCAGGGACGCCATGGTGGTCCACGGCCTCAACGTAGGTGACGCCATCCACCTCGCTCGTAGATGTATCTTCGCACAGCACCGTGACGGTGGCGACAGTGCGGCCGAAGGCCTCGCCATTGAAGTGCTGCATGACGAGCACGACAGGTGCCCTACGTTGCACTGCCAATAAAGGTTCAGAGACAATCGAGAAGCAAGATCAAAACGCAAAATAGGATTAATTGATCTAGTACTAATTAGCGACGAGGTTCAATGGCAGCTTGTCAGGCGTGGATCCCAACAGGACCTTGTGGGTGCCCATCTTGCTGAACCTCCTGAATGTGACCTTGCGAGCTGCCTTATGTCTTGACCCATTAGAGCAAACAGTTTTCAACCCACTCAGTAAATGGGTTTAACCCATAGATGGGCACTCGGTTTAGTTCAGTTCGGTGAAAATATCTGGTGGGTTTGGTTTAAGTTTGGTTGTTAATTTTTTAAATGGGTTCGGTTGAGGTTGGGCTGACAAAAATTTTCATACGGGCTCAGTTGAGGTACGGTGCAGTTTTCAAACCATCCTCAGGATTAATTGCAATGTAGCAGAGTCATGTGAGATCAATTAGATTTGGTTTATTGCATATGCATTGTGTTTAACTAAGTGGAACTTCCATGCCTTGTGCACCATTTTTTTTACAATGGCAAGGTTTACGAACATCTTTGATTCCTAAGAAAAGCATGGCAAAAATTCAAAATGCATAGACTATAATTTTGCCATGGGAGATGCATAGGCTATATT
The DNA here is from genome assembly GCF_002162155.2 of Triticum dicoccoides. Classification (NCBI taxonomy): domain Eukaryota; kingdom Viridiplantae; phylum Streptophyta; class Magnoliopsida; order Poales; family Poaceae; genus Triticum; species Triticum dicoccoides. The sequence goes on from NC_041383.1 coordinate 223,456,070, forward strand.
TGCCATGGGAGATGGTGGTTGCAGTGGTTGCAGTAGTGGTTGCAGTGGTTGCAGTAGTATAAATTCCATGATGCATAGGCTATATTTGCCATGGGAGATGGCAATTTTGTTGGATCATGATCCAGAGATTGAAAAAATGCATAGACTATAATTTCCTGGCATGATCCATAGAATAAAAATGTAGAATAAAAAATGCCATGATCCATACACTATAATTTTCATGATGCATAGACTATATTTTCCATGGCCCGGTGCAAAAGAAATTTGCCATGTTGCAAAAAGAAAAGAAATTTTCCATGGTGCATATATTAAAAACAATGCCACGATCCGTAAAATACATTTTTCATGCTCCATGAAAGTAAATTGCCATGGTCCAAATGTAGCAGAAGTTTCAAGTAGTGCTTTGTTTCTGTGTTTAAATAGGCATCAAACTTTCTATTCTTTCTGTGTCCAAATGAAAGCAGAGGACCATATGGTCTGTGGCCTTTTCATCCATATGAAAGTAGAGGCACATTGTGGTGCTAGTTTGCTGGGTCTTGTCTCCGACCATTGTGTCGTGATGAATTTGCAGGTACCCCGAGAGGCCCTTGAGTTTGCCGGAATGTCGGTTAACTTCCGTTCCGGCAAATTTGGGTACTCCATATGTCCTATTTTCAGCAAAGGTAATGCTGAAATTTTCCGTGAATTTTAGCATGACTTTGCTAAAAATAGGACATATGGGGTACTTGCGACTAATGTCTGTTATCATGCATGTTTTATGATCTGTTTTAAGGGTACTAATTGGTCTCTTCTGCTGCTTATCAGAGATGGCGGGAAGCAGCCACCGCCGCTCTGCGACACCGCAGTACGAGTTGGATGCTTCCGAGTTCTTCACTATCATACTTGAGACTTCAGTATCATCCATGACGCAGGTATATAAAATGAGATATCTCCCCTTCACCCATCTCATTATGATATCTGTTGTTTGCTACATCACTCATTGTCCCAAACTGCAGAGGCTGCCTGACAGTTTTATGAACATGCTGATGGGTGAAGATTCGCCAAATAATGTGAAGCTGCGACAGGCCGGCAGCGGGTTTCGTAGGCAGTGGGATGTGGAGTTAGTGATCAAGAAGGGCCACATGTACTTGTCTCGTGGGTGGGAGAAGTTCTACCGTGCCTACGACCTGCGGCTAGGGTACTTCCTTCTCTTCAGGTATGACGACGCCAGCATGCTCATCGTGAAGGTGTTCAACATGACTATGTGTCGCTTGCGCTACGCTGCCGATGATGATGCCGGTATGTTCTGCCTCTTCTTATTCTTCTACATTTGGCTTTGTCTCACATTGATTGTTAACGGTCATTGTTGCATTTTGGACAGGTAATGGGAGCAGCAGCAGCGACACTGGCTACAGCCAAAGCAGCAGCGACTATGGCTGTAGCGAAAGCAGCAGCGATTCTGGCTGTAGCGAAAGCAGCGGCGATTCTGGCAGCAGCATAGACAACAAGAAGGATGATCCGGACTGGAGTGCGGGAGAAGAGGAGCAGAGTGAGGATGAGGAGCTGCAGGATGGCAATGGGCATCAGGCTGAGGATGACCTAGCACTGGTGGTGGCTGACCAAGGGCAAGAGATGGTGGTGGCTGACCATGGGCAAGAGATGGAGGTGGCTGAGGATGACCTAGCGATGGTCATGCCTGAAGGTGGCCTCACGATGGTGGTGGTGCCTGACAATGACCACGCACCGGTGGTGGCGCCGGCGATCCCACAGCTGGGCGACATGACCACGCCAATTGTGGTAGAAGACTACATCCCACTGCCTCCACTGCCTCCACCGCCTCGCTGCTCTAGGCGCATCAGGGAGAGGAAGGAGAAGGAGAAGGAGAAGAACAATGCATGAGAACTGAACTTTGTCAGGTATGTCAGATCTCCTATAGGTTAGTTATCCAAAATGATATATATATATACTTAGTTACCTATGTTATCTCTAATATGCTTAGTTTCCTATAGGTTAGCTTCATTTTTACCTAAGTTGGCTCTAATATGCTAACTTAGAGCTTATATGCTTAGTTTCCTATATGTTAGCTCCAAAATAACTTATGTTAGCACAAAATGATCAAGTTTACATAATAAGCTTATAGTCTTTTTCTTATTCTTCTTCTTTTCGAAAATGACATAGGTTAGCTTCATTTTACCTAAGTTGGCTCTAATATACTAACTTAGAGCTTATATGCTTAGTTTCCTATAGGTTAGCTCCAAAATAACTTATGTTAGCACAAAATGATCAAGTTTACATAATAAGCTTATAGTCTTCTTCTTATTCTTCTTCTTTTCCAAAATGACATAGGTTAGCTTCATTTTACCTAAGTTGGCTCTAATATACTAACTTAGAGCTTATATGCTTAGTTTCCTATAGGTTATCTCCAAAATAACTTATGTTAGCACAAAATGATCAAGTTTACATAATAAGCTTATAGTCTTCTTCTAATTCTTCTTCTTTTCCAAAATTCTTCTTATTCTTCTTCTAGTGTTCTTCTTCTTCTAGTATTCTTCTAGTCTTCTTCTTTTTCTTCTTCTAACTTCTTGTTTATCATTTTGCAGATTTGATTTAATTGATGGAAGCTTGCGTGGATGGAGTGCTTCTTTTCCATTTGTGTTTTTATTTTGTATCAATGTGAAACTTTTGTGAATTGATGGATAACGGTGTTGGATGAACAATGTGAAACTTTTGTAATATGTAACGATGGAACTATGTGTTGGCTATGTATGTATATATGATGGAACTTGTGTGTTGGCTATGTATGTATATATGATGGAACTTGTGTGTTGGCTATGTATGTATATATGATGGAACTTGTGTGTTGGCTATGATTGTTATATGGATGCTTGTTGTATATATATGTGTTGGATATCTCATAGGTGAAATAGTGACCTGAGATTAAGAAAAAAATTAAAAAAATTGTTACTAATGGCGCACTACCATGTGATGCGCCATTAGTATAGAAGACACTAGTGGCGCACTGTGGGCAAAACTAATGGCGCACTGCTTGGTGCGCCATTAGTATACCAGATACTAATGGTGCACCAGTGGTGCGCCATTAGTAAAAAAATACTAGTGGCGTGCTACTAATGGCGCACTGGTAATGCGCCATTAGTAGGCAAAACCAGTGCGCCATTAGTAGGCCTTTTCCTAGTAGTGGCTGCCCGACATCTAGAGCGTGCCTGCTCCTGGCGCTGGAACCTCAGGAGGGGTGCTGGATCATGGAGCTCAGGAGTTACCTGACATGAGGCACGTTGCCGGAAAAGGAGGAGGAAGCAAAGCATGTGGCACGGCAGGCCACGGCATACTGCCTTAAGGATGGGGAGCTCTACCGAAGAAGACCGAATGATGTGTCCCTACGTTGCATTTCCAGGGAGCAAGGGAAGGAGCTACTGGCAGACATACATGGTGGCGACTGTGGGCATCACTCGTCGTCACGAACCCTCGTTGGCAAGGCGTTCTGCAGCGGGTTCTATTGGCCCACGGCACTCAATGACGCTGTGGAACTGGTGAAAGCTTCCGAGTCCTATCAGTTCCATGCCAAGCAGATCCATTAGCCGGCGGGAGGTCTGCAGACTATACCCCTCTCATGGCCCTTCGTAGTCTGGGGACTGGATATCCTGGGCCCGTTCCCTCGGGCGCCAGGGGGCTACCGCTACCTCTACGTCACCGTGGACAAATTCACCAAGTGGGCTGAGGTGGAAGCTGTCTGCACCATCCCCGCAGGCTCCGCGGTCAAGTTCATCAAGGGCCTTGTGAGCCGATTCGGGCTGCCGAACCGCATCATCACCGACAACGATTCGCAGTTCACCAGTAACCTCTTCAAAACATACTATGCTAACCTTGGAATGCAGGTATGCTACGCTTCGGTGGCGCACCCGCGAAGCAACGGTCAGGCTGAGCGAGCCAACGCAGAGGTCCTGATGGGCCTCAAGACCAGGACCTTCAAGAAGAAGCTGGAGGCCTACGGCAGGGGCTGATACAACGAGCTCCAGTCCGTGCTGTGGTCAATCCACACGACCGCAACCAAGCCAACTGGCGAGACCCCGTTCTTTCTGGTTTATGGAGCTGAAGCCGTTCTCCCTCGCGAGGTCAGACGTCGTTCCGCACGGGTCCTGGCATTCGATGAAGCGCAGCAGGACGCCATGCGGGGGACGGATCTCTTGCTGGGGGAGGAGCATCGCCAAGAAGCCGCGCTGCGGGCAGCAAGGTACCAACAAGCACTGCGGCGATACCACTGCCGCAACATCCGCCCCAGGACTCTCGAGGTAGGGGACCTCGTGCTCATACAGGTTCTCTCCAGGGAGGGGCTGCATAAGCTCTCTCCCATGTGGGAGGGCCCGTTTAAGGTTGTTCATGTTTCCAGGCCTGGCTCCGCACGCTTGGAGACCCAGGAGGGGGTGCCCATCCAGAACGCGTAGAACATCCAACATCTCCAAAGGTTTTACCCCTGAAAAAGGCCCGGTGTCTGTGAAGAAGTTCAATGCCTGTGAAGTAGCTGTGTTTTGGAAAAGGCCCGGTGCTTGTGAAGAAGGCGAATGCCTGTGAAGTAGCTGTGTTTTGGAGAAGTCCCGGTGCCTGTGAAGAAGGCGAATGCCTGTGAAGTAGCTGTGTTTTGGAAAAGGCCCGGTGCCTGTGAAGAAGGCGAATCCCTGTGAAGTAGCTGTGTTTTGGAAAAGGCCCGGTGCCTATGAAGAAGGCAAACGCCTGTGAAGCTCGCCGCCCGTGACACTCTCACGTAATAATGAGTGGGGTTGTACATGCCCCGGAGTCTCTGGAGTGCCGCCCTCGGGCCTCGGGGGCTCCCGCCCACGCCCAGTGGTAGCACTTAGCTCCACACTGGTGAGAAGACGTCGAAGACTAGATTAGGTCCGGACGCGGCTTCTTTCATTTGCTTTCCGCAGTTGGCTTGTTTTTTCCTATTTGAAGTTTTTCTGAAGCTATTATCGTTCCGGACTCGCAACCCCTCGTCCGTTTCACTTGCTGGTTTTCATTTTCTCTCGCGCGAAGTCTCACGAGGGAGGAACATGGGCACCCTCGCGAGTGTTTTTCTGCCCCGGTGGTTTGGAACTTCCTTATCCGAGTCCGCTGCGGGAGCACCCCTCCCATTCCGTGCCCCACGGGCATCGCAACGTAGTCACGGGACTTGGGTTAGTTGTCCTCGCTACCAAGGCTGGAGATTATCCCCACTGGCTAAACCCTGCGGGACACAAGGCGCACGACAAGGCCCTAGCCTCAAGAGGCGAGGATCGCAACAAGCTCCCCCCCCCCAAGATAAGTGATTTCCACGCATAAGCACACGAAACAAAATATAGCACAGAAATGGTAGAAACAGCGTGCCAATTAAATAGCGACAATTCAACACACCCCCTTGGGGGACCAGACTACATTCTTTTTGCGCAGGAAAGAAAGGAAAGCAAAAGGGGGCATGACCTGCCCAGCGCCAACTCTCAGCGAAGGCTCGTACTGCCTCCGGAGCTCAGATGGATTCCGCGTCCCGCTTCATCGAGGCGTGACGTCGGACCGACCCACTGCCCTCTCCCAGGCGAGCGCGGTGGCGAGGGGGCTGGTCGCGACCACCACTGGAGGAGCTGCTATCAGAAGGGGAGTCACCGGAGCTTGGCGGGCCTCGGGCCCCGCTGCCCGCGCGCCCTTCGCCACCTTCACCCCGACCAACACCGGGGCTGGGCGCGCGGCCGAGGTCATCGTCTTCGGGGCAGCATCCGGCACGGCGGCCGTCTTCCTTGAACACCCTCACATAGAGGGTGGCATCGCCATCGAACTTGAAGTGCAGAGTGCATCGTCGGCACAGGCCGCGCGCGCGGGCAAATGTTTGCCAGTTGCGGGTCAAGGCTGCCTCCCCAGCGGTGGAGACCTCCAAGGTAGCCCAAGAGACCCTGCTGCAGCAACCATCTGCCTGAAGCCAAAGGCCGCCTGGGGCACCAGCCGGAAGCTCACCTATGAAGAAGCTGGGGAGCTGGAGCCACGTGCCGGTCGGGTCCGCCGACCACACGACAAACTCCGGCAGCACCTCCGCCGAGCGGAAGCACGGCCTTGGGGGTCGTGCAGCCCCAGCGTACCTCTCGATGGCAGCTGGACGCCCACCGCTGCGCAGAGGGTTGTTTCCACGGCCACGGGAGGCCGCAGCAGGGGCCGTAGGGTGCTTGCGAGGGCTGCCCCGGCCACGCTTGGCCGGAGGAGAGCCGGGCCCTTCCTGGCGAGCCTTCCCTTTCTCCGCGGCCGAGAACCTCTTCGGTGGGGCCATGGGTATGGCAAGCGGCCGAGAAGAAGACGGAGAGTAGGAAGGAGGGATGAACTGAAGGGGCTCGTGCTATTCCGTACATATAGCCGAGGGAGGCCAACCGTCGGCTTCCACGATCACAGGTAATCAGGACCCGTTTTGCATGCAGGGACTTGTCAAATCGCGCAGTTACCGAGGCGTCATGGGGGAGCCAAGACGCCCATGTACAATCAACCGCCACACGACGCCCTAGGCCGCAGGCTATTTGGGCCTGCGGCACTTCGCACTTGCCTCTTCGCTTCTCTGCTAAGCCAAGTCCGGGCGTGCCTTGGGCCCGGGGGCTACTGTCGGCGTTCTGGGAACGGGGGTACCCAGACTTGCCTGCCTGCGGCCTGCGGCGTGGCTCAAGAAGTGTCCCAGTACGGCCCATCTTCATCAACGCATGCCCAAGACCCTCGCGAGGGGCCAAGCCTCGCGGGGCGGACGACAGGAGGCTTCCTCAGGCACGGCCTCGTCAGGCTGGCTCGCGAGGAGGCAGCGAGATCAAGGCGGGGTATCTCACGAGGTTCCCATGACGCAAGCCATGACGACCAAGGCCAGGCGGACGCCAGGCGGGCGCCGGCCTGCGCAGAGTCCTTGTTTCCTCTTTGGTGCAAAGGGGGCAAGCACGGGCAAGGGTATCAAGTAAAGGCAACCATTTCGGTGCAACAAGACCAAGACTAGCAGGACGGCAGAACGGAGGTCATCATGGAGCCCAAGCCGGCGTCATCGTCAGGGTCTTTGGCAGGCGAGGACCAACTTTAGTCAGGATAAGTGTACTAGATGTTCCGCTTCAAAATGGCCAACTGTTGGCGCCCTTCCCGCTCAATATTTGGGAAGAGGCCCGGGGCCTTCGCCTATAAATAGGACTAGCCACCCACAGGGTAGAGGTATTGAAAGAACAAGGATAGAAAGACAGAGAGAGAGAGAGAGAGAGAGAGAGAGATAGATAAATAGATAGATAGATAGATAGAGAGAGAGAAGCGACTGAACTTCCCCTAGCAGTTCATCGCACCATCCAAGAACAGACCCTCGCGAGGCTGTTCTTCCCTTGTACTGTTCCTCGTCAGCCCCAGAGGCAATCCACCACACCACAAACTGGAGTAGGGTATTACACCATAATGGTGGCCTGAACTAGTATAAATCTCGTGTCCCTTGTGTTGTTCTTCATGTAGTTTAGATCCTGGCGAGGCGGTGAGACATGGGTAGGCTGGAGGTGTGATCTCCGCGTGCACCCCAGTGTTCGAACCTTGAGGGTCTGCCGGAACCCGAAATCCGACATAGATATACCACAACATCGTAGAGGCTAAACCCTAAGAGCTAGCCTATGATGGTATGATTGTAATTGTGATCGGCCTTCTAAGGACCAACCCCTCCGGTTTGTATAGACACCAGAGAGGGCTAGGGTTTACATGGAGTCGGTTACAAGGAAGGAAACACAATATTCGGATCGCCAAGCTTATCTTCCACGCCAAGGAGAGTCCTATCCGGACACGGGCCGAAGTCTTGAGTCTTGTATCTTCATGCTTCAATAGTCCGGACGTTGTACACAGTCCGGCTGTCTGGATACCCCCTAATCCAGGACTCCCTCAGACGTTAGTTAGGATGAGACCATTTTTCTAAACCATCTAAACTTCTCTTCTTTTCTGAAGCTTCCCCAACCCAAGATATACTTCCCTTGTTGACCTATCCCTTTCAACCTTTGTAGATGGTTGCCATACCCGAAGACTTCCTGACCACCGGATTCCCTGTGCTTCTCGAGGATAGCCTCCGGAAGTGCTAGTTTCACCGAGCCCCCATTTTCACCTACCATGTGAAGGAAATATGCCCAAGAGGCAATAATAAAGTTATTATTTAATTCCTTATATCATGATAAATGTTTATTATTCATGCTAGAATTGTATTAACCGAAAACATAATACATGTGTAAATACATAGACAAATATAATGTCACTAGTATGCCTCTACTTGACTAGCTCGTTAATCAAAGATGGTTGTGTTTCCTAACCATAGACATGATTTGTCATTTGATTAACGGGATCACATCATTAGGAGAATGGTGTGATTGACTTGACCCATTCCGTTAGCTTAGCACTTGATCGTTTAGTATGTTGCTATTGATTTCTTCATGACTTATACATGTTCCTACAACTATGAGATTATGCAACTCCCGTTTACCGGAGGAACACTTTGTGTGCTACCGAACATCACAACGTAACTGGGTCATTATAAAGGAGCTCTACAGGTGTCTCCCAAGGTACATGTTGAGTTGGCGTATTTCGAGATTAGGTTTTGTCACTCCGATTGTCGGAGAGGTATCTCTGGGCCCTCTCAGTAATGCATATCACTATAAGCCTTGCAAGCAATGTAGCTAATGAGTTAGTTACGGAATGATGCATTACATAACGAGTAAAGAGACTTGTCGGTAACGAGATTGAACTAGGTATTAAGATACCGACGATCGAATCTTGGGCAAGTAACATACCGATGACAAAGGGAACAACATATGTTGTTATGCGGTTTGACCGATAAAGATCTTCATAGAATATGTAGGAGCCAATATGAGCATCCAGGTTCCGCTATTCGTTATTGACCGGAGACGTGTCTCGGTCATGTCTACATAGTTCTCGAACCCGTAGGGTCCGCACGCTTAAAGTTAGATGACAATTATATTACGAGTTCATGTGTTTTGATGTACCGAAGATAGTTCAGAGTCCCGGATGTGATCATGGACATGACGAGGAGTCTCGAAATGGTCGAGACATGAAGATTGATATATTGGACGACTATATTCGGACACCAGAATGGTTCCGGGAGTTATCGGATATATATCGGAGTACGAGGGGGTTACCGGAACCCCCTGGGGGTTTAACGGGCCTCATGGGCCCAAAGTGGAGAAGAGGAGGGGCGACCAGGGCAGGCCGCGCGCCCCATCCCCCTCTAGTCCGAATAGGACAAGGAGGGGGGTGGCGCCCCCCTTTCCTTCCTCCCCTCTCACCCTTCCTTCCCCCTCTCCTACTTGGACAAGGAAAGGAGGGAGTCCTACTCCCGGTGGGAGTAGGACTCCTCCTGGCGCGCCCCCTCCTGGCCGGCTGCCCCCTCCCCCTTGCTCCTTTATATACGGGGGCAGGGGACACGTCTAGACACAACAATAATTGATCCTTGAGATCTATTATCCGTGTGCGGTGCCCCCCTCCACCATATTCCACCTCGATAATATCGTAGTGGTGCTTAGGCGAAGCCCTGCTTTGGTAGAACATCATCATCATCACCACGCCGTCGTGCTGACGGAACTCTCCCTCGACACTCGGCTGGATCGGAGTTCGAGGGACGTCATCGAGCTGAACGTGTGCAAGAACTCGGAGGTGTCGTGCTTTAGGTGCTTGATCGGTCGGGCCGTGAAGACATACGACTACATCAACCGCGTTGTGCTAACGCTTCCGCTTTCGGTCTACAAGGGTACGTGGACAACACTCTCCCCTCTCGTTGCTATGCATCACCATGATCTTGCGTGTGCGTAGGATTTTTTTGAAATTATTACGTTCCCCAACACCATGAGCATTGGATCAATGACACCAAGACGGAGTACCATGTGTAAGTAATCGAGAAGGTTAATGACCCTCCAACAAGTTGGTTCTTCGAGGGGCCACATATGGCAACACTAGTCCTCGTCATTGAGACTACAACACTCAAGGCACTAACTCGCCTTCGAGGCCTTCTTCTAGAGATGGCAGACGAGTTAGGAACCAGCTTCTTGCCTCATTGGAAGGAGGGTGAGGACGAGAGCAGTGCATCAGCTCCACCACTCGAGGAAGGACTTCCACTCCGATTCCGGACCTACTTCATCCTTTGTGCCGACAGCTTGGCACAACACTTGGCCTCGGAGTCAATGGAGCTCCTAAAGGAACTCCACGAGACTAAGGCACTTCTTTGCCAAGTGCAAGGGAAGACGGATAGGATCAAGAAGGAAGGTGCTCCCCCTGGACAACCCGCAGTCGCATATCGAGGCCGAAGGCCCCCAGTTGATGCACCTGCCAATGATGGAGAACCACCCCAGCGATGCCGTATGACGGCAAGGGACAACCGCAAGCTCTTCATCACCCCACCAGCAAAGCAACGCCGCGTTGAGCTCCCCCACTCCCCCACTCCTTCAAGTAATGAAGAAAGTCAGGCTGATGATGACAAGGAGGAAGACCCTGAAGAGCCAGAGTACGCGACCGAGCATTCCCCCACATAGGCACCTCTCTAGACTAGGGTGAGCTAGTCCATAACCCTAAGGTAGGATAGGTCGTGTATCCCCTATGCGAAGTTGAGTCCAATTAATGGTTCAAATGAAACCATGTAGTGTTGTGTTTGCTTTTGGTCGTGCTTGATGGAAGTCATACTCTTCCTTCGGGAACTTGTAAACGACTACATCACCTATTTGGATTTCTTAATGAATGTGTTTGGCCCTTTTGGCCCTTGCATAAAAACAACTTGTGTCATACCAACCCCCTTACTAGGAATCCCATCTATCTTGCTTTCCCATCATCTTTTCCAATTATGATACCTTGACCGCTCCAATAGGATGCCTGTTGTAACCCGTACTGGTAACTCTACCCAACAGCAAGGAGCCGGAGGATCCACCCAAGGAGGAGCCAGCTAGGACCAAACCCAAGGACAAACTCCTTCACCGCCTCCACCTCCGAACATGGACGTGCTCAGCTTCTCCAAGCCTTCCGAGAGGAACGCCAAGCCAACACTGCAGCCCTCCAAATGATTGCTCAAGCTGTCACCAACAACCGCCAGCTAGCAGGGAACGGCAATGGACGTTCCATGTTGGCTGAGTTCAAGAAGCATGCACCATCCACCTTCATTGAGACTGCTGAACCCCTGGATGCAGACTACTGGGTCTGCACCATTGACGATCTATTGGAACTAGTTGGCTGCACTGAAGACCGTGAGAGGGTGGCTTATGCTGCCCACTGTCTCGGGGGAACTGCTAGAGCTTGGTGGGATGGATTCAAGGTCATGCATGCTGGGCAAGCCATCACATGGAATGGCCTCAAGGCAGAATTCCGCAAGGCCCATATTCCTTCTGGAATCATGGCCATCAAGAAGCGTGAGTTCCGAGCCCTGAAGCAAGGAAGTGGCACTGTCAAGGAGTACATGTAGAAGTTCAGTGTTCTGTCGAGGTATGCTCCTGAGGATGTTAGCACTGATGCTGCCAAAAGAGAGCGCTTCATGGAAGGCCTTAATCAGACTCTTCAGTACTCGCTTGTTGTGTGTGACTGCCCAACCTTTCCTAATCTGGTGAACAAGGCACTCATGCTTGAAGACAAGCAATGTGCTTTGGATGATACCTGTAAGCGCAAGATGATCAGCAAGGGTAGCTCCAGCAACCAGAAGCCTCACCAGTGGCAGCCAGCCCCAGTCAGGCCGACCTATCAGCAGCCAAGAGCTCCCGCACCCCGCACCAACTATCAGCCTCAGCAATACACCAACCCCAGGCCAGCTTAGAACAACCCCAATAACAATGGTGGCAACAAGATAAACAATGCAAACCAAGTCAATTGCTTTGGATGTGGTCAGTCAAGACACGTCTCGAGGGTGTGCCCCAACAAGAAGCCCGATGCTTCGTGCCCCAATGCGCGGAACCCAGGACAAGGCCACGGAATGCCACCAAGGAACCAAGCTCCCTGCAACCCGCCCAACAATGGCAAGGGGCGTGTGAACCACATCACTACAGAAGAAGCTCAGGAAGACACGGACGTTGTGCTGGGTATGTTCCTTGTCAACTCATCACCTGCAACTATCTTGTCTGATTCTGGAGCCACGCATTCATTTATCACCCAAATGTTTGCATTAAAAAGTGGCATGACCCCTACACCCCTGAATAATCCCATGGTGGTATAAACCCCCAGAGAAGAGATGAGAGCCAAGATAGGGTCTCAAGGAGTCGAGATCAACATTAACGGGGTAGAATTGCTAGCAGACCTTATCGTCTTAAGATCACAAGGCTTGGACGTGATCTTGGGAATGGATTGGCTCAGCAAGCACCAAGGCTTGTTAGATTGTGCCAACCGGACTGTCACAATGGCCAATGACCAAGGAGTTGAAGTTGAGTTTACCCCAACCCCTCCTCTGCCCAAGCCACCCAAGTCAACTGTCTAATTGAAGTTGGATTGGAGCAAGTGCCAGTTGTATGTCAATACCCCGATGTCTTTCCTGATGAGTTACCGGGAATGCCTCTTGATCGTGACATTGAGTTCATTATTGAGCTCATGCCCGGAGCAAGACCCATCTATAAGAAGCCTTATAGAATGGGATCGGAGGAATTAGCAGAACTGAAGAAGCAACTGGCCGAGCAGTTGAGGAAAGGATTCATCTGTCCTGATGCCTCACCTTGGGGATCACTTGTTCTGTTTGTGGAAAAGAGGGACGGTACCATCCGATTATGTGTTGACTATCGTTCCCTTAATGATGTCACAATCAAGAACAAGTATCCACTCCCTAAGATAAAAGACGTGTTTGATCAGCTGAATGGTGCCAAGGTATTTTCCAAGATCGATCTCAGGTATGGGTACTATCAGCTGAAGATTAGACCCCAAGACATTCCGAAGACGGCATTCGTAACCCAGTATGGCTTGTATGAGTACACAACCATGTCGTTTGGGTTAACCAATGCCCCTGCCTACTTCATGTACCTCGTGAACAAAGTTTTCATGGAGTACCTGGACAAGTTTGTTGTCGTCTTCATAGATGACATACTCATATTTTCCAAGTCTGAAGAAGAGCATGAGCAACACTTGAGAATGGTCCTAGATGAGCTTCAAGAGCACCAGCTTTATGCCAAGTTCACCAAGTGTGAATTTTGGCTGCGTGAAGTTGGATTCTTGGGTCATGTCTTGAATTTCGAAGGGTTGTCAGTGGATCCCACCAAGATTCAAGCCGTGACTGAATGGCAAACCCCGGGCAATGTGAAGGAAGTCAGAAGCTTCCTCGGACTCGTGGGATATTACCGCAAGTTCATCGAAGGATTCTCAAGCATTGCCCGGCCTATGACTCAGCTCTTGAACAAGGACAAGAAGTTTCAATGGACACCGAAGTGTGAAGAGAGCTTCCAAGAGCTCAAGAAGAGATTAACCACCGCCCCCGTTCTGGCCACACCTGATATTCACAAGGAATTTGTGATATATTGTGATGCATCAAGAACCGGGCTTGGAGGTGTTCTGATAGAAGAAGGCAGAGTCATAGCATATCTATCTAGAAATCTACGTCCTCACTAAGAGAACTACGCTACTCATTGTCGGTGTTCTCGGAACGGGGGTCCCCAGACTTGCCTGCCTGCGGCCTGCAGCGTGGCTCAACCAGTGGCCCAATAAAGACCGTCTTCATCAATCAAAGCTCAAGACCCTCGCGAGGGGCCAAGCCTCATGGGGCGGACGACACAAGGCCTCCTCATGAGTGGCCTCGCCAGGCAGGCTCGCGAGGAGGCGGAGAGATCAAGGCAAGGGGTACCTCGCGAGGTGCCCGTGACGCAAGCCATGACGATCAAGACCAGGTGGGTGCTAGGCGGGCGCCAGCCTGCGCAGTGTCCTCGTTTCCTCTTTGGTGCAAAGGGGGCAAGCGCAGGCGCGGGGTACCGAGGCATCAGGCAAAGGTTTCCATATCGGTGCAACGAGACCAAGGCCAATGGAGCGGCAGGACGGAGGTCACCGTGGAGCCCAAGACGGCGTCATCACCAGTGCCTTTGGCAGGCGAAGACCACCTTTAGTCAGGATAGCTTGTACTAGTTGTCCCCTTTCAAAATGGCCGTTGTTGGATCCCTTCCTGCTCAATATTTGGGAAGAGGACCAGGGCTTCTATAAATAGGGCTAGCCACCACAGTAGAAGGCATATCATCCAGAGCCAACAAAGACGGGTCGATTCCTACTCAAGCACACCCATCAAACCCAAGAACACCTCTCCTCGCGAGGCTGTTCTTCCTCTGTACTGTTCATCATCAGCCCAAGAGGCAATCCACCACACCACACACTAGATTAGGGTATTACACCACAACGGTGGCCTGAACCAGTATAAACCTCGTGTCTCTTGTGTTGTTCATCGATCTAGCCAAGGGATCGTGGCAAGGCTGAAGGCGTGTTTCGGTAGGGAGAGATCTTCGTGTGCACCCCAGAGTTCGAACCTTAAGGATTTTGCCGGAACCCGATATCCGACATTTGGCGCGCCAGCTAGGGTGCGCCGGAATCTTCTTTCCGCTGATCCACGTCCCATCACTTCGTTGCATCCATGGCAGATGCTCGCCGAGCTTGTGCCGAGCGCCGAGCTGCTCTCGCCGCCCGCGTTGCCCAGATGGCTCCCGTCGGTGGCCCTCCTCGTCGTTCTTCATCGCCTGCCGCCAACGGCGCCACCGGCCTGGCGGGGAACGAGCAGCAAGCATCTTCGCTGCACCCCTCAGTGCGGCGGGAAGGCCGCACCGCCACTCCATCTCTAACCCCAGCTGGTTCATCGTCTCACGCTCGTCGCCCCCACGGACGCGCATGCCGCTTTGCTCCTGGCACGTGAGCTCCTGCACTACCGCCCCGTCGACGACCTCTACGAAGAATGGCTAGCTCGCATCACCGAGCTCGTCAGCGTCGCATGGGTCTCTCCTGCGCCGTCCCTCTCGCTGCCTCACCCTCCGTCATGCATGGGTGATGTAGCTCAGGGAGCGCCTCTGCCACCTCTCCCCCAAGACGGCACCCTAGCTCCAAGGCGCGTGCTTCTGGACGTGACCCACTGCGTCTAGCGCCCGCGCGACAAGAAAGAAGTTGCCAAGAAATCCCTCGACCTCAAGAAGGTGCTCACGTGCTCCCTCACTAGCACGACAAGACCGCGTCCCTGCACCAGCGCGCCAAGACCTTGTGTCGCCCCTAGCAACGATGCGCGGGTACCACCAAGAGCAAGCCCCGCGTCTGCAAAGGGCTCCGGTGGCCATGGAAGGTTGCCGTGCCTTCACCACGGAGCTGCGTAGCGTCGCCTGGCCGGGCAAGTTCAAGCTAGATCTGCCTCCTTGCTACAACGGTACTGCCGACCCCGCGGAGTTCCTGCAGCTCTATGAGCTGGGCATCAAGGCGGCCAACAGAGACGAGAAGGTCATGGCGAACTGGTTTCCCATGGCGCTCA
>NC_041383.1:223471734-223597519 GCF_002162155.2 Triticum dicoccoides
GCCGCATCAAGCAGCAGCCTGGAGAGACCCTGCAGAAATACATCCAGCGCTTCAACAGCGCCCGCCTTAAGATCCCCAAGGTGACCGACGAGGCCATCATCTCAGCGTTCTCTGATGGCGTCCACGACATCAAGATGAAGGAGGATCTCGCCATCCACAAGGAGTTGTGCACATCCCTGGAGCTATTCAACCTGGCGACCAAGTGCGCAAGAGCTGAGGGGGGACGCCTCTCCCTCCTCGAGCTTCCAGCTGCTGACCCAAAAGAGAAGAAGGCCAAGGCCAAGGACGTGAAGTGCAAAGGAGCAGTCGTGCTTGCAGCAGAACCAGACACGAAGCATGGCAGGGACCAGCCGGAGTCGTCCAAGGGTAGTCGACCATTCTGCGCCTATCACGACCTCCACACCCACAACACCAACGAATGCCAAGAGCTCAGGGCCGTTCGAGAAGGACGCTTCGGTCGACCCCCCGAGCGCAACAACCGGGGCTGCTGTCGGTGTCAAAACCGGCGGATCTCGGGTAGGGGGTCCCGATCTGTGCGTCTTAGGCTAATGGTAACAGGAGGCAAGGGACACAATATTTACCAGGTTCGGGCCCTCTCGATGGAGGTAAAACCCTACTTCCTGCTTGATTGATATTGATGATATGAGTAGTACAAGAGTTGATCTACCACGAGATCATAGAGGCTAAACCCTAGAAGCTAGCCTATGATGATCATGATTCTGTCTCTAAGGAATAAAACCCTCCGGTTTATAGAGACACCAGAGAGGGCTAGGGTTTACATGGAGTCGGTTACAAGAAAGGAAATATAATATTCGGATCGCCAAGCTTGTCTTCCACGCAAAGGAGAGTCCCATCCGAACACGGGACGGAGTCTTGAGTCTTGTATCTTCGTGGTCCAACAATCCGGCCAAAGTATACAGTTTGGCTGTCCAGATACCCCCTAATCCAGGACTCCCTCAGTAGCCCCTGAACCAGGCTTCAATGACGATGAGTCCGACGCGCAGTTTATCTTCGGCATTGCAAGGCGGGTTCCTACTCCGAATACTCCAAAATAATTATCGAACACTTGGATCGTGTCCGGATCTGTAAGATGATCTTCACATATCGTCGTAGAGAGCATAGCATAAATTTGATCTGCTGGCAGTTTTAGATGTAGCGACATGGTACTATGGTTGAGCCATTATCCGAACCGTTTTCCCACAACCATCCTCAGCGCATATCACGAGGCGGTTTCCTCTATATGTCTCGCCGAAGCAGAGATCGTGTCCCCTTATTGCGGGATTCTCATCAATACGGGTACGGGTAATACAAACGCACCGCTAATCGCGGCGAGTGGAGAACGAGCGGATTCCACCAGGAAAGTGGGGAGGCGCAAAAGCTTTTACCACCTCTATAAAGAGATAAGGTCTCTTCCTTTTTACCCACGCCATTTCCCTCTGCTAGTACATTCCCCTCTGCTCGAGCCCTAGCGCCCAAGCACTCTTCTTCTCCACCGAAGAGAGGTTCTCCAAAGATGTCCGGATCTGGAGCAAGAGGCAAATGGATGGCCTCTACCGTCCAGGAGAAGGATATCAAGAGGCTCCGAGAGGCCGGGTACCTGGCCAAAAAGATCGGCCACCGTCTTCCACCGGGGGGACAGATCTCCCTACTCCGGAGCCCCATGAGAGAGTCGTGTTTCTTCCTCATTTTGTCCGCGGGCTCGGGTTTCCCCTCCACCCATTCGTTCGCGGTATCATGTATTATTATGGGATTGACTTTCATGATCTGTCCCCAAATTCTTTCCTTAATATCTCGACGTTCATCGTCGTGTGCGAGGCTTTTCTCCGAATTTCGCCTCACTTCGGCCTATGGCTGAAGATTTTCAATGTGAAGCTCAAGGTGGTGAGTGGCGAGCACGCCGAGTGCGGCGGCGCCATGGTGAGCAAGATGCCCAAGGGTGTATGGCCGACGGGCGCCTTCAATGACTCCGTCAAGGAGTGCAGCAGAAGTGGTTCTATATCACCGAACCGCGCGGCAAAAAGTGGGCTGTGGCTCCTGAGTTCAGATCCAGAGCCCCACTGTGGCTCACGTCCTGGCCCGAGAAGGGCCTGAACTGGTCCTCGTCCGATGAGCTATCACTGCGAAGGCCACGTGGTCCTCGGCTAGGACCTTCACCTTGGCGTCCAGCTCGGCCCTCTCCGCCCTCAGCTTCTGCTCCAGCGTCTCCAGCCGGCTGCGCTCAGCAGCCTGCGACTCCGACAGCCGCGTCAGCTCAGTGTCGTGGTCCGTGACAGCGTCCTCCGGAGCCTTCATCTTCTCCTCCTTCGGTCGCGAACTTCTTTGGTGTGCTCATCGCGCAAACCCTGCAGTTCAGCCTCCAGCACCTTGAAGCGGTCCTGGGCGACTCCGACATCCTTCAATGCCGCCTCGCAAGAGGTTGCGGCCTTGGTGGCGGCTTGTTTGTCTTCCTCAGAAGCTGCCTCGGCCCGCCTCAGCGCCGCTCGGACGGGGGCGTCGGAATGAATCCAACCGGAGACCAGCTCCAGGCGCCCGGCTACTAGGTGGGAGTCAGCGCCTTGGAGGTCACCTCGCAGCTGTCCCAACTTGGAAAGGGCACAGTCCAAGACAATAGAGAAGGCAGAAGAACCCGGAACCAGCGGCGCAGGAGGAGGAGGCGGCGGCGTAACCACGGCTCGGGAGACTGGGGTCTCCTGAGCCTTGGGCACCTCAACAGCAGCATCAGGCACCGGCACATCCAGAGCCAGCGGGGCCACGGGGGCTGGCACCCCACCAGAGCGATCCTTCGGGCCTCGCGAGGACGATAGGGAAGGGGAGGTGCGAACATCGCCGCCTCCCCTTCCCACGGATGAAGGAGCGGCCGTGGCAGATGAGTCTGCCCCAGACGGAGTCGCCGTGTCCCCCTTCTTCTTCTTCGCCGCAACCGGCGGCCTAGCCAAGTGATGGAGAACGTCAAGCCCTGGCAGCAAAAATAAGAATAAGATGGAGTTTGAGCACTTACTGGTCAATCGCGGCATAGGTCACCGACCTCTTGCCGAGCTTGAAGCCCGAGAGCCTCGTGGTCCGGGGTGCAGCCTCAAGAGGTCCAGGAGCGGAAGAGGGCGCAGCAGAAGGGCTGGAGGCGGCTTCGGGCGGTGCCTGGGCAGAAGCAGCCCCTCGGGAGATTAGCGTCGACCTGTCCTTCTTCGCGATCGCAGGTGGATCCTCTTCCTCCCGCGTGGCGTCGGCCTCGTCGTCGTCTGGCAAGGTGCGGAGGATGCTGGCCCTGCGCCGGGGAGAGGTCTCCCCCGTCCCCTCAATGGTCGCATCCGAGTCGCGCTGCTCTTCTTCTTCGTCTTCCTCTCGGCATGGCTATTCATCACAAGGGGTTGAATCTCTAATAACTCTAAGTGTTTCTCCCATATAATGACTATTTATGTACCTAAAAATATTTGTTGCTACTTTTTATGATAGAGCTATCACACACTTGTAGTTCAAATTTGAATTACTTCCGGGAAATTGGAGTAAAGTCATTTAAATGTGCGAAAGTAGTTAGAAATCTAGAAAATCCATGAAACATGGGAATTGTGCATAAAATATGTTCTACTTACTGTGATAATTAGAGTGGTGCCATTTTGCACCTGAGTTTGTACTTGCTTCACAAAAACCACCCATTTTTGACACTTGGAACATGAAAATTGAAATTTTTTTTGTACAAAAAACTAGGAAACTCTATTTGGCAACATTGTTTGTAATGTCAAGATGCACCCATGTGCCTAATTTGGGAACATTATAATAAACTATGCAATGAATATGACTATCACTTTGGTCCTTTGACTTGAATTTCGTGAATGTTCATACACGATAGCACGTTTTGTGAAGGATTTTTTTTCAAATTCGTTATATTGAAAGTTTGGTATTTCCATTGCAACTAGTACACATAAAATGACTCCATGCGAAAGGATTGCATTTTTTAAACTTTATATTATTTTTCTTTCGTTTTTTCCAAAACGGGTCAAAATGATCGACATGACTATTCTTCACAAGGGGTTGAATCTCTCAAAACTCTGAGCGTTTCTCCCATATAATGACTACTTGTGTATCTAAAAATATGTTTTGCTAATTTTTATGACTGAGCTATCACACTTGCAGTTCAATTTTGAATTACTTTCGGGAAATTGCCATAAAGTCATTTAAATGTGCGAAACTAGCTAGAAAACTAGAAAAGATATGAAACTTAGGAATTGCCCATAAAATATGGTCTACTTACTGTGATAATTGGAGTGGTGCCATTTTGCACCCTGATTTTTGTACTTGCTTCACAAAAAACACCCATTTTTGACACTTAGAAAATGAAAATTAAATTTTTTTTTGTACAAAAACGTCAGCAACTCTATTTGGCAACATTGTTTGTAATGTTAAGACGCACGCATGTGTCTAATTTGGGAACATTATAATAAACTATGCAATGAATATGGCCATCACCTTGGTCATTTGAGACTATATTAATATTTGGCATGCCAAAAAGTGTAATTAATATGGCCTAAAATGATAAAGTTCTCAACATTGAAGTTTTCCGTCTCGTCAAAATGAACAACTTTGATTTTTGGACCATCTTCATCCAAGGTCGTATGCAACCTCTACAGCCAAAACCATGCAGTTTAGTGACGACCCCATTTTGCCGAGCATGACACTCGGTAAAGATCCCCTTTTGCCGAGTGTAGTGGCAAAGCCCTGTTTGCCGAATTTTGTTGTTTTACCGAGCGTTTTATTCATGACACTCGGCAAAGTACATGTTTGCCGAATTTCGCGTTTTTGCCGAGTTAGGTACTCGGCAAAGATAATATTGCCGAGTGCCCGACATAATGCACTCGGCAAAGAGCCTAACACTCGGCAAAGAGGAAAATTCCAGTAGTGATTATGGCCGAGTTTCTTTCGATGGGAACTCGGTGAACATGTAATTTTGCCAAGTTTTTGTTTATTCGTCGAATCGTTTTTCATCAGAACCTGGCAAAGGACAGCTCCGCCGAGTTGCTTATCGCTGCCGAGTCAGATTTTGAATCAAACTCGGCAGACAGAAGTTCGCCGAGTTCTAGATAGAATGAACTTGGCAAAGTCTTGGAACTCGGGACAAAACCAAATTCTAGTAGTGTATAAACAAAGTTCATGCTTTACAAAGTTATATTAGTGCACAAGGGCTAACATACAAAACTTCGTAAGAGCGCAGTGGCCGTGAAAAGTGTCATCCTTTTGAATTTTACATTCAGTTTACCAAAACCAGCGATTAATCGTCATTTTAATTCTGGACAGATCGAAATTGTATACTGTACTACCAGTCACCACCACCATCATCAATATTTAGATCTTCATTTAGAACAATGCAGCAGCACCACTTCTAGTTAAGATGATTGCCAACTAGCACATATTACCCAAGAAGACTATTTACTGCTGAAGTAAAATATATATCAAATGATAACACACATCATCTCTGAACTTCAACAGAGCTACCAGTACTACACTTGCTAGCTTGCAAGCTTTTGCCATTAATCAACACTATCTACATAATTAAACAGGCACGCCTAGAGATCACCCCAGCTTAATTAACACTATGGCTAACTAGAATAGTAATCGATCTGCATGAAGTTGATAGTGATACCCAGCTCGTCTCAATATCAAATTAGCCCATACAGGCTAAACCACTCGACCACGCTGCTATCGGCGTAGCCACAATACTCGGGGACGCACATCATCAGGTCATCGTCCGGCCCCAGCACGTCTGCGCCGCTGAAACCCGGATGCTGCTGGCAGGTTCCCGTCGAGAAGGACGAGCTCGGGCTCCCGCCACACGCGCCAACGGCGCCAGCGGCGTCTCCGCCGTCGCCGGATGCTCCGTGGCTCCCAGCTGCCGACCTGAGGCGTCGCACCTCCTCCTCGGTCGCTCCCAGCCTCTCCTTCAGCCTCAGCACCTGGCCATACGTGTGTCAGTCAGCTTGTGCAAGAACAGAGAAGAATTGATGATGTACGGCGCCATATGTATGCCAGTGTGAGTGTGTGCGAGCAAGCATACCTCGTTCTCGAGGTGGCATTTGTGGAGGATGGCCGCGTCGTGGGCGTGCTTGAGCTTGGCGAACTCCTCCTCCATAAGCTTGCTCTTGTGTCGCGCCCGGCGGTTCTGGAACCACACCGCGACTTGCTTGGGATCGAGCCCGAGCTCGGCAGCGAGATGAACCTTCCGGCCGGTCTCCAGCTTGCGCTCCTCCCGGAAGCTCAGCTCCAGACCGTGCACCTGCTCGTCGGTCAGCCGCCGCTTCTTGAGGTCCCCTCCCCCGTCCATCTCCCCGCCGTCACCGTCCCCTCTGCCGCACCTCGCGGCCCTCCGCCTCCTGCGCCGCGCCCTCGGCCGGCTCTCCCCCTGTGCCGTGGCTGCACCTACACACACGGAATCGAAAAAAAGGCATCACATGCGTGTCCTGGGCTCCTGGCCGGTGAAACAGCCGCATCATCGCATGCGCAAAGAAACACCGGGCGCGCGCGGCGTCGCACGTACCATTGGCCGCGAAGAAAGGCATGTCCACGTAGGAGGAACCAAAGACCTGCTGCTTGTCCATGCTTGCTGTTGGGAGCTGAGGAGAGGAGAGAAGGGGGGTGGTGGGGAGGTTGGAGGGGAGGCCCGGTGGGTTGTGTTGTGTTGGTGTGGTGAGGAACTGGATCGAGAGGAGGACCACCGCAAGGCACTATTTGATGTTAAGTAAGGAGGAGGGGAGTGCGTGTCTCGAGGGAGAGACCTAGGAGTAATATATATAGGTGGCAAAGGTGCCCAGCGGCAATCGCCGGTGGGGCTCCGGCTAGGTGCTTTCCGAGCCAGGCCGTCCGGCGGGGAGATGCAAACGTATGATGCAGCCAAGTACTACGTATATTGTTGCACTCACTCACTTCCTCGCTCGCCCGCGCCTTTAGAGGCATGTACAATGATGGCATATGGATACATATGCTTCATGACAAAAAATAATTTGAGGCACCTACATTTATTTTTTCTCCCCAATGAAAGCTACCACTAGTGGGCCTAATTAAAAAATAAAAAATAAAGACTGTAGTATATATGCATCTTTACTTTTCACTCCAACCTTTTCAGTTTTTGTCACCGGACCACACTTTTTTTCTTCAAGCACCTGCCTCCTTGAGAAGATCTCGCTTCCCTATCCGAACCTACTTTACGTCATATCCGATCCTACATGGCATGCGAGGCATCACCTTGAGGCTATGCATTGTACATGCCCTTATCTGCTCTCGTTGCTGACGAACTCTCTTTTCTTTTGCGGGTGTTTGCTGACGACCTCTATATATAGTCTATATCACGTAATTTTGGAGATTGATTTACTGAGTTCTGCATTCTGATGACATGCATGCTTCAGCAAGTTCAGTTTTGTTACCCGAAAAAAAAATAAAGCAACAAGTTCAGTTAATTTGCAGCACGGAAAGGAAAGCGTATATGCATGCATCAATTTACTTGGAGCGATCGAAAATCAAACAGATTATCCGTCACTGTATCCGGTTTTGATCGTCGTTATCACGCGACCAAAAGTTGTTGTTATCCGTCTCTTTCTCTTACTTTGTGGAAGTAGGGGTCCGGAGTCGGGATGGCATTTGACAGTGCTTAATTTGGGGGTTAGTGGGGGAATGCACGGCCTCCCAGGCGTAAACAAGAGAGCGGCTCGACAGGTGACCATTGCTACGCTATAGCTCCTGGAAAGGGCTCTCGCTTTCGTCGAAAAGATCGGCCCTCCGGTCCTTAACTCACTCTAGCTAGTTTATAGTTATACAGGCAACTACGTAGTTTTGAATTTGATGCGTGGTGTACTACTCATGATATAGCCGACTGTTTACTCTCCATGAGCTTTATAAAGCTGCTCGATCTCCAATTAGTAGTAGTAGCAGCTATTAGTAATTTCAAAATTACTACCTAGCTAGCGACAAAAGTAAACAGGGCTCGGTGGATTCTAAATTGAACTGCCCAATGCGATCGAACGACCTTTCGTCGCAACAACTAGCAGTGGATTGACTTGTTATACATCGCCGTGCTACATGCATTCACGCTGCAACGTAGAAGAGCTCGGTTAATTATTTTACTAGCTAGGAAGAGGATGGTGATCGAGGTCGGAAATTAAACGTGTCAATTAGCAAAAAAGAGGGAGAGTGAGACCTCAACTCATATCTATCTGTCGACGACGATCGAGAAGGTACACATGCACGCTGGCTCTGCGTTTGCATGATCCATCCGATCGATCAGTGCGGATAAGGGATATCTATCCGGTCACGCAATATCCATGAAGGGAAAGAAGTGATCGAGTGGCAATTCGGCCATGCATGACAAACGCATGCGGTAACCACAACCTGCCTGAATTAGCTGCAAATTAAAGGACGCGTGCATGTGCTCTAGGATAAGCTCAACAAGGAGAGATATGTGCATGCATTCATACTGTGTATGTGTAGGGGCGAGGCCCGGAAATGAGCAGGGGATGATGTTTAGTGGCCGGCGATCGAGGAAGGAAGGGAAAGTAAAGAAAGAGATCAAGATCAAGATCAAGATCAAGATCAAATCAAAGTCATGCAGCGAGCGGCGCAGGCGAGACTGTGGCTGCGGGAGTAGGGGTAGCTTGCTAGCACGGGAACAAGGGGCCTAGGCACATGGTGGCGGGCCAAGTAGGAACAGGAAGGGATCCCCCACGCGTCGACCAGCGGCTGGCTCCGGACTCCCCCACGACGGGACCACCCGCCCCCGCGCCCCTGGACGTGTCGTCACCCGCTACCTCCCTCCCTCGCCCCGGGATTCCGAAGGAGCCGGCCACTGCTCCTCCCTCCGCCCATCCATTAATTCCCATTAGTTTTCTCTCTGCGCCTTGCAACTTGCGAGTGTTGAACCTGCGGACTAAGATGACAGACCATTCCTTGTGCTAGAGCAACAGTAGCTGAATGGCTGCTTATCTACTCAGCATACGCACCTTTACCCTCTGAGCTATCTCTAGTGTCCGTACTGTCACTGACGGTGCATTCCTTTCTACTATCTGAACTGTAAAGCCCGCCGTGTAACAACTCGGCCGGATCCTGGACCGATTTCGGCCAATTAATCCAACCCATTCACGACAGCCAATAATCCCATCATCCTCATGCATGCACATGCACATGCTGCCGATGAGCCATTTTCCATGGCCTGCATCTCATTCTCGTGCTCATCTGCGTGGAACCGGAAGCTTTCGACGGCAGGCTCAACCAACCACCCAGCTCATCGCCCTTCTAATGGCAAGTTTTCGATGCCGCTACTGCCCGTGTTGACCTGTGCCCTGTGCATTCTCGGTAAGGCCTATCCGCTTCCCAGTTTCGAATCTCAGGCCCGCAAAGCTGCGAGAAAGATATTAGCCGCCATGGATGTTCTTGGCAATGCAGGTGCCCGCTGGGTCCACGGCCATGGGGTTGTTTGGCCGCAAGCATCAACACGTAGACTTATCGGATCCGTGTTATCCGTATGCGTTGTCAACACAGCGTACATCACTTGCATGCTCTCTCTACCGAGAAGATGGACATGGATCGGTTTTGGTTAGCACGAGAACCACGTAAGCTGTAGAGTGCAGTTGTATCTGGCCATGAATTAAAGCAAGAGAACTCAAGCTCAACTTCTGTAGAAAGGAAGTATATATCTACAATAATTGAAGGGTGATTCGTACTACTGGCTAAGTAGATTATACACTTATACCTATAAGATAGTATTGGAGAGTACGTACATACCAAGGTTTTCAAGGAGAAAGTTGCTGAAGAATGGATATCTTACATGTAGATGTAGGAGCAGAAGGCACTGGACAGTGGTTGGTTGATGATTCTGCGGAGAGTGAAGGAGATTAATGTTGTTAATAGCAGCTATTATCAGAGGTTAGCTGTACAAAGGTTTTATAAGCCTGATTCTTTACACACACATCTAGGCTGGTTCGTCCCAATATAAGATTGCAGTACCACTATACTATCCAAACAAAGGACAGTTGTCCAATGGAGAGAGAGAAAACACAGGCTGTTAGGAGATAAACCCAAATTCTCAAGATCATGTACTCGATTCCCCCCACATGCTCCGTGAGCTCCACTTGCTCTAATTATAATGCACTTATTGCACTGACTTAAAAAGGTGGTTAAACTAATGGAGGCGCCCTTACTCCCGGACAAGGTACGCTCCTGCTTCCCAACTTCCAACTAATCTCCTTGGATCTGACCAAGACCTGCAGCTCAAAGTCTTGAATGAAGATGTAATCAAAGCCCTAAGGTCAAATCTTTGTAAGATGAAAATTTGCTTAGCGAACAGTTGGTAAATGTTTGCATGGTTATTTTCATTCCAGTAATGTTGTTCTTTTTCTTCTAGATGTTCAACGATAGAGTACGGGCCTCTTCCCAAGGAAATTGAAAACGTAGCAATAAGAAAAACATAGGACTAACATATCGTGTCTACTATGAATATCTACAGGATTTTAAGACATATGAATTTTTAAAGAGGTTGGTTGTGTGCATCATGATGATGCAAAGGCCGGGGTGTTTCCCCTTTTCGAAAAAAAAATGAATTTTTAAAGAGGTGTCTTTCTATGGTGCGCCCAAAAAACACATGAGTTTTAGAGAATTAATGAGGGAAAGTAGGAAGGAATAGAGTGCCAGTGGATTTGAAAATGAGGTTTCATCTGATGTTGAGATTCCTACGAAATTAATGAGTGCAGAAATGAATTCCATATGAACTTGGTGACCCAAATCCAATAATTCAAGGGGTCTCCATAGAAAAAGTTCTATGAATTGACATTCTTAAAAGTTCGTATGAAATTTCCTTAGTCCAAAGGGGCCGTACTACAATAATATAGAGTATATATTGGATTAACTTGTACGGGACCTAGATTTTCACGCACCATCAACTTTAGCCAAAAAATCGTTCGCCTTTCCTTGAATTACGCCACCAACCATGTGACATGACCAACACATACTACTATAAAATAAACTCTATTTGAAGGCCCTAAGATCGATACTAGTAGAAGTTTACCGTTTACGCGCGCTAAGAAATGGTGATTAGCCAGTAGCCATGTAGTACGTACCGATGGCACGGCGAAACGTGGCAAGCAGGTTGACATTTCTGGTATAAAATATTCTTCTCTTCAGCTATAAGGAAATGGAGGCAGCCGATTACTCTAATCTCCGTACTTCCTGATGCCGGCTGTGTGTGGTTGTCATCAGCGAACAAATCGTTCCCATAGTTATTTACTGGTTCAGGCATTCTAGCGCCAATAGGAAAACGTAAGGTCTTTGTACTTGCGGAATCTTTGAAAGAATCTCTCTAAAAAAGAATCACTTTAGGGGAACCGAATCGCATATGACATCTGTAGTGTTTGAGAAATGAATCTAAGAGTGAATTTCAATTTTTACCCTATATTTGTATTCTTATTTTCAAAGCAAAGGCAAAAACAAAATCCTAGTCCATTAATAAAGAAGAAGGGAGTCACCTACTTAATTAACCGAAAACTATGACAACCCATTGAGCGGCACACAAGATACCTCACACACACTACCGCAAAGAAAGTCTCATCAAGGTAGCACATTGAAGTCATCATCATCATCACTTTTCCCGAGCAGCGTCATTGCCATCCCTTCTTCATGAGCAAGCGACTCCGATTTCACCGCATATGACCGTTGACTCAGCCTAGTCCGCAAAGGCCATGCAAAGCCACATAAAAATTCATGTCAAATAGCCAGCCACCAGGACAGGACAATGCAGCAGAAGCTCTGCTAATCTAGAGCTACGAAGGAGAACAATGCAAAGCTAGCTCCTGAACAAACCACCTGTCGCTCGTCATCACTGCCACATAGACCCCGTCACCACAGCTCCAACTTCACAAAAACAAACAATCCAAGACAAAATCCACGAACACGCCAAAGAAGAGCCGACTACCACAATCATGACGCGACCCTGATATCACTAACCCCACCGTCATTGCCACAGAAGCCAAGACACCATCGTCGCTGCCCCGCTAGCTGGCTGAAGCTCCAAAAATGATGCCCATGAGAGGGGGGGACAACATCAAGACGCTGCCATCATCTGACCTCATCGGGTTTAGGGTTTCCCCAAATGTGTCTACATCAGAGGGAACCCAAGTAGTCCAACGACGCCTTAAAGTTCATGGCATCCATTGACTCTATTGTCTTGGCTCCGGCCATGGTTGAAGACGGGTGTCGGTGTCAAAACCGACGGATCGCGGGTAGGGGGTCCCGAACTGTACATCTGAGGTCGGATGGTAACAGGAGGCGGGGGACATGATGTTTACCCAGGTTCGGGCCCTCCCTATGGAGGTAATACCCTACTTCCTGCTTGATTGATCTTGATGAATATGAGTATTACAAGAGTTGGTCTACCACGAGATCGTAATGGCTAAAACCCTAGAAGTCTAGCCTGTATGATTATGATCCTGCCCTATGAACTAAACCCTCCGGTTTATATAGACACCGGAGGGGACTAGGGTTATACAAAGTCGGTTACAGAGAAAGGAATCTACATATCCGAATCGCCAAGCTTGCTTTCCGCGCCAAGGAGAGTCCCATCCAGACACGGGAGGAAGTCTTCTATCTTGTATCTTCATAGCCCAACAGTCCGGCCCATGTTAATAGTCCGGCCATCCGAGGACCCCTTAATCTAGGACTCCCTCAGTAGCCCCTGAACCAGGCTTCAATGACGAGGTATCCGGTGCGCAGATTGTCTTCGGCATTGCAAGGCGGGTTCCTTCTCCGAATACTCCAAAATAGTCTTCGAACACAAAAAACGTGTCCGGCTCTGCAAAACAAATCCCAATTCTCATCAATACGGGCATGGGTAACCCAACCGTGCCACCTGCACGGCCCTTGGAGAATAGGCGAGTTTTAAGGCGAGTGGGGAGGCGCATGATATTCACTGCCTTTATAAAGGGATAAGGGTTCACCCTTTTTCACCCATGCCTTCTCTCTCTCTGCCCATCCCATTCCCGAGCTCCAGCGCCCAAGTCCTCATCTTCTCCACCCCTAAAAAGCACTCCAACCATGTCCGGATCCGGAGCACAAGGCAAGTGGATGGCCTCCTCCGTCAAGGAGAAGGACATAACGAAGCTCCGGGAGGCCGGGTACTTGGCCAAGGAAATCGTCCATCGGCTTCCGGTCGAGGGACAGATCGTACCCACTCTGGAGCCCCCATGATAGGGTGGTGTTCATCTCCCACTTCGTCCGCGGGCTGGGATTCCCTTGCTACGTCTTGAGCTTGCATTGGTTTTCCTTGAAGAGGAAAGGGTGATGCAGCAATAGTAGCGTAAGTATTTCCCTCAGTTTTTGAGAACCAAGGTATCAATCCAGTAGGAGGCTCCTCAGAAGTCCCACGCACCTACACAAACAAACAAAGAACTCGCAACCAATGCAATAAATGGGTTGTCAATCCCTTCATGGACACTTGCGAAAGTGAGATCTGATAGAGATAGTATGATAAGATAAATATATTTTTGTTATTTTATAATATGGATTGGAAAAGTAAAGATGCAAACAAAAGTAGATTGAAAGCTTATATGATAAAAGATAGACCCGGGGGCCATAGGTTTCACTAGTGGCTTCTCTCAAGATAGCATAAGTATTACGGTGGGTGAACAAATTACTGTCGAGCAATTGATAGAAAAGCGAATAATTATGAGATTATCTAGACATGATCATGTATATAGGCATCACGTCCGCGACAAGTAGACCGACTCCTGCCTGCATCTACTACTATTACTCCACACATCGACCGCTATCCAGCATGCATCTAGAGTATTAAGTTCATAAGAACAGAGTAACGCATTAAGAAAGATGACATGATGTAGAGGGATAAACTCATGCAATATGATATAAACCCCATGTTTTTATCCTCGATGGCAACAATACAATACGTGCCTTGCCGCCCCTGCTGTCACTGGGAAAGGACGCCGCAAGATTGAACCCAAAGCTAAGCACTTCTCCCATTGCAAGAAAGATAAATCTAGTAGGCCAAACCAAACTGATAATTTGAAGAGACTTGCAAAGATAACTCAATCATACATAAATGAATTCAAAGGAGATTCAAATATTTCTCATAGATAAACTTGATCATAAACCCACAATTCATCGGATCTCGACAAATACACCGCAAAAAGAGTTACATCGAATAGATCTCCACAAGAGAGGGGGAGAACATGGTATTCAGATCCAAAAAGAGAGAAGAAGCCATCTAGCTAATAACTATGGACCCGAAGGTCTGTGGTAAACTACTCACAACTCATCGGAGGGGCTATGGTGTCGATGTAGAAGCCCTCCGTGGTCGATTCCCCTCCAGCGGAGCGCCGACGAAGGCTCCAAGATGGGATCTCGCGGATACAGAAGGTTACGGTGGTGGAAATTGTTTTTCATTGGCTCCCTGGAAGTTTTCGGGGTACGTGGGTATATATAGGAGGAAGAAGTAGGTCGGTGGACGCCCGAGGGGCTCACGAGATAGGGGGGCACGCCCAGGGGGTGGGCGCGCCCTCCACCCTCGTGGCCGCCTCGGCTGCTTCTTGGCTTGCACTCCAAGTCCTCTGGATCACGTTCGTTCCAAAAATCACGCTCCCGAAGGTTTCATTCCGTTTGGACTCCGTTTGATATTCCTTTTCTTTGAAATACTGAAATAGGCAAAAAAAACAGCAACACGGGCTGGGCCTCCGGTTAGTAGGTTAGTCCCAAAAATGATATAAATATGTAAAATAAAGCCCATAAACATCCAAAAGGGGTAATATAATAGCATGGAACAATAAAAAATTATAGATACGTTGGAGA
Source organism: Triticum dicoccoides (assembly GCF_002162155.2). NCBI lineage: Eukaryota > Viridiplantae > Streptophyta > Magnoliopsida > Poales > Poaceae > Triticum > Triticum dicoccoides. Next base: position 223,486,558 of record NC_041383.1, read on the forward strand.
CATATCAAGCATCCCCAAGCTTAATTCCTGCTCGTCCTCGAGTAGGTAAATGATAAAAACAGAATTTTTGATGTGGAATGCTACCTAGCATAATTCTCAATGTAATTTTCTTTATTGTGGCATGAATGTTCAGATCCAAATGATTCAAAATAAAAGTTCATATTGACACAAGAAATAGTAATACTTCAAGCATACTAATAAAAGCAATCACGTCTTCTCAAAATAACAAGGCTAAAGAAAGTTCATCCCTACAAAATCATATAGTTAGGCTATGCTTCATTTTCGTCACACAAAAATGTTCCTAAATTCTACACCCCCGATGACAAACCAAGCAATTTTTTCGTACTTAAATAATCTCAAACTTTTTCAACTTTCACGCAATACATGAGCGTGATCCATGGATATAGCACTATGGGTGGAATAGAATATGATAGTGGGGATTGTATGGAGAAGACAAAAAAGGAGAAAGTCTCACATTGACGAGGATAATAAACGGGCTATGGAGATGCCCATCAATTGATGTCAACATGAGGAGTAGGGATTGCCATGCAACGGATGCACTAGAGCTATAAATGAATGAAAGCTCAACAAAAAAGAAAACTAGTGGGTGTGCATCCAACTTGCTTGCTCACGAAGACCTAGGGCATTTGAGGAAGCCCATCATAGGAATATACAAGCCAAGTTCTTTAATGAAAAATTCCCACTAGTATATGAAAGTGAAAACATATGAGACTCGCCATATAAAGAACATGGTGCTACTTTGAAGCACAATATATGAGACTCGCTATATGAAGGACATGGTGCTACTTTGAAGCACAAGTGTGGAAAAAGAGATAGTAACATTGCCCCTTTTTATTTATTTTCTCTTTTTTTCTTTTTTTTCTTTGGCCTTTTTTTTGCCTTTCTTTTTTTCCTTTTTTTGGGGACAATGCTCTAATAATGATGATCATCACACTTTTATTGATTTACAACACATGAATTACAACTCAAAACTAGAACAAGGTATGACTCTATATGAATGCCTCCGGCGGTGTACCAGGATGGTGCAATGAATCAAGAGTGACATGTATGAAAAATTATGCTTGGTGGCTTTGCCACAAATACGATGTCAACCACATCATCATGTAATGGCAATATGACAAAAGTAATGTGTGTCATGATGATAAACAGAACGGTGGAAAGTTGCATGGCAATATATCTCGGAATGGCTATGAAAATGCCATAATAGGTAGGTATGTGGCTGTTTTGAGGAAGATATAGGGAGGTTTATGTGTGATAGAGCGTATCATATCACGGGGTTTGGATGCACCGGCGAAGTTTGCACTAACTCTCAAGGTGAGAAAGGGCAATGCACGGTACCGAAGAGGCTAGCAATGGTGGAATGGTAAAAGGGCGTATAATCCATGGACTCAACATTAGTCAAAAGAACTCATATACTTACTGCAAAAATTTAGAAGTCATCAAAAACCAAGCACTACGCGCATGCTCCTAGAGGGATAGATTGGTAGGAAAACACCATCGCTCGTCCCCGACCGCCACTCATAAGGATGCACAATCCAAGTACACTTCATGTTTCAAATTTGTTACACAACTTTAACCATACGTGCATGCTACGGGACTTGCTAACTTCAACACAAGCATTCTTTAAATTCATAATCACCCAAATAGCATGACTTTAATATCACTACCTCCATATCTCAAAACAATTATCAAGTATCAAATTGATCATAGCATCCAATTCACTTCCTATGATAGTTTTTATTATACCCAACTTGGATGCCTACCATTCTAGGACCAAATTTATAACCATAGCAAATACCATGCTGTTCTAAGAGACTCTCAGAATAATATAAGTGAAGCATGAGAGACTAGCAATTTCTACAAAATTAAGCCACCGCCGTGCTCTAAAAGATATAAGTGAAGCACTAGAGCAAAAACTATCTAGCTCAAAAGATATAAGTGAAGCACATAGAGTATTCTAATAAATTCTAATCAAGTGGGCTTCTCCCAAAAGGTGTGTACAGCAAGGATGATTGTGGAGAACTAAAAAGCAAATACTGATATCATACAAGACGCTCCAAGCAAAACACATATCATGTGGCGAATAAAAAATATAGCTCCAAGTAAAGTTACCAATGAACGAAGACGAAAGAGGGGATGCCTTCCCGGGGCATCCCCAAGCTTAGACTTTTGGCTACTCTTGAATATCTTGGGGTACCATGGGCATCCCCAAGCTTAGGCTTTTGCCACTCCTTATTCTATAGTCCATCAAATCTTTACCCAAAACTTGAAAACTTCACAGCACAAAACTCAACAGGAAATCTCATAAGCTCCGTTAGTGAAAGAAAACAAAACAACCACATAAGGTACTGTAATGAACTCATTATTTATTTAAATTGGTGTTAAACCTACTGTATTTCGAGTTCTCTATGGTTCATACCACTTAATACATAGATTTTTTTGATCAAAGAAGGGCTTGCCCCTTCCGATTTTCATTACTGAAAACCACAAAGTTCTACACAAGAGTTCAAAAGTAAACGAAAAAGTCCAACCGGACTAAACAGGATCAAATAGCAACCCCCAACGATCAACAAGGGGTCAGCCACCACACATAATCCCAAGTTTACAGCTGCCAAACCGAGGGTCCAAACCACCCTGAAAGCCATTACATCAACACAGAAGCAAAAGTAGCAAAGGAGCCAAAGGAACTACAAGAGCACCAAACGTCAGGTTCACCATCCGCAGGAGCGATTTTCTTCATTCCAGTCTAGCAACATTGATCCTCCACCCCTGCTTGGCTGTGAACACTTCATTTGCTGCCTGCTCTAGCACCCTTGCTCCCAGCTCCAACGTTTTTCTTGACGACTCATTTATCTGCAAGATAGCCCAGTCAATTAACCACCTGCACATTAGCTTGACAACATATAAAGGATCATTTATCCTTTTATTCTCAAAGATAATTGCATTTCTACTTTTCCAAATTGACCAAAGCAGGGCTGAAATCCCCACCAGTACCAGTTTCTTGTCATCTTTGTTAAATTTTCTAATCCAATCTCCAAAACAATCTTTCACACTAGCTGGCATAGCTTTAAAACCACATACACATCTGACCAAACTCCATAACAATGAAGCAACCGAGAAAGAAAAGAATAGATGATCAATTGATTCATCTTTCCCACATAAGACACATCTTTTCTCACCCTTCCATCCTTTTTTAAGCAGTACATCTCTAGTTAGGATGCTTTTTTTATTAATCAACCATAAAAACACTTTCAATTTCGCAGGTACCTTAATCTTCCATAGGTATTTCTGTGGGAATTTCATCCCAACAGCAATCAATTTCCTATACAAGGATCCCACAGAGAATTTATGATCAGCAGTGAGGATCCAAAGAATTTTGTCCTCCCCTCCTCGCATTTGAATTTCCTCACATCTTTTTTGAGACTGTTCCACAACTCCACAGTCTCTCCATGCAGAGTTCTTCTAAATCTAAATCCATGCCAACCTTTCTGTATGGCCTCCTCCACAGTAATGTTGTGGTCAAAGGATATATCATACAGTCTAGGGTAGGCCTCCCTCAAAGGTTTATCATCAACCCATGAATCTTCCCAAAACCTAGTGTTTCTCCCATCCCCCACCTTTTTCTTTACAAATTTATAGAATATCTCTTTGATTTTTAATAAGCTAGCCTAGGATTGTGAGTCCCCTGGCTTTTTACATATTAAAGCCAAACATCCCCCTTTTCTATATTTGTCTTCCAAAATATCCTGCCATAGGCCCTTTTCATTTTCCATTTTCCAAAACCATTTAGCTAGAAGTGCAATATTCATTATTTCCATATTCAGTATCCCCAAGCCCCCCATTTCTTTGGGCAAACAACACTCTTTCCAATTCACTAGGTGGTATTTTTTTATATTCTCATCCTCTTGCCACACCATCTTGGATCTGAAGAAATCAGCTTTCTTTATAATCCCCTTAGGTACAGCATAAAAGGACATCATAAACAAAGGTATATTAGTTAGGCAGGCTTGCACCAAGGTAATTCTCCCTGTAATGGAACCTAGTAGCTTCCCCTGCCAACACCACATCTTTTTTCAATTTTATCAGTTACACATCCCCAATGAGAGTTTCTGATTCTGTTCTCAGATACAGGCATCCCCAGGTATTTTATGGGCAAGTCCCCCATCTTACATGTTAGTATTTCTTGGTAAATCATTTGTTTTTCTCTGGCTTTGCCAAACAACAGTAATTCACTTTTGTGAAAGTTTATTTTAAGCCCAGACATTTGCTCAAAAGCTCCTAATATGAGTTTAAGGTTTTTAACACTTTCTATCTCATCCTTTATCAAGAATATGGTATCATCAGCATATTGTAGCATATTGATCCCCTTCCCTCTATTACTATTTAACACCCCTTTAACCAAGTCATGTTTCAGGGCATTACTCATTATAAAGGCTAGGGCATCAGCAGCAATGTCAAACAGCAGAGGTGACATGGCATCTCCTTGCCTCAATCCTTTAAAGGTTTTAAAGTATGGGCCAATTTCATCATTCACTCTAATTCCAACATGTCCCCCTCTCATAGTTTCCATCACCCAGTCACACCATTTGTCAGGAAATCCCTTCATTTTCAACATTTGTATAACAAAGGGCCACTTAATTTTGTCATATGCTTTCTCAAAATCTACTTTAAAAACCAGGGCATCTTCTTTATTCTTATGAAAGGAATTTAGAGCCTCATGTAAAATCACAATCCCTTCCATAATATATCTGCCCTTAATGAAGGCAGTTTGGGTTTTAGAAATCACAGGGGCCACACACTTAGCCAGCCTGTTCATCCGAATCTTAGTGATGATTTTAAAACTAACATTCAGCAGGCAAATGGGCCTAAACTTCTAAATTTGTTTAGCATCATTAGTTTTTGGGATCAAAGTAATTATGGCATAGTTGAGTCTAGCAATATTGATTTCCCCTTTAGCAAAACTATCTACTAGGTTTTTCAAATCCCACTTGACCACTTCCCAAAAATCTTGGTAAAAGTCAGCAGGGAATCCATCAGGGCCAGGGCTTTTATTTCTCTTCATCCCAAATACCACTTGATGAATTTCATTTAAGGAGAAAGGAGTCAAAAGCTCCTCTCTTTCTTGTTCATTGATTTTATCCATCTCCATCTCCATTAATGAGATACTAGACTCTTCAGGATGTCCAAATAATTCTTTATAGAATTTGGTGATATATTCCATCAACTTAATACATAGATGCATCAAAATAAGCAAACAACACACGAAAAACAGAATCTGTCAAAAACAGAACAGTCTGTAGCAATCTGTAACTAACGCAAACTTCTGGAACTCTAAATATCCTACCAAAATAGGAAATCCTGGAAAATTTGCCTATTGATCAGAAGCAAAAAGAATCAACGCAAAATAACATTTCTGTGATTTAACAAAACTAATTTCGTTCGTGAAAAGTTTCTGTTTTTCAGCAGAATCAAATTAACTATCATCATAGGTTATCCTATAGGTTTTACTTGGCACAAACACTAATTAAAACATAAAAACACATCTAAACAGAAGGTAGATGCAAAATTTATTACTAAACAGAAACAAATACAAAAAACACAAATAAACTTTGGTTGCCTCCCAACTAGCGCTATCGTTTAACGCCCCTAACTAGGCATAAAAGTGAAAATAGATTCAAGTAGTGCCATCTTTGGCACTCAATTCATAAGTAGCTCGCATGATAGATTCATAAGGTAATTTGACTTTCTTTCTTGGAAAGTGCTCCATGCCTTTCTTTAATGAAAATTGGAATCTAATATTCCCTTCCTTCATATCAATAATCGCGCCAATCGTTCTAAGGAAAGGTCTACCAAGAATAATAGGGCAAAAAGATTGCAATCTATATCAAGAACGATAAAATCTACGGGCACCAAATTTCTATTTGCAACAATGAGAACATCATTGATCCTTCCCATTGGCTTTTTAATGGTGGAATCCGCAAGGTGCAAATTTAAAGAGCAATCATCAAGATCATGGAAACCTAGAATATAACATAAAGTTTTTGGAATCGTGGAAACACTAGCACCCAAATCACACAAAGCAAAACCCTCATAATCTTTAATTTTAATCTTTATAGTAGGTTCCCACTCATCATTAAGTTTTCTAGGTATAGAAACTTCCAAATTAAGTTTTTCATCATAAGATTGCATCAAGGCATCAACGATATGTTTGGTAAAAGCTTTATTTTGACTATAAGCATGAGGAGAATTAACAGCGGATTGCAACAAGGAAATACAACCGTCTAAAGAACAATTATCATAATCAAATTCCTTGAAATCCGAGATAGTGGGTTCAATGCTATTTAAAGTCATGACCTCTCCAATCCCACTTTTACCAAATTTAGCATCAAGATCTAAAAACTCCGAATTATTGGGACTCCTTCTAACTAAAGTTGACTCATCTCTAGTCCCATTATTATTAAGATTCATATTGCAAAACAAAGATCTAATAGGGGACACATCAATAACTTTAAGATCTTCATCATTATTTTCATTGAAACTAGAGGAACACGCCTTTACAAAGCAATCTTTCTTAGCACACAATCTAGCGGTTCTTTCCTTGCACTCATCAATGGAAATTATCATGGCTTTGAGAGACTCATTGATATCATGCTTAGGAGGAGTAGATCTAAGTTTAAGAGAATCAATATCAAGCGAAAGTCTATCAATGTTCCTAGCCAAATCATCAACTTTGAGCAATTTTTCTTCAAGCAAATCATTAAAATTCTTTTGAGAAAACATAAATTCTATCAAACTATTCTCAAAATCAGAGGGCATCTTATTAAAATTACCATAATAATTATTGTAGGAATTTCCATAATTATTAGAGGAATTACTAGGGAACGGTCTAGGATTAAAGTTTTCTCTATAAGCATTGTTTCCAAAACTATTCCTACCAACAAAATTCACATCTATAGACTCATTATTATTCTCAATCAAAGTAGACAAATGTATATCATTGGGATCAAGAGGAGCATTCTTAGTATCAAACAATTTCATAAGTTCATCCATCGTTCCACTCAAAACATTAATTTCTTCTATGGCATGCACTTTTTTACTAGTAGATCTTTTGGTGTGCCATTGAGAATAATTAGCCATAATATTATCAAGAAGTTTTGTAGCATCTCCTAAAGTGATTTCCATAAACGTGCCTCCCGCGGCCGAATCTAAAAGATTTCTAGAAGCGAAGTTCAAACCGGCATAAATTTTTTGTATGATCATCCATAAATTCAAACCATGAGTAGGGCAATTGCGAATCATCAATTTCATTCTTTCCCAAGGTTGGGCAACATGCTCATGATCAAGTTGTTTAAAATTCATAATATCGTTCCTAAGAGTGATAATCTTAGCGGGAGGAAAATATTTAGAGATAAAAGCATCTTTGCACTTGTTCCAAGAATCAATACTATTTTTAGGCAAAGACGAAAACCAAACTTTAGCACGATCTCTAAGTGAAAATGGAAATAACTTCAATTTAACAATATCATTATCCGTATCTTTCTTCTTTTGCATATCACACAAATCAACAAAGTTGTTTAGATGGGTAGCGGCATCTTCACTAGGAAGGCCGGCGAATTGATCTTTCATAACAAGATTCAGCAAAGCAGTATTGATTTCACAAGACTCAACATCATTAAGAGGAGCAATCGGAGTACTAAGGAAATCATTATTATTGGTATTGGAGAAATCGCAAAATTTGGTATTATCTTGCGCCATGGCAACAAGTAATCCAACACACAAGCAAACAGAAAAAGGCAAGTGAAAAAGAGAGGAGAAGATTGGGAAAGAGAGGACAAATAAAACGGCAAGGGTGAAGTGGGGGAGAGGAAAACGAGAGGCAAATGGCAAATAATGTAAATGCAAGGGAGATGAATTTGTGATGGGTACTTGGTATTTCTTGACTTGAGCGAAGACCTCCCCGGCAATGGCGCCAGAAATCCTTCTTGCTACGTCTGGAGCTTGCGTTGGTTTTCCTTGAAGAGGAAAGGGTGATGCAACAATAGTAGCATAAGTATTTCCCTCAGTTTTTGAGAACCAAGGTATCAATCCAGTAGGAGGCTCCTCAGAAGTCCCACGCACCTACATAAACAAACAAAGAACTCGCAACCAACGCAATAAAGGGGTTGTCAATCCCTTCACGGCCACTTGCGAAAGTGAGATCTGATAGAGATAGTATGATAAGATAAATATATTTTTGGTATTTTATAATATAGATTGGAAAAGTAAAGATGCAAATAAAAGTAGATTGAAAGCTTATATGATAAAAGATAGACCCGGGGGCCATAGGTTTCACTAGTGGCTTCTCTCAAGATAGCATAAGTATTATGGTGGGTGAACAAATTACTGTCGAGCAATTGATAGAAAAGCGAATAATTATGAGATTATCTAGGCATGATCATGTATATAGGCATCACGTCCGCGACAAGTAGACCGACTCCTGCCTGTATCTACTACTATTACTCCACACATCGACCGCTATCCAGCATGCATCTAGAGTATTAAGTTCATAAGAACAGAGTAACGCATTAAGAAAGATGACATGATGTAGAGGGATAAACTCATGCAATATGATATAAACCCCATCTTTTTATCCTCGATGGCAACAATACAATACGTGCCTTGTTGCCCCTGCTGTCACTGGGAAAGGACGCCGCAAGATTGAACCCAAAGCTAAGCACTTCTCCCATTGCAAGAAAGATCAATATAGTAGGCCAAACCAAACTGATAATTCGAAGAGACTTGCAAAGATAACTCAATCATACATAAAAGAATTCAGAGGAGATTCAAATATTTCTCATAGATAAACTTGATCATAAACCCACAATTCATCGGATCTCGACAAACACACCGCAAAAAGAGTTACATCGAATAGATCTCCACAAGAGAGGGGGAGAACATGGTATTGAGATCCAAAAAGAGAGAAGAAGCCATCTACTCCCTCCGTTCCAAAATAGATGACTCAACTTTGTACTAACTTTAGTACAAAGTTAGTACAAAGTTGGGTCATCTATTTTGGAACGGAGGGAGTAGCTAATAACTATGGACCCGAAGGTCTGTGGTAGACTACTCACAACTCATTGGAGGGGCTATGGTGTTGATGTAGAAGCCATCCATGGTCGATTCCCCCTTCGACGAAGCGCCAGCGATGGCTCCAAGATGGGATCTCGCGGATACAGAAGGTTACGGTGGTGGAAATTGTTTTTTGTTGGCTCCCTGGATGTTTTCGGGGTACATGGGTATATATAGGAGGAAGAAGTAGGTCGGTGGACGCCCAAGGGGCCCACGAGATAGGGGGCACGCCCAGGGGGTGGGCGCGCCCTCCATCCTCCTAGCCGCCTCGGCTACTTCTTGGCTTGTACTCCAAGTCCTCTGGATCTTGTTCATTCCAAAAAACACGCTCCCGAAGGTTTCATTCTGTTTGGACTCCATTTGATATTCCTTTTCTTGGAAATACTGAAATAGGCAAAAAAAACAGCAATACGGGTTGGGCCTCCGGTTAGTAGGTTAGTCCCAAAAATGATATAAATGTGTAAAATAAAGCCCATAAACATCCAAAAGGGGTAATATAATAGCATGGAACAATCAAAAATTATAGATACGTTGGAGACGTATCATCCCTCTCCACCCGTTCGTCCATGGACTTATGTTCTACTACGGGCTGGACTTCCACGACCTGGCCTGCAACTCCATCCTCAACATCTCGGCATTTATTGTCGTGTGCGAGGCCTTCCTCCGCATCCCACCTCGCTTCGGACTATGGCTAAAGACCTTCAATGTGAAGCCGAAGGTGGTGAGCGGTCAACAAGCAGAGTGTGGAGGCGCCATGGTGGGCAAGATGCCCAACGTTACATGGCCCAAAGGCTCCTTCGTGGAGACTGTCAAAGGGTGGCAATCAAAGTGGTTCTATGTCACAGAGCCACGCGGCACCACCTGGGCCGCGGCTCCCGCATTCTGGTCCGGAGTCCCGATGCGGCTCACGTCCTAGCAAGAGAAAGGCCTGACCTAGTCTTCTTCGGATGAGCTGACAGCACTCCAGATGCGCATTCAGAACATGATAAACAAGAAAATCAAGCTCGTCAATGTGATCCAGGTGATGCTTATTCGCCGGATCCTTCCATGCCAACACCAGACTTGCCATCTATGGGAGTTCGATCCGGCCAAGCACTAGACCCTCCTGGAGCTCTTCGGCACTACACACGAAGACATTTGGAAGGTGCTCTTGAAGGCCAACGAGGCGTGGCCGGCCACGACCGACGATCGCGGGCATGACTTAACCCACCCTGCTAGTCCGGTAAGTTTTTTCATGTTTTCAAGGTGTACCCTTTACTTGCATACTCGAGGAAGGCGTCTAAGCCTCCCTATTGATTCTTTCAGGCCTGGATAGAGAAGGCGGAGCGGATTAACTGTCCGGCTCCGCTGCCCGAGGACCCAGAAATCCTGCTTCTGACGAAGATGCTGGTTCCGACGCCTTATCAGACGCCGTAGAAGAAGGCCAAGAAGAAGGCCAAGGGGACCAGAGGTGGTCTCCATCGCAAGGGCACTTCGAACGCGATGTCCGAAGACGCCGAGACTCATTCATCCGTCGCCGAGGATGACGAGGAAGAGGAGGAAGAAGAAGAAAGTCGTTCCCCCACTGATGGGGGAGAAAGAAGAGGCCGATCTCCACGTGTCTGGAGGCCAAGGCGTCCAAGAAGGGGAAAGCTTCCCTTCCGGACAGCTCCACCGCGGCCATCGATAGCACCTCGGAGTGGCACCCTAGGGACAAGCCCCTGGCCAAATCATAAGTATCCGGACACATTCATATATCTGGCCCCTCTACTTCATTATTTTGACGTGTTGAATCATGTATTTGCAGTCCGACTCGGTCCAACCTTGAGCGGTCTTTATCTTCGGAGGATTCGCAAGACCCGGAGGTGATGGACAATGGGACCCTTCCAGCGGCCTCCTCTCCCAAGGACATGGATGGCGCCGAAGCGTCATCTCGAAGGATCCCATGCCCAGGAGAGATTCAGGAGGCCGTCAGGGAGGCGCCGGAGGGTGAAGCCTCGGCCGCCGGACACATGGGGGAGCAAACCCCCATGAATACTGACGACGGGGGCCATATCCAATTCGGCCCCCAGCCGAATACAGTTCGGAGACCCATATGGCTCCGGAATCAGGCCAGCTGCCTCTTTCAAAAGAGGGAGGTGTGCCTATTCCACCGGTGACCTCTGTCCATCCAGAGGCACCAGATAATTTGCTGGAAGCGCTGCGAGGCGCTTCCATTATTGAGGAACATCGTATTCTTATGGGTACGGTGATTGAGAGGATTCAGTCCGCGAAGAGTGGACTGACCGAAGCCTGCACAAGCCTTCTAACAGGCTTTGAGGTAAGTAATGCAACTATGCAGAAAGAATGTCACATTATAGAGAGTAGCCCCTGAGACTCTGTCCGATGTTCGGAAAGAAAAGCCGAACAGAGGATCAAATAATTTTCGCAAGAGACTAACCTAAAATGTCTATGTGGATAAGCAGGCGTCGCTGCTGGCTGTGACCTCTCACACTACTGAGGTCTTCGGACTGAAGCAGAGTCTGGAGCGGACCGAGAAGGAGCTCGGCCGCGTTAAAAAGCAGCTGGAGGATAGCCAAGGTATGAAGTAACCTTGTATATATTCAGGAAGGATGAATGATTTGTGCTGACTAAAGTGCCATTTGATTTGTTAGGAGCGGCGACCAAGGTGGAGACCCTCAAGAAGGCGCCGACTGAGGCCGAGGAGAAAGCAGCCAAGGAAAAGGCCGCCCGTGAAAAGCACGAGGCCAGGGTCAGTGAGATTCAGCATGAGCTCCAGAATGCCGTGAAGAAATGCGAGTCCTTGGAGCACAAACTTGCGGATCAAGAGTCCGAACTGGACAAGGCCCACCAAAACGCACACGATGCCTGGGTTGAAGCCCAAGGCGCCCTCCAGGAAATCCAGGAGGCCAAAAAAATTGCGGTGGGTAAGGCCTTTATTATGCATAGAAAATATGTGAAGAAAAGGTTCCTCTTACTGACCCGGATTTGGAGTTCTCCAGGGGCGTTTGCGGATCTACCATGCAGCGTGTCAGACGCTGCGAAATTCTTCCGAGCCAAAGAGGGGAGCTCCATGGAGAAGCTGTTTTGGTCGCAATACCTTGCGCCAGAACATTCGGTGCCCTTTAGCGATCAGCTGAAACTGCTGGTCGAACTGCACAAGGCGGCCGAACTAGCCATGAAGGATTTAATAATCCGGCTATAGCTTGCTGAAGCCATCCCCAGCAGCTACTTTGGGCTACCTCTTGAGCACTGCGTTGGATTTCCCTGAAGAGGAGAGGATGATGCAGCAAAGTAGCGTAAGTATTTCCCTCTGTTTTTGAGAACCAAGGTATCAATCCAGTAGGAGACCACACACAAGTCCCTCGTACCTACACAAAACGATAGCAAGTCGCAACCGACGCTTAGGGGTTGTCAATCCCTTCATGGTCACTTACGAGAGTGAGATCTCATAGAGATAATATTTTTGGTATTTTTGATAGATAGATGCAAAGTAAAAAGTAAAAGGCAAAGTAAAACAAAGCAAGTAAATAAAGTGATATAGATTGATATGATGAGAATAGACCTGGGGGCCATAGGTTTCACTAGTGGCTTCTCTCAAGAGCATAAGTATTCTACGGTGGGTGAACAAATTACTGTTGAGCAATTGACAGAATTGAGCATAGTTATGAGTATATCTAGGCAATGATCATGTATATAGGCATCACATCCAAAACAAGTAGATTGAAACGATTCTGCATCTACTACTATTACTCCACTCATCGACCGCTATCCAGCATGCATCTAGAGTATTAAGTTAAAAACAGAGTAACGTCGTAAGCAAGATGACATGATGTAGAGGGATAAATTCATGCAATATGATAAAAAACCCATCTTGTTATCCTCGATGGCAACAATACAATACGTGTCTTGCTGCCCCTTCTGTCACTGGGTAAGGACACCGCAAGATTGTGTTGGGGAACGTAGTAATTTCAAAAAAAATCCTACGCACACGCAAGATCATGGTGATGCATAGCAACGAGAGGGGAGAGTGTTGTCCATGTACCCTCGTAGACCGTAAGCGGCAGCGTTATGACAACGCGGTTGATGTAGTCGTACGTCTTCACGATCTGACCAATCCAAGCACTGAACGTACGGCACCTCCGTGTTCTGCACACGTTCAGCTCGATGACGATCCCCGGACTCCGATCCAGCAGGGTGTCGGGGATGAGTTCCGTCAGCACGACGGCGTGGTGATGGTGATGATGTTCTACCGACGCAGGGCTTTGCCTAAGCACCGTTGCGATATGATCGAGGTGGAATATGGTGGAGGGGGGCACCGCACACGACTAAGGAACGATCACGAAGATCAACTTGTGTGTCCTAGGGTGCCCCCCTGCCCCCGTATATAAAGGAGCAAGGGGGGAGGCCGGCCGGCCCTAGGGGCGCGCCAAGGAGGGGGAGTCCTCCTCCTAGTGGGAGTAGGACTCCCCTTTCCTAGTCAACTAGGAAGGAGGAAGGGGGAAGGAAAGAGAGGGAGAGGGAGAGGGAAAGAGGGGCCGCGCCCCCCCTCCCTAGTCCAATTCGGACTCCTCATGGGGGGCGCCACCTCCTGGGCTGCTGCCCTCTCTCTCCCCTCATGCCCACTAAGGCCCAATACTTCCCCGAGGGGTTCCGGTAACCCCTCCGGCACTCCGGTTTTCTCCGAAATCACCCGGAACATTTCCGGTGTCCGAAATAGTCGTCCAATATATCGATCTTTATGTCTCGACCATTTCGAGACTCCTCGTCATGTCCGTGATCACATCCGGGACTCCGAACAACCTTCGGTACATCAAAACTTATAAACTCATAATAAAACCTTCATCGTAACGTAAAGCGTGCGGACCCTACGGGTTCGAGAACTATGTAGACATGACCTAGAACTATTTCCGGTCAATAACCAATAGCGGAACCTGGATGCTCATATTGGTTCCTACATATTCTACGAAGATCTTTATCGGTCGAACTGCATAACAACATACGTTGTTCCCTTTGTCATCGGTATGTTACTTGCCCGAGATTCGATCGTTGGTATCCAATACCTAGTTCAATCTCGTTACCGGCAAGTCTCTTTACTCGTTCCGTAATACATCATCCCGTAACTAACTCATTAGTTACAATGCTTGCAAGGCTTAAGTGATGTGTATTACTGAGAGGGCCCAGAGATACCTCTCCGACAATCGGAGTGACAAAACCTAATCTTGAAATACGCCAACCCAACATGTACCTTCAGAGACACCTATAGAGCACCTTTATAATCACCCAGTTACGTTGTGACGTTTGGTAGCACACAAAGTGTTCCTCCGGTAAACGGGAGTTGCATAATCTCATAGTTGTAGGAACTTTGTATAAGTCATGAAGAAAGCAATAGCAACATACTAAACGATCAAGTGCTAGGCTAACGGAATGGGTCAAGTCAATCACATCATTTTCCTAATGATGTGATCCTATTAATCAAATGACAACACATGTCTATGGTTAGGAAACATAACCATCTTTGATTAATGAGCTAGTCAAGTAGAGGCATACTAGTGACATTAAGTTTGTCTATGTATTCACACATGTATCATGTTTCCGGGTAATACAATTATAGCATGAATGATAAACATTTATCATGATATGAGAAAATAAATAATAACTTTATTATTGCCTCTAGGGCATATTTCCTTCAGTCTCCCACTTGCACTAGAGTCAATAATCTAGATTACATAGTAATGATTCTAACACCCATGGAGTCTTGGTGCTAATCATGTTTTGCTCGTGGAAGAGGCTTAGTCAATGGGTCTGCAATATTCAGATCCGTATGTACCTTGCAAATCTCTATGTCTCCCACCTGGACTTGGTCCCGGATGGAATTGAAGCGTCTCTTGATGTTCTTGGTCCTCTTGTGAAATCTGGATTCCTTTGCCAAGGCAATTGCACCAATACTGTCACATAAGATCTTCATTGGTCCCGATGCACTAGGTATGACACCTAGATCAGAAATGAATTCCTTCATCTAGACTCCTTCATTTGCTGCTTCCGAAGCAGCTATGTACTCCGCTTTGCATGTAGATCCCGCTACGACGCTTTGTTTAGAACTGCACCAACTGACAGCTCCACCGTTTAATATAAATACGTATCTGGTTTGCGATTTAGAATCATCCGGATCAGTGTCAAAGCTTGCATCGACGTAACCCTTTACGACAAGCTCTTTCTCACCTCCATAAACGAGAAACATTTCCTTAGTCCTTTTCAGGTATTTCAGGATGTTCTTGACCGCTGTCCAGTGATCCACTCCTAGATTACTTTGGTACCTCCCTGCTAAACTAATAGCAAGGCACACATCAGGTCCGGTACACAACATTGCATACATGATAGAGCCTATGGCTGAAGCATAGGGAACTCCTTTCATTTTCTCTCTATCTTCTGTAGTGGTCGGGCATTGAGTCTGACTCAACTTCACACCTTGTAATACAGGCAAGAATCCTTTCTTTGCCTGATCCATTTTGAACTTTTTCAAAACTTTATCAAGGTATGTGTTTTGTGAAAGTCCAATCAAGCGTCTTGATCTATCTCTATAGATCTTGATGCCCAATATGTAAGCAGCTTCACCGAGGTCTTTCATTGAAAAACTTTTATTCAAGTATCCTTTTATGCTATCCAGAAATTCTATATCATTTCCAATCAACAATATGTCGTCCACATATAATATCAGAAATGCTACAGAGATCCCACTCACTTTCTTGTAAATACAGGCTTCTCGAAAAGTCTGTACAAAACCATATGCTTTGATCACACTATCAAAGCGTTTATTCCAACTCCGAGAGGCTTGCACCAGACCATAAATGGATCGCTGGAGCTTGCACACTTTGTTAGCTCCTTTAGGATCGACAAAACCTTCCGGTTGCATCATATACAACTCTTCTTCCAGAAATCCATTCAGGAATGCAGTTTTGACATCCATCTGCCATATTTCATAATCATAAAATGCGGCAATCGCTAACATGATTCGGACAGACTTAAGCATCGCTACCGGTGAGAAGGTCTCATCGTAGTCAACCCCTTGAACTTGTCGAAAACCTTTTGAAACAAGTCGAGCTTTGTAAACAATAATATTACCGTCAGCGTCAGTCTTCTTCTTGAAGATCCATTTATTCTCTATTGCTTGCCTATCATTGGGCAAGTCAACCGAAGTCCACACTTTGTTCTCATACATGGATCCCATCTTAGATTTCATGGCTTCAAGCCATTTTGCGGAATCTGGGCTCACCATCGCTTCTTCATAGTTCGTAGGTTCGCCATGATCTAGTAGCATGACTTCCAGAATAGGATTACCGTACCACTCTGGTGTGGATCTTACTCTGGTTGATCTACGAAGTTCAGTAACAACTTGATCTGAAGTTTCATGATCATCATCAGTAACTTCCTCACTAATTGGTGTAGGTGTCACAGGAACCGATTTCTGTGATGAACTACTTTCCAATAAGGGAGCTGGTACTGTTACCTCATCAAGTTCTACTTTCCTCCCACTCACTTCTTTCGAGAGAAACTCCTTCTCTAGAAAGGATCCATTCTTAGCAACAAATGTCTTGCCTTCGAATCTGTGATAGAAGGTGTACCCAACTGTCTCCTTTGGGTATCCTATGAAGACACATTTTTCTGATTTGGGTTCGAGCTTATCATGTTGAAGCTTTTTCACATAAGCATCGCAGCCCCAAACTTTCAGAAATGACAACTTTGGTTTCTTGCCAAACCATAGTTCATAAGGAGTCGTCTCAATGGATTTTGATGGTGCCCTAGTTAACGTGAATGCGGACGTCTCCAAAGCATAACCCCAAAATGATAGCGGTAAATCGGTAAGAGACATCATAGATCGTACCATATCCAGTAAAGTACGATTACGACGTTCGGACACACCATTACGCTGTGGTGTTCCAGGTGGCGTGAGTTGCGAAACTATTCCGCATTGTTTCAAATGTAGACCAAACTCGTAACTCAAATATTCTCCTCCACGATCAGATCGTAGAAACTTTATTTTCTTGTTACGATGATTTTCAACTTCACTCTGAAATTCTTTGGACTTTTCAAATGTTTCAGATTTATGCTTCATTAAGTAGATATACCCGTATCTGCTTAAATCATCTGTGAAGGTGAGAAAATAACGATATCCTCCACGAGCCTCAACATTCATCGGACCACATACATCTGTATGTATGATTTCCAACAAATCTGTTGCTCTCTCCATAGTACCGGAGAACGGCGTTTTAGTCATCTTGCCCATGAGGCACGGTTCGCAAGTACCAAGTGATTCATAATCAAGTGGTTCCAAAAGTCCATCAGTATGGAGTTTCTTCATGCGTTTTACACCGATATGACCTAAACGGCAGTGCCACAAATAAGTTGCACTATCATTATCAACTCTGCATCTTTTGGCTTCAACATTATGAATATGTGTATTACTACTATCGAGATTCATCAAAAATAGACCACTCTTTAAGGGTGCATGACCATAAAAGATATTACTCATATAAATAGAACAACCATTATTCTCTGATTTAAATGAATAACCGTCTCGCATCAAACAAGATCCAGATATAATGTTTATGCTCAACGCTGGCACCAAACAACAATTATTCAGGTCTAAAACTAATCCCGAAGGTAGATGTAGAGGCAGCGTGCCGACCGCGATCACATCGACTTTGGAACCATTTCCCACGCGCATCGTCACCTCGTCCTTGGCCAGTGTTCGCTTATTTCGTAGTCCGTGTTTCGAGTTGCAAATATTAGCAACAGAACCAGTATCAAATACCCAGGTGCTACTGCGAGCTCTAGTAAGGTACACATCAATAACATGTATATCACATATACCTTTGTTCACCTTGCCATCCTTCTTATCCGCCAAATACTTGGGGCAGTTCCGCTTCCAGTGACCAGTTTGCTTGCAGTAGAAGCACTCAGTTTCAGGCTTAGGTCCAGATTTGGGTTTCTTCTCTTGAGCAGCAACTTGCTTGTTGTTCTTCATGAAGTTCCCCTTCTTCTTCCCTTTGCCCTTTTTATTGAAACTAGTGGTCTTATTAACCATCAACACTTGATGCTCCTTCTTGATTTCTACCTCCGCAGCCTTTAGCATTGCGAAGAGCTCGGGAATTGTCTTGTTCATCCCTTGCATATTATAGTTCATCACGAAGCTCTTGTAGCTTGGTGGCAGTGATTGGGGAATTCTGTCAATGGCGCTATCATCCGGAAGATTAACTCCGAGTTGAATCAAGTGATTATTATACCCAGACATTTTGAGTATATGCTCACTGACAGAACTATTCTCCTCCATCTTGCAGCTATAGAACTTATTGGAGACTTCATATCTCTCAATCCGGGCATTTGCTTGAAATATTACCTTCAACTCCTGGAACATCTCATATGCTCCATGACGTTCAAAACATCGTTGAAGACCCGGTTCTAAGCCGTAAAGCATGGCACACTGAACTATTGAGTAGTCATCAGCTTTGCTCTGCCAGACGTTCATAACATCTGGCGTTGCTCCTGCAGCAGCCCTGGCACCCAGCGGTGCTTCCAGGACGTAATTCTTCTGTGTAGCAATGAGGATAATCCTCAAGTTACGGACCAAGTCCGTGTAATTGCTACCATCATCTTTCAACTTTGCTTTCTCAAGGAATGCATTAAAATTCAACGGAACAATAGCACGAGCCATCTATCTACAACAAACATAAATAAGCAAAATACTATCAGGTACTAAGTTCATGATAAATTTAAGTTCAATTAATCATATTACTTAAGAACTCCCACTTAGATAGACATTTCTCTGGTCATCTAAGCGATCACGTGATCCAAATCAACAAAACCATAACCGATCATCACGTGAGATGGAGTAGTTTTCAATTGTGAACATCACTATGTTGATCATATCTACTATATGATTCACGCTCGACCTTTCGGTCTCCGTGTTCCGAGGCCATATCTGCATATGCTAGGCTCGTCAAGTTTAACCTGAGTATTCCGCGTGTGCAAAACTGGCTTGCACCCGTTGTAGATGGACGTTGAGCTTATCACACCCGATCATCACGTGGTGTCTGGGCACGACGAACTTTGGCAACGGTGCATACTCAGGGAGAACACTTCTTGATAATTTAGTGAGAGATCATCTTAAAATGCTACCGTCAATCAAAGCAAGATAAGACGCATAAAGGATAAACATCACATGCAATCAATATAAGTGATATGATATGGCCATCATCATCTTGTGCTTGTGATCTCCATCTCCGAAGCACCGTCATGATCACCATCATCACTGGCGCGACACCTTGATCTCCATCTTAGCATCGTTGTCGTCTCGCCAACTATTGCTTCTACGACTATCGCTACCGCTTAGTGATAAAGTAAAGCAATTACAGGGCGTTTGCATTTCATACAATAAAGTGACAACCATATGGCTCCTGCCAGTTGCCGATAACTTGGTTACAAAACATGATCATCTCATACAATAAAATATAGCATCATGTCTTGACCATATCACATCACATCATGCCCCTGCAAAAACAAGTTAGACGTCCTCTACTTTGTTGTTGCAAGTTTTACGTGGCTGCTACGGGCTAAGCAAGAACCGTTCTTACCTACGCATCAAAACCACAATGATAGTTTGTCAAGTTAGTGTTGTTTTAACCTTCGCAAGGACCGGGCGTAGCCACACTCGGTTCAACTAAAGTTGGAGAAACTGACACCCGCCAGCCACCTGTGTGCAAAGCACGTCGGTAGAACCAGTCTCGCGTAAGCGTACGTGTAATGTCGGTGCGGGCCGCTTCATCCAACAATACCGCTGAACCAAAGTATGACATGCTGGTAAGCAGTATGACTTGTATCGCCCACAACTCACTTGTGTTCTACTCGTGCATATAACATCAACGCATATAACCTGGCTCGGATGCCACTGTTGGGGAACGTAGTAATTTCAAAAAAATTCCTACGCACACACAAGATCATGGTGATGCATAGCAATGAGAGGGGAGAGTGTTGTCCACGTACCCTTGTAGACCGTAAGCGGAAGCGTTATGACAACGCGGTTGATGTAGTCGTACATCTCCACGATCCGACCGATCCAAGCACTGAACGTATGGCACCTCCGTGTTCTGCACACGTTCAGCTCGATGACGATCCCCGGACTCCGATCCAGCAGGGTGTCGGGGATGAGTTCCGTCAGCACGACGGCGTGGTGACGGTGATGATGTTCTATCGATGCAGGGCTTTGCCTAAGCACCATTGCGATATGACCGAGGTGGAATATGGTGGAGGGGGGCACCGCACACGGCTAAGGAACGATCACGAAGATCAACTTGTGTGTCCTAGGGTGCCCCCTGCCCCCGTATATAAAGGAGCAAGGGGGGAGGCCGGCTGGCCCTAGGGGCACGCCAAGGAGGGGGGAGTCCTCCTCCTAGTGGGAGTAGGACTCCCCTTTCCTAGTCAACTAGGAAGGAGGAAGGGGGAAGGAAAGAGAGGGAGAGGGAGAGGGAAAGAGGGGCCGCGCCCCCCTCCCTAGTCCAATTCGGACTCCTCATGGGGGGCGCCACCTCCTGGGCTGCTGCCCTCTCTCTCCCCTCAGGCCCACTAAGGCCCAATACTTCCCCGGAGGGTTTCGGTAACCCCTCCGGCACTCTGGTTTTCTCCGAAATCACCCAGAACATTTCTGGTGTATGAATATAGTCGTCCAATATATCGATCTTTATGTCTCGACCATTTCGAGACTCCTCGTCATGTCCGTGATCACATCCGGGACTCCGAACAACCTTCGGTACATCAAAACTTATAAACTCATAATAAAACTGTCATCGTAACGTTAAGCATGCGGACCCTACGGGTTCGAGAACTATGTAGACATGACCTAGAACTGTTTTCGGTCAATAACCAATAGCGGAACCTGGATGCTCATATTGGTTCCTACATATTCTACGAAGATCTTTATCGGTCAAACCGCATAACAACATATGTTGTTCCCTTTGTCATCGGTATGTTACTTGCCCGAGATTCGATCGTCGGTATCCAATACCTAGTTCAATCTCGTTACCGGCAAGTCTCTTTACTCGTTCCGTAATACATCATCCCGTAACTAACTCATTAGTTACAATGCTTGCAAGGCTTAAGTGATGTGTATTACTGAGAGGGCCCAGAGATACCTCTCCGACAATCAGAGTGACAAAACCTAATCTCGAAATACGCCAACCCCACATGTACCTTCGGAGACACCTGTAGAGCACCTTTATAATCACCCAGTTACGTTGTGACGTTTGGTAGCACACAAAGTGTTCCTCCGGTAAACGGGAGTTGCATAATCTCATAGTTGTAGGAACTTTGTATAAGTCATGAAGAAAGCAATAGCAACATACTAAACAATCAAGTGCTAGGCTAACGGAATGGGTCAAGTCAATCACATCATTCTCCTAATGATGCGATCCTGTAAATCAAATGACAACACATGTCTATGGTTAGGAAACATAACCATCTTTAATTAATGAGCTAGTCAAGTAGTGGCATACTAGTGACATTAAGTTTGTCTATGTATTCACACATGTATCATGTCTCCGGGTAATACAATTATAGCATGAATAATAAACATTTATCATGATATGAGGAAATAAATAATAACTTTAATATTGCCTCTAGGGCATATTTCCTTCAGATTGAACCCAAAGCTAAGCACTTCTCCCATTGCAAGAACTACCAATCTAGTTGGCCAAACCAAAAAGGATAATTCAAAGAGACTTGCAAAGATAACTCAATCATACATAAAAGAATTCAGAGAAGAATCAAATATTTTCCATAGATAATACTGGATCATAAACCCACAATTCATCGGTCTCAACAAACACACCGCAAAAAGAAGATTACATCGAATAGATCTCCATGAGAGAGGGGGAGAACATTGTATTGAGATCAAAAAAGAGAGAAGAAGCCATCTAGCTACTAGCTATGGACCCGAAGGTCTGAAGTAAACTACTCACACTTCATCGGAGGGGCTATGGTGATGATGTAGAAGCCCTCCATGGTGGATGCCCCCTCCGGCGGAGCTCCGGAACAGGCCCCAAGATGGGATCTCGTGGATACAGAAGGTTGCGGCGGTGGAATTAGGTTTTTGGCTCCTGTTCTAATCGTTCGGGGATACGTAGGTATATATAGGAGGAAGGAGTACGTCGGTGGAGCGTCGAGGGGCCCACGAGGTAGGGGGCGCGCCCTCCACCCTCGTGACCTCCTCGGGCACTGCTTGGAGTAGGGTCCAAGTCTCCTGGATCACGTTCGGTTGGAAAATCACGATCCCGAAGGTTTCATTCCGTTTGGACTCCGTTTGATATTCTGTTTCTTCGAAACACTGAAATAGGCAAAAAACAGCAATTCTGGGCTGGGCCTCCGGTTAATAGGTTAGTCCCAAAAGTAATATAAAAGTGGAAATTAAAGCCCAATATAGTCCAAAACAGTAGATAAAGTAGCATGGAGCAATCAAAAATTATAGATACGTTGGAGACGTATCAGGCATCCCCAACCTTAATTAGTGCTCATCCTCGAGTAGGTAAATGATAAAAAAGAATTTTTGATGCGGAGTGATACTTTGGCATAATTTCAATGTAAATCTCCTTAATTGTGATATGAATATTCAGATCCAAAAGATTCAAGACAAAAGTTCATAGTGACACAAAAATAATAATACTTCAAGCATACTAATCAAAGCAATCATGTCTTCTCAAAATAACATGGCCAAAGAAAGTTATCCCTACAAAATCATATAGTCTGGCTATGCTCCATCTTCCCCACACAAAATATTTAAATCATGCACAACCCCGATGACAAGCCAAGCAATTGTTTCATACTTATGACATTCTCAAACCTTTTTCAATCTTCACGCAATACATGAGCGTGAGCCATGGATATAGCACTTATAGGTGGAATAGAAGGGTGGTTGTGGAGAAGACAAAAAGAGGCAAGATAGTCTCACATCAACTAGGCGTATCAATGGGCTATGGAGATGCCCATCAATAGATATCAATGTGAGTGAGTAGGGATTGCCATGCAACGGACGCACTAGAGCTATAAGTATATGAAAGCTCTACAAAAGAAACTAAGTGGGTGTGCATCCAACTTGCTTGCTCACGAAGACCTAGGGCATTTTGAGGAAGCCCATCATTGGAATATACAAGCCAAGTTCTATAATGAAAAATTCCCACTAGTATATGAAAGTGACAAAATGAGAGACTCTCTATCATGAAGATCTTGGTGCTACTTTGAAGCACAAGTGTGGCAAAAGGATAGTAGCATTGTCCCTTCTCTCTTTTTCTCTCATTTTTTTTATTTTATTTGGGCCTTTCTATTTTCTTTATGGCCTCTTTTTTTTTGTCCGGAGTCTCATCCCGACTTATGGGGGAATCATAGTCTCCATCATCCTTTCCTCACTTGGGACAATGCTCTAATAATGATGATCATCACACTTTTATTTTTCTTACAACTCAACAATTACAACTCGATACTTAGAACAAAGTATGACTCTATATGAATGCCTCCGGCGGTGTACCGGTATATGCAATGAATCATGAGTGACATGTATGAAAGAATTATGAACGGTGGCTTTGCCACAAATACAATGTCAACTACATGATCATGCTAGCAATATGACAATGATGGAGCGTGTCATAATAAACGGAACGGTGGAAAGTTGCATGGCAATATATCTCGGAATGGCTATGGAAATGCCATAATAGGTAGGTATGGTGGCTGTTTTGAGGAAGGTATATGGAGGGTGAATGATACCGGCGAAAAGTGCGCGGTATTTAGAGAAGCTAGCAAAGGTGGAAGGATGGGAAAAAGTGCGTATAATCCATGGACTCAACATTAGTCATAAAGAACTCATTTACTTGTTGCAAAAATCTAGAAGTTATCAAAGCAAAGTATTACGCGCATGCTCCTAGGGGGATAGATTGGTAGGAAAAGACCATCGCTCGTCCCCGACCACCACTCATAAGGAAGACAATCAATAAATAAACCATGCTCAGAGTTCATCACATAACGGTTCACCATACGTGCATGCTACGGGAATCACAAACTTCAACACAAGTATTCTTTGAATTCACAACTACTTAACTAGCATGACTCTAATATCACCATCTTCATATCTCAAAACAATTATCAAGCATCAAACTTATCTTAGTATTCAACGCACTCAAAAGAAAGTTTCACATATCTTGAACACCAAGTATATTAACATTAAGCGAATTACCATGCTATTAATGACTCTCAAAATAATCTAAGTGAAGCATGAGAGATCAATAGTTTCTTTAAAACAAATCCACCACCATGCTCTAAAAGATCTAAGTGAAGCACTAGAGAAAAAATTATCACGCTCAAAAGATATAAGTGAAGCGCTATGAGCAAAACTATCAAGCTCAAAAGATATAAGTGAAGCACATAGAGTATTGTAACAAATTCCAAATCATGTATGGCTCTCTCAAAAGATGTGTACAGCAAGGATTATTGTGGTAGACTAACAAGCAAAGACACAAATAATACAAGACGCTCCAAGCAAAACACATATCATGTTGGTGAATAAAAACATAGCTCCAAGTAAATTACCGATGGAAGTGGACGAAAAGAGTGGATGCCTTCCGTGGAATCCCCAAGCTTTAACTTTTTGGTGTCCTTGGATTATCTTGGGGGTTCCATGGGAATCCCCAAGCTTAGGCTCTTGCCACTCCTTGTTCCATAATCCATCAAAAGAATTCACCCAAAACTTGAAAACTTCACAACACAAAACTCAACAAAAATCTCGTGAGCTCCGTTAGAGAAAGAAAACAAAAGACTACTTCAAGGTATTTTAATTAACTCATTCTTTATTTATATTGGTGTTAAACCTACTGTATTCCAACTTCTCTATGGTTTATAAAACTAATTTACTAGCCATAGATTCATCAAAATAAGCAAACAACACACGAAAAACAGAATCTGTCAAAAACAGAACAGTCTGTAGCAATCTGTAACTAACGCAAACTTCTTGAACTCTAACAATTCTACCAAAATAGGAAGTCCTGGAAAATTTGTTTATTTATCAGCCGCAAAAAGAATCAACGCAAAATCACGTTCCTGTGATTTATAATAACTAAATTCGTGCGTGCAAAGTTTCTGTTTTTCAGCAGAATCAAGTCAACTATCATCGTAGGTTATCCTATAGGTTCTACTTGGCACAAACACTAATTAAAACATAAAACCACATCCAAACAGAAGGTAGATGGATTATTTATTCCTAAACAGAAGAAAAAAAATACAAAATAAAATTGGGTTGCCTCCTAACAAGCGCTATCGTTTAACGCCCCTAGCTAGGCATAAAAACAAGGATAGATCTAGGTGGTGCCATAATAATAAGATAGATCTTGAAAGCTCATCTCGTATTCTCTATGTTCGGCAGCGAGTTTCCTTTGAGGCAAGCAAAAATAATCAAAAGGGCTAAATTTGGCAGGACAAAAATCCCTGAGATCAATCACGGGAGGAATGGGTTCCTCCCTTGGCCCTTCATAGTGCACAACTATTTCATCACTGAAAGCATTCTTTTGACAAAATCTTGTGAGCTTATACTCGAGAGAGTATCCTAGCTCATTATTTCTAAGGGAAAAATCATTATTCATCTCGTTAATGCAATCAACCAAGACATTGATAGGGACGTTTTTTCTAAGGTTTTCATTGAAAGCGACATAGTCCGAAGATTGAAAACGTCTAATTTCCTATTGATCATAGAGGATTGCTTCTATGGGTGGACGACCGGCATCCACCCTATAGTGCGCAAAGATTTATTTGGCTTCTCTTATGATAAATCTAAATTCATGAGCCAAAAAGATAGTAACGGCGCGTTTAATAGAAGAGTGCTCAATATTAGAATTCTAAGAAAATTCTCTGTATGCAAGGGTGCATATGCATAAATTGTCTTTCAAGTTCAACCAAAAGCATAGCTATAGCATCCGCAAGACTACTAGTTCTATGAAGAATAGAACAACCCATGGAAGGTAAAGCACCGGCACAAGTAAAGAAATCTTGAATAACACCCTTGCCAATGATGTTACCACTACCGATTCGAAACTTTTTAGTATGCAAGATAGGGGGTTCATCGGCCGGAGCCTCGGGATTTTCTGTGTTATCATTATTGTCCATATCGACAATAATCTCCCCAATTTCAGACATAGCAGCAACAGAAGCAAGGCGAAAGAAAGCGAACATAAAAGGGAAAGGATGGGGACATTGGGAAAGAGAGGGCGAATAAAACGGCAAGGGTGAAGTGGGGGAGAGGAAAACGAGAGGCAAATGGCAAATAATGTAATGTGAGAGATAGGGATTGCGATGGGTACTTGGTATGGTTGAGTTGCTTGCGTTAGCCTCCCTGGCAACAGCGCCAGAAATTCCTCTTGCTACCTCTTGAGCACTGCGTTGGATTTCCCCGAAGAGGAGAGGATTATGCAGCAAAGTAGCGTAAGTATTTCCCTCGGTTTTTGAGAACCAAGGTATCAATCCAGTAGGAGACCACGCACAAGTCCCTCGTACCTACACAAAATGATAGCAACTCGCAACCAATGCTTAGGGGTTGTCAATCCCTTCACGGTCACTTACGAGAGTGAGATCTTATAGAGATAATATTTTTGGTATTTTTGATAGATAGATGCAAAGTAAAAAGTAAAAGGCAAAGTAAAACAAAGCAAGTAAATAAAGTGATATAGATTGATATGATGAGAATAGACCCGGGGGCCATAGGTTTCACTAGTGGCTTCTCTCAAGAGCATAAGTATTCTACAGTGGGTGAACAAATTACTGTTGAGCAATTGACAGAATTGAGCATAGTTATGAGTATATCTAGGCAATGATCATATATATAGGCATCACGTCCAAAACAAGTAGATCGAAACGATTCTGCATCTACTACTATTACTCCAGTCATCGACCGCTATCCAGCATGCATCTAGAGTATTAAGTTAAAAACAGAGTAACGCCGTAAGCAAGATGACATGATGTAGAGAGATAAATTCATGCAATATGATAAAAACCCCATCTTGTTATCCTCGATGGCAACAATACAATACGTGCCTTGCTGCCCCTTCTGTCACTGGGTAAGGACGCCGCAAGATTGAACCCAAAGCTAAGCACTTGTCCCATTGCAAGAACTACCAATCTAGTTGGCCAAACCAAAAAGGATAATTCGAAGAGACTTGCAAAGATAACTGAATCATACATAATAGAATTCAGAGAAGAATCAAATATTTTCCATAGATAATACTGGATCATAAACCCACAATTCATCGGTCTCAACAAATACACCGCAAAAAGAAGATTACGTCGAATAGATTTCCACGAGAGAGGGGGAGAACGTTGTATTGAGATCCAAAAAGAGAGAAGAAGCCATCTAGCTACTAGCTATGGACCCGATGGTCTGAAGTAAACTACTCACACTTCATCGGAGGGGCTATGGTGATGATGTAGAAGCCCTCCGTGGTGGATGCTCCCTCCGACGGAGCTCCGGAACAGTCCCCAAGATGGGATCTCGTGGATACAAAAGGTTGGGGCGGTGGAATTAGGTTTTTGGCTCCTATTCTGATCGTTCGGGGATACGTAGGTATATATAGGAGGAAGGAGTACGTCGGTGGAGCGTCGAGGGGCCCACGAGGTAGGGGGGCGCGCCCTCCACCCTCGTGACCTCCTCGGGCACTGCTTGGAGTAGGGTCCAAGTCTCCTAGATCATGTTTGGTTGGAAAATCACGATCCCGAAGGTTTCATTCCGTTTGGACTCCGTTTGATATTCTGTTTCTTCGAAACACTGAAATAGGCAAAAAACAGCAATTCTGGGCCGGGCCTCCGGTTAATACGTTAGTCCCAAAAGTAATATCAAAGTGGAAAATAAAGCCCAATACAGTCCAAAACAGTAGATAAAGTAGCATGGAGCAATCAAAAATTATAGATACGTTGGAGACGTATCAGGCATCCCCAAGCTTAATTCCTGCTCGTCCTCGAGTAGGTAAATGATAAAAAATAATTTTTGATGCGGAATGATACTTTGGCATAATTTCAATGTACATCTTATTAATTGTGATATGAATATTCAGATCCGAAAGATTCAAGACAAAAGTTCATAGTGACACAAAAATAATAATACTTCAAGCATACTAATCAAAGCAATCATGTCTTCTCAAAATAACATGGCCAAAGAAAGTTATCCCTACAAAATTATATAGTCTGGCTATGCTCCATCTTCCCCACACAAAATATTTAAATCATGCACAACCCCGATGACAAGCCAAGCAATTGTTTCATACTTATGGCATTCTCAAAAAAAATTCAATCTTCACGCAATACATGAGCGTGAGCCATGGATATAGCACTTATAGGTGGAATAGAAGGGTGGTTGTGGAGAAGACAAAAAGAGGGAAGATAGTCTCACATCAACTAGGCGTATCAACGGGCTATGGAGATGCCCATCAATAGATATCAATGTGACTGAGTAGGGATTGCCATGCAATGGATGCACTAGAGCTATAAGTATATAAAAGCTCTACAAAAGAAACTAAGTGGGTGTGCATCCGACTTGCTTGCTCACGAAGACCTAGGGCATTTTGAGGAAGCCCATCATTGGAATATACAAGCCAAGTTCTATAATGAAAAATTCCCACTAGTATATGAAAGTAACAAAATGAAAGACTCTCTATCATGAAGATCTTGGTGCTACTTTGAAGCACAAGTGTGGCAAAAGGATAGTAGCATTGTCCCTTCTCTCTTTTTCTCACATTTTTTTATTTTATTTGGGCCTTTCTATTTTTTTATGGCCTTTCTTTTGTCCGGAGTCTCATCCCGACTTATGGGGGAATCATAGTCTCCATCATCCTTTCCTCACTTGGGACAATGCTCTAATAATGATGATCATCACACTTTTATTTTTCTTACAACTCAACAATTACAACTCGATACTTCGAACAAAGTATGACTCTATATGAATGCCTCCGGCGGTGTACTGGGATATGCAATAAATCATGAGTGCCATGTATGAAAGAATTATGAACGGTGGCTTTGCCACAAATACAATGTCAACTACATGATCATGCTAGCAATATGACAATGATAGAGTGTGTCATAATAAATGGAACGGTGGAAAGTTGCATGGCAATATATCTCGGAATGGCTATGGAAATGCCACAATAGGTAGGTATGGTGGCTATTTTGAGGAAGGTATATGGTGGGTGAATGATACTGGCGAAAATTACATGGTATTTAGAGAGGCTAGCAAAGGTGGAAGGATGGGAAAAAGTGCGTATAATCCATGGACTCAACATTAGTCATAAAGAGCTCATATACTTATTGCAAAAATCTAGAAGTTGTCAAAGCAAAGTATTACGCGAATGCTCCTAGGGGGATAGATTGGTAGGGAAAGACCATCACTTGTCCCCGACCGCCACTCATAAGGAAGACCATGCTCAGAGTTCATCACATAACGGTTTACCATACGTGCATGCTACAGGAATCACAAACTTGTTGCAAAAATCTAGAAGTTATCAAAGCAAAGTATTACGCGCATGCTCCTAGGGGGATAGATTGGTAGGAAAAGACCATCGCTCGTCCCCGACCACCACTCATAAGGAAGACAATCAATAAATAAACCATGCTCAGAGTTCATCACATAACGGTTCACCATACGTGCATGCTACGGGAATCACAAACTTCAACACAAGTATTCTTTGAATTCACAACTACTTAACTAGCATGACTCTAATATCACCATCTTCATATCTCAAAACAATTATCAAGCATCAAACTTATCTTAGTATTCAACGCACTCAAAAGAAAGTTTCACATATCTTGAACACCAAGTATATATTAACATTAAGCGAATTCCATGCTATTAACGACTCTCAAAATAATCTAATTGAAGCATGAGAGATCAATAGTTCCTTTCAAACAGATCCACCATCGTGCTCTAAAAGATCTAAGTGAATCACTAGAGAAAAAATTATCACGCTCAAAAGATATAAGTGAAGCGCTATGAGCAAAACTATCAAGCTCAAAAGATATAAGTGAAGCACATAGAGTATTCTAACAAATTCCAAATCATGTATGGCTCTCTCAAAAGATGTGTACAGCAAGGATGATTGCGGTAGACTAACAAGCAAAGACACAAATAATACAAGACGCTCCAAACAAAACACATATCATGTTGGTGAATAAAAATATAGCTCCAAGTAAATTACCGATGGAAGTGGACGAAAAGAGGGGATGCCTTCCGAGGCATCCCCAAGCTCTGACTTTTTGGTGTCCTTGGATTATCTTGGGGGTGCCATGGGCATCCCCAAGCTTAGGCTCTTGCCACTCCTTGTTCCATAATCCATCAAAAGAATTCACCCAAAACTTGAAAACTTCACAACACAAAACTCAACAGAATTCTCGTGAGCTCCGTTAGAGAAAGAAAACAAAAGACTACTTCAATGTACTGTAATTAACTCATTCTTTATTTATATTGGTGTTAAACCTACTGTATTCCAATTTCTCTATGGTTCATAAAACTAATTTACTAGCCATAGATTCATCAAAATAAGCAAACAACACACGAAAAACAGAATCTGTCAAAAACAGAACAGTCTGTAGCAATCTGTAAGTAACGCAAACTTCTTGAACTCTAAAAATTCTACCAAAATAGGAAGTCCTGGACAATTTGTTTATTTATCAGAAGCAAAAAGAATCAATGCAAAATCACGTTCCTGTGATTTATAATAACTAAATTCGTACGCGCAAAGTTTCTGTTTTTCAGCAGAATCAAGTCAACTATCACCGTAGGTTATCCTATAGGTTCTACTTGGCACAAACACTAACTAAAACATAAAACCACATCCAAACAGAAGGTAGATGGATTATTTATTCCTAAACAGAAGCAAAAACAAAAAATACAAAATAAAATTGGGTTGCCTCCCAACAAGCGCTATCGTTTAACGCCCCTAGCTAGGCATAAAAACAAGGATAGATCTAGGTGGTGCCATAATAATAAGATAGATCTTGAAAGCTCATCTTGTATTCTCTATGTTAGGCAGCGAGTTTCCTTTGAGGCAAGCAAAAATAATCAAAAGGGCTAAATTTGTCGGGACAAAAATCCCCGAGATCAATCACGGGAGGAACGGGTTCCTCCCTTGGCCGTTCATAGTGCACAACTATTTCATCACTGAAAGCATTCTTTTGACAAAATCTTGTGAGCTTATACTCGAGAGAGTATCCTAGCTCATTATTTCTAAGGGCAAAATCATTATTCAGCTCGTTAATGCAATCAACCAAGACATTGATAGGGACCTTTTTTCTAAGGTTTTCATTGAAAGCGACATAGTCCGAAGATTGAAAACGTCTAATTTCCTTTTAATCATAGAGGATTGCTTCTATGGGTGGACGACCGGCGTCCACCCTATACTGCGCAAAGATTTCTTTGGCTTCTCTTATGATAAATCTAAATTCATGAGCCAAAAAGATAGTAACGGCGCGTTTAATAGAAGAGTGCTCAAAATTAGAGAATTCTAAGAAAATTCTCTGTATGCAAGGGTGCATATGCATAAATTGTCTTTCAAGTTCAACCACAAGCATAGCTATAGCATCCGCTAGACTACTAGTTCTATGAAAAATAGAACAACCCATGGAAGGTAAAGCACCGGCACAAGTAAAGAAATCTTGAATAACACCCTTGCCAATGATGTTACCACTACCGATTCGAAACTTTTTAGTATGCAAGATAGGGGGTTCATCGGCCGGAGCCTCGGGATTTTCTGCGTTATCATTATTGTCCATATCGACGATAATCTCCCCAATTTCAGACATAGCAGCAACAGAAGCAAGGCAAAAGAAAGCGAACAAAAAAGGGAAAGGATGAGGAGATTGGGAAAGAGAGGGCGAATAAAACGGCAAGGGTGAAGTGGGGGAGAGGAAAACGAGAGGCAAATGGCAAATAATGTAATGCGAGAGATAGGGATTGCGATGGGTACTTGGTATGGTTGACTTGCTTGCGTGAGCCTCCCCGGCAACGGCGCCAGAAATTCTTCTTGCTACCTCTTGAGCACTACGTTGGATTTCCCCAAAGAGGAGAGGATGATGCAGCAAAGTAGCCTAAGTATTTCCCTTAGTTTTTGAGAACCAAGGTCTCAATCCAGTAGGAGACCACGCACAAGTCCCTCATACCTACACAAAACGATAGCAACTCGCAACCAACGCTTAGGGGTTGTCAATCCCTTCACGGTCACTTACGAGAGTGAGATCTGATAGAGATAATATTTTTGGTATTTTTGATAGATAGATGCAAAGTAAAAAGTAAAAGGCAAAGTAAAACAAAGCAAGTAAATAAAGTGATATAGATTGATATGATGAGAATAGACCCGGGGGCCATAGGTTTCACTAGTGGTTTCTCTCAAGAGCATAAGTATTCTACAGTGGGTGAACAAATTACTGTTGAGCAATTGACAGAATTGAGCATAGTTATGAGTATATCTAGGCAATGATCATGTATATAGGCATCACGTCCAAAACAAGTAGATCGAAACGATTCTGCATCTACTACTATTACTCCACTCATCGACCGCTATCCAGCATGCATCTAGAGTATTAAGTTAAAAACAGAGTAACGCCGTAAGCAAGATGACATGATGTAGAGGGATAAATTCATGCAGTATGATAAAAACCCCCATCTTGTTATCCTCGATGGCAACAATACAATACGTGTCTTGCTGCCCCTTCTGTCACTGGGTAAGGACACCGCAAGATTGAACCCAAAGCTAAGCACTTCTCCCATTGCAAGAACTACCAATCTAGTTGGCCAAACCAAAAAGGATAAATCAAAGAGACTTGCAAAGATAACTCAATCATACATAAAAGAATTCAGAGAAGAATCAAATATTTTCCATCGATAATACTGGATCATAAACCCACAATTCATCGATCTCAACAAACACACCGCAAAAAGAAGGTTACATCGAATAGATCTCCACGAGAGAGGGGGAGAACATTGTATTGAGATCCAAAAAAGAGAAGAAGCCATCTAGCTACTAGCTATGGACCCGAAGGTCTGAAGTAAACTACTCACACTTCATTGGAGGGGCTATGGTGATGATGTAGAAGCCCTCCATGGTGGATGCCCCTCCGGCGGAGCTCCGGAACAGGCCCTAAGATGGGATCTCGTGGATACAGAAGGTTGCGGTGGTGGAATTAGGTTTTTGGCTCCTGTTCTGATCATTCGGGGATACGTAGGTATATATAGGAGGAAGGAGTATGTCGGTGGAGCGTCGAGGGGCCCACGAGGTAGGGGGGCGCGCCGTCCACCCTTGTGACCTCCTTGGGCATTGCTTGGAGTAGGGTCCAAGTCTCCTGGATCACGTTCGGTTGGAAAATCACGATCCCAAAGGTTTCATTCCGTTTGGACTCTGTTTGATATTTTGTTTCTTCGAAACACTAAAGTAGGCAAAAAACAGCAATTCTGGGCTGGGCCTCCGGTTAATAGGTTAGTCCCAAAAGTAATATAAAAGTGGAAAATAAAGCCCAATATAGTTCAAAACAGTAGATAAAGTAGCATGGAGCAATCAAAAATTATAGATACGTTGGAGACGTATCAGTCATCCCTTCATGTACTATGAAAAAATATAGTTATGTAATATAATGCTTGTTATTTAAAATTTTACCTCCTGTGCAGCCGTATTGTTAAATTTGAGAGTTGGCCAGTCGGCGGCTTTCGCCCCCATGTAGATAGTACGGGGGTGTTCGGGATAAATCTAAACACTCTTTACTCCAAAGTTTGGTCGATAAAGGAGGTGCTTAGCGCAACGAGCAAGGCAATTGGACTATGTGGCTTTATCACCCACACTTAGACATAGGAGTTCGATAATAGAAATTTAGGCGCAGCCCCTAGTGTTTGGAAGTCTGAACTTGGGATGTTGTCAACACCTAATCGAATAAAAACTGATTCCCCACACAATGCGGAAAAATCACAAAAGATTTAAAAACCTCTCGAACAGCTGACCGGCTCACGCCGCATCATGACAGTCAGTTTTTGGATTTCTCTACTGAGGTGCTCATACGGATGAACTAGGACACAATTGTAGTAGTTCTCCCTTTACTACCCTAGCCGATATAGCGGAACGTAAGGTAGAAAGCATAGGAGCCGGGCAACCCAACTATTGACCAAAGACATGATTCGGAGCCGATGCATATAATGCTATAAGTTCGGGGTGCCGAACTGTACTGTAAAAAGTGTTCAGACTTTGTTGCCATAGTATGGAGCATAATGAAGCCCCTGGCGGATTGAGACGTACCATAGTGTACGGGTGCAATTGATAAAAATATCAAGAGAAAAAGAAAAATGAAGTAATAGGCTAATGCCACAGAAATTGGGCCGCAAACCATTTTCCTTTGTTGTTTGATTAATATGTCAAAGCGTATTTTGTACAAATAGTGCAATAATCAAAAGGACTATTTAACATGCCACGACCAAGGGAGACCTACGTGCAGGTCCTTAAAGCAGGCATAACCATTATTTAAAGAAACCACATGGAAATTCCCCCATACGTCAATGCTTCTTGCCGTCTTGGTGTATCCGTCCCTCTATAGGTCCGTCGATCAGGTCACCAGGAACTACCTAGGAAAGAAAAGAGACCTAAAAAGAAAAAGGGAAAGTAAAAGTATGCGGATCCAGGAGCGGTTGAGCTGTACTATGGACCACGATCTAGTTGTGCCTCCGTCTATGCCCATGGTATTTTATGTGCGTAGTTATGTATGTGTGGTACGAATGTCACCGCTTGGTCAGGACTGGGACGGAGGCTGAATTGGTAGTCAAGCTCTTGACGAGCTGGACTGTCCTGCTGCAGGGTAGTTCGGACTCGTTTGACAGTGTTCGGGGGCTTGGCCGCCGAATTGAGGTTCTGCCTAAAAAGGCCGCTCTGTACTTCTGCTGCAAGGGTAGCGGTGTGCTGCTCGGTACGGAGGGAGCTTCCGTGTTCCCCTTGACTGTTATGACACCGCGTGGTGCGGGCATCTTGAGATTGAGATAAGCATAGTATGGCACCACATTGAATCGAGCGAATGCGGTTCGTCCAAGCAGTGCGTGATAGCCACTGCGGAAGGGGACGATATCGAAGATCAACTCTTCACTTCGGAAATTGTCCGGGGATCCGAAGACCACTTCCAGTGTGATTGAGCCCGTGCAGCGGGCCTCTACACCTGGTATGACACCTTTAAAGGCGGTTTTTGTGGGCTTGATCCTTGAGGGATCAATACCCATTTTGTGCACTGTATCCTGATAAAGCTGGTTCAGGCTGCTGCCACCGTCCATGAGGACTCGCGTCAGATGGAACCCATCAATGATTGGGTTGAGGACCAATGTGGCTGAACCGCTATGACGGATACTGGTCGGATGATCCCTACGATCAAAGGTGATTGGGCAGGATGACCATGGGTTGAACTTTGGGGCGACTGGCTCTATCGCGTAGACGTCCCTGAGCGCTTGCTTGTGCTCCCTCTTGGGGATATGGGTAGCGTATATCATGTTCACCGTTTTAGCTTGGGGGGTAAACTTCTTCTGTCCCCCTGTGTTTGGTGGTTGGGGCTCCTCATCATCGTCCTTGCTTTGTGACTCCTTCTCCTTATTCTCGGCATTTAACTTGCCGGCCTGTTTAAAAACCCAACGCTCTCTGTAGGTATGATTGGTTGGTTTATCAGGAGTGTCGTGGATTAAACATGGACGATCGAGTATGCAGTCCAAACTGGACGGGCCCGGATTGTTTATTTTGTATGGCTTCTTCCGCTGACCGGACTTAGAGCCACTGAATCCGGTGTTGACCGTTGTTTCTTTGGTGTTGTCACTGTTGTTTCGACGCTTGTGTCTATTGCGTCGGGACTTTCCGTTGCTGTTTCTGGCTTCAGAAGTGCCAGGCTTGCTTGTATTTTTATTGCTACGGGCTAGCCAGCTATCTTCACCCACAAAGAAGCGGGTCATGAGTGCCGTGAGGGCTGCCATGGACTTTGGCTTTTCTTGGCCGAGGTGTAGGGCGAGCCATTCATCGCAGATGATGTGCTTAAAGGCTGCTAGGGCTTCGGCATCCGGACAGTCGACGATCTGGTTCCTTTTAGTTAAGAACCTAGTCCAAAATTTCCTGGCTGACTCTCCGGGCTGTTGAACAATGTGACTTAAGTCATCGGCATCTGGAGGTCGGACATATGTCCCTTGGAAGTTGTCGAGGAAAGCATCTTCCAAGTCTTCCCAGCTGGCAATGGAGTTTTCGGGCAGACTGTTCAACCAGTGTTGAGCTGGTCCCTTGAGTTTTAGCGGGAGGTATTTGATGGCATGAAGATCATCACAGCGGGCCATATGAATATGGAGAAGGAAATCTTCAATCCACACTGCGGGGTCTGTTGTCCCATCATATGATTCGATGTTTACGGGTTTAAACCCTTCCGGGAATTCATGTTCCATTACTTTGTCAGTGAAGCAAAGGGGGTGTGTGGCGCCTCTATATCGGTCCAAGTCGTGGTGTAGCTCGGATGGAGTTCGTCTATGGTTTTTGGCCCGGACGTGGTTATGTTTGTCACGTCCAGCCGGATGGTCATTGTCGCGCTTCGGGGCACGCCCCCGCGATCCATAGATCGATCTGGTCTGACCTGCTCTCTTTTCCAGGTCATGTCACAGGTCATATGTATATCCCTGAGTTGTTCTAATTCTGTTTTTACGGCGAGTTAGTGCGGGCTGGTTTTTGGCTCGAGGTGCCGCTTTGTCCCGGCCACGTGGTGGCTGGTCTGCCGCATTATGCGCTGGTAGGACAGGCTCCAGTGCCTCTTCATCAAACTGTGGTAATAGTTTGCGCTTTGGATAACTTTGGTTGGGTGCTCGAGGCCGTATACTTCGGCTGCTAGGACATTAGTTCATCTATCATTGAGCAGATCTTGATCAGCTTGAAGCTGTTGCTGCTTCTTTTTCCGGCTCCTTGTAGTGGCTATTAACCGGCGCTTAAAGCGCTCCTGTTCGACGGGTTCCTCAGGCATGATAAAGTCTTCGTTGCCGAGGCTCACCTCGTCCTCGGAGAGTGGAAGGTAGTTACTGTCCTCCGAGTCTTTGTTCATGGCCTGTTGATCAGGGATAACTCGCCCATCTTCCCGTTCATCCTGTTCGGAGGTTGGCTCAACGGGGTCTTCATTGTCTTCGGCATCGTCCAGAGTATTGTTTTCTCCTGTGAAGGTATTGCTGTTTTTACCATGGCGTGGCTTAGAGCAGCGCGCTAACGCTGGCGCTTT
The DNA here is from genome assembly GCF_002162155.2 of Triticum dicoccoides. Classification (NCBI taxonomy): domain Eukaryota; kingdom Viridiplantae; phylum Streptophyta; class Magnoliopsida; order Poales; family Poaceae; genus Triticum; species Triticum dicoccoides. Next base: position 223,523,977 of record NC_041383.1, read on the forward strand.
GGCTATATCTCAGGAGGCTTATTCTCGACTGGATTTCCATTGTCGCCATTGTTCTCTTTGGGTGTATCCACCATGTATACGTCATACGAGGAGGTGGCTGTCCATCGCCCTGTAAGCGGTGGTTTTTGTGCCTGCTCCTCTCCTGCATCATCGTCCATACCGTTGATATCTTCGGAGTCGTAATCGAGTATGTCAGTTAAGTCCTCGATAGTGGCTATGTAGTGGGTGGTGGGTGGGAAGCAAAATCCATCAGCTTCCAATTTAAGCCGGATATAGTTTGGCTGAGAGTCTCCTGACAAGGAGAGGGCTTTTAGTGAGTTTAGCACATCGCCTAAAGGTGAGTGCTGGAAGATGTCCGCGGAGCTGAACTCGACGATCGGCGCTTGATCAGGTTTGATGGGCATGGATGCACATGGTTCGGAACTTATGGCCGGAGACGGATCCGAGGTTCCGATGACACAGGCCCCGCTCGAGGTTGGACCTGTGTGCGGCTCCAACGCCGCTGAGTCTGCGGCTTCCGTGGCGGGTTGAGCATCCTGTCCTCAGATGGCGCAATCTGCTCCGGATCTAGGGCCGGAGCGGTTATAGGTGCTATCTCTTGAGCACGGTCCGATGATAGATTTAGGTCATGTTCATCATGGTGACAGGGAGCAGCCGTCATGGGCTCGAATCCGTCGAAGATCAAGTCTCCGCGGATATCGGCCACGTAATTCAAGCTTCCAAATCTGACCCGATGGCCAGGGGCGTAGCTGTCGATCTGCTCTAGATGGCCAAGCGAGTTGGCCCACAGTGCGAAGCCGCCGAATACGAAGATATGTCCAGGAAGGAAAATCTCCCCCTGGACTGCATTGTTTTAGATGATTGATGGATCCATGAAACCATTTGGTGACGACGCAGCGGAACTCTCAATGAAAGCACCAATGTTGGTGTCAAAACCGGCGGATCTCGGGTAGGGGGTCCTGAACTATGCGTCTAAGGTCGAATGGTAACAGGAGGCGGGGGACACGATGTTTACCCAGGTTCGGGCCCTCTCTATGGAGGTAATACCCTACTTCCTGCTTGATTGATCCTGATGAATATGAGTATTACAAGAGTTGATCTACCATGAGATCGTAATGGCTAAAACCCTAGAAGTCTAGCCTGTATGATTATGATCCTGCCCTATGGACTAAACCCTCCGGTTTATATAAATACCAAAGGGGACTAGGGTTATACAAAGTCAGTTACAGAGAAAGGAATCTACAAATCCGAATCGCTAAGCTTGCTTTCCACGCCAAGGAGAGTCCCATCTGGATGCGGGAGGAAGTCTTCTATCTTGTATCTTCATAGCCCAATAGTCTAGCCCATGTTAATAGTCCGGCCGTCCGAGGACCCCTTAATCCAGGACTCCCTCAATGGGGCTTTCGTCGGCTTTACCATTGATCCTCAACCCAAAGAAATCCATACAAACAGCCCATCAACTCGTCGTAGCTTCTCAAAGCCATGGTGATTTCACACCCCACTCTCTACAGCCGCAACCATCACAAGGCTAAGCTCAACCTCGACCCTCCGGTAGCCAAGCCATGGGACAGAGGCACCCTCAAAGCTCGAGATGCAGGTATTGTCCAAAGGAGCACCGAAACACGGGAGATGCCGACATCGCCCGTGCCATGGCACTACATAGCCATAGACACCCCGGACTGGATCCTCTGCCACAGGGACATACCTACCCCTAGCATCAATAACATCACTTACCACAGCACGTCACCCCCAAGTTGCTGACTATAAAGGTCCAGACGAGGCCCATCTCATCGCGCCACTAACTCATGCACGCCTGTCACGGCTACATCTCTAGTGCACTCGACCCCTGTGTTGGGAGCTCCCACCATGTCTCAAGAATCCGCCATCATGCCCCATGGCACGCACTCCATGGCCAAAAATTCAAGAGCACCCACAACCGCTTGTGCACCCATGCCTACCATTCCTCGTCCCCTAGTCAGGCATCACGCCGACCCTGGGCCACCATGCCAAGTCCTCGCACGTCTCAGCTCAGTTGCACTACCCCGCATCATAACACGCCTCACAGAGGGAGAAGAAAATCCTGTCACAGCCAATGCCATGCGGACTTTGCCCGACGGCGCAGAAAGTCCATCTAATCCCCTTGGTGGATTTTAAAAAAAAAACTAGTCTCAATATATCTCAAGGGACTAAATCTTTAACTTGCTTATATAGGAATTTTCCTTAGGTTGGAACAAAGGAAATGGACGGTGACCCCCACAAATTATCGTGAAGACAAGTGTTGGCCAAGCTAAGGATTCTTCATTTTCATTTTAGTGATCCAAGATCAGTCAGAGCTGCTGAGCAGTTCATCCAGATATAGCTTTTTCAAACCCTAACACTTAAGTGTGGTTAAGTCCTCCACTCGCAACACCAATGTGACTGGCAAACCTTCTATTACCCTATGGGAATTCTCAAACCCTCCACTCAAAATGTCTGAAGTGGTTATAGAAAGTGCCCCACGGTTGTGGCAATCCACTAGGCCGGAGCCTCCGAATGCTAGCCGATCGGACCATCCGAGTCATTCAAAATTTGCCACCTTTAGCTTTGTTTGGTGCCTCAAAGCTAACCCCTTTAGAGCCTCCAAGTTGTGTTAAAGTGTGTGTAACAGTAATATTTTTGGTCCAACCTATAAATACCCCACCTATCCCACCAGTGCACTCAAAGCAAACTCCACTCATATCATATTTTTTGAGAGAGAACTCCACCTTCTTGTGTTGATTTCAAAGAGCTTTCAACTCCAGCAAACATGCCAAGTCTTTGAGATCTAATCACATCTTCACTTTCCACTCCCACTTCTCCAATCCAAATGCCAAATCTTGATAGAGTTGAGTTTGGAGGAGAAATATTTTGAAGCACAAGAGCAAGGGATTCATCACCAAGCAACCTCAATCTTACTACTTTTGGAGGGTGTGCACCTCCTACATTGGCTAGGTTCTTGGTAGACCTTAAGATTCTGAAGAAACCAATATGTTTGTAAGGGATTGGAGATCGCCTACTTCATGAATATCTACCTTGAGTGAGGCTAGTCCTCCATGGGAGTACGTCATGATGCCATAGGTTGGTTGCTCCTTCGTGCACCCATCGTGGACTATTAGAAGTTTGAGATGCTTAGCTTGTTTAAGGAAGTTGAAATGCTTGATTCTATTGAAAATGAACATGCACCCCCAGTGGATCCTCTTCACGCCACTCTTAAGGAAGAACATGACTTGCTATGTAATTCTAGAGCTACTAAAATTATTATAAGAGACATCACTACGGATATGGTAAAGAGGTTGTATAATTTTGCTGGTGCTTACAGTGTTCAAAAATATTTGGAGAAACATCACTTTCATTCTAAGAGAAACCTTTCTCTTTAAAAACTTGATCCAATTCTTATCAAAGCTAATATTTTCTCTAGGAACTGTGATGAAACAGATTCGGGCTTTGCCAAGCAATGCGTGAACATTGTGATCTTATTTGCAAGAAAGGTGATGTGCCAACTATTGTTATCAACTTATCATCTTCTCTTGAAGTTCACCATTTGAATGAATCCAAAACATCTATCTCTACTAAAAATGTGGTGGGTATCATTGACGATGTTGAATAAAATGATGATGATGATGTTGAAGAAGATGATGAATGTCATAGAATCATAAGGTGTCTCGTGTCTAGAGCTCACAAGAACTGAACTTTAGATGGAAATTAATGGGTACCCAATAATGGATGTACTGAGCACATGACTAGAGATAGAGACATGTTCCATCGACTCGACAAGAATAGTGCCCCCAAGGAAAGTGTCACTTTTGGTGTCAACTCCAGAGGAAAGGTATTAGGCCTTGGTAAGGTGGTCATTTCAAAAATCAACCCTATCAAGAATGTCATGCTTGTTGAATCACTTGGTTGAAATCTTCTTTCCGTGCAAAAGCTAATCGACTTTTGATTTCATGTGCTATTTATAGAATTTCATTGCCAAGTATTTCACAAAGATGATTACACTATGGTCTTCACTAGTGTTCATGATTGTGATCTTTATGTTATTAATTTCTTATGTGGAACACAAGTCTGTACATGTATTTTTGCCATATCTTCGAAATAATGATTGTGGCATAGGAGACTTGGACATGTAGGAATGCACAATCACGACAAGTTGATCAAAGATGATCACATATTGGGCATGAAAGATGTCATCTTTGACAAATATAGACTTTGTAGTGTTTGCTAAGCTCGGAAGTGACTTGGTAGAAATCGCTCCATGAAGAATATTTTTCTGGGATTTTTTTGCGCCCCGTAAAATTTATTTTCCTAAAAAGTCCAAAAGCATTTAAAAAATAGCAACCGGGCACTAAAAATAGGCTAGTCTAGAAAATAATAATTATAAAACCATGCCAAAATGATATAATTATACCATGAAACAAGCAAAAAATATAGATATATTTGGGATGTATCAGCATGCTTTCAGCACTGCCACACCGAATGACAAGGGTGAGGGGTAGAATTGCCTCTCTGCCAGATTTGGATCAGGTGGTTCTTTTGAAGGAAATATGCCCTAGAGGTGATAATAAAGTTATTATTTATTTCCTTATATCATTATAAATGTTTATTATTCATGCTAGAATTGTATTAACCGGAAACTTAGTACATGTGTGAATACATAGACAAAAACAGTGTCCCTAGTATGCCTCTACTTGACTAGCTCATTTATCAAAGATGGTTATGTTTCCTAACCATATACATGTGTTGTCATTTGATGAATGGATCACATCATTAGGAGAATGATGTGATGGACAAGACCCATTCGTTAGCTTAGCATTATGATTGTTACAGTTTCATTGTTACTGCTTTCTTCATGACTTATACATGTTCCTCAGACTATGAGATTATGAAACTCCCGAATACTAGAGGAACACTTAGTGTGCTATCAAATGTGACAACGTAACTGGGTGATTATAAAGATGCTCTAAAGGTGTCTCCGATGGTGTTTGTTGAGTTGGCATAGATCGATATTATGATTTGTCACTCCGATTGTCGGAGAGGTATGTCTCGGCCCTCTCGGTAATGCACGTCACTATAAGCCTTGCAAGCAATGTGACTAATGAGTTAGTTATGGGATGATGTATTACGGAACGAGTAAAGAGACTTGTCGGTAACGAGATTGAACTAGGTATGATGATAATAACGATCAAATCTCAGGCAAGTAACATACCGATGACAAAGGCAACAATGTATGTTGTTATGCGGTTTGACCGATAAAGATCTTCGTAGAATATGTAGGAGCCAATATGAGCATCCAGGTTCTTCTATTTGTTATTGACCGGAGATGTGTCTCGGTCATGTCTACATAGTTCTCGAACCTGTAGGGTCCGCACGCTTAATGTTCGATGATGATTTGTATTATGAGTTTATGTGATTTGATGACTGAAGGTTGTTCGGAGTCCCGGATGAGATCATGTACATGACAAGGAGTCTCGAAATGGTCGAGAGGTAAAGATCGATTTATTGGAAGGCTATATTTGGACATCGAAAATGTTCCTAGTGATTCAGGTATTTTTGGGAGTATCGGAGAGTTACGGGAATTCACCGGGGGAAGTAGTGGGCCTTAATGGGCCATACGGGAAAGGAGAGAAGGGCCTCAGGGGGTGGTTGTGCGCACCCTATGGGCTGGTCCGAATTGGACTAGGAGGGGGGTGCCCCCCTCCTTCCTTCTCCCCTCTTCCTCCTTCCCTTCCTTCTCCTAGTTGGAATAGGGAAGGGGGGGCAAATCCTACTTGGACCGGGAGTCCAAGTAGGACTCCCCCTTTTGGCGCGCCCACTCTAGGGCCGGCCTCCTCTTCCTCCCTCCTTTATATACGTGGGCAGGGGGCACCCCAAAGACACACAAGTTGATCTTTTAGCCGTGTGGGGTGCCCCCCTCCACAGAAACACACCTCGGTCATATCGTCGTAGTGCTTAGGCGAAGCCCTGCGCCGGTAACTTCATCATCACCGTCGCCACACCATCGTGCTGATGGAACTCACCCTCGGTCTCAACTGGATCAAGAGTACGAGGGACGTCATCGAGCTGAACATGTGCTGAACACGGAGGTGTTGTACGTTCGGTGCTAGGATCGGTCGGACCGTGAAGGCATACGACTACATCAACCGCGTTGATAAAACACTTCCACTTTCGGTCTACGAGGATACGTGGACACACTCTCCCGCTTGTTGCTATGCATCATGTAGATAGATTTTGCATGATCGTAGGTAATTTTTTTGAAATATTGTGTTCCCCAACATCTTTCCGCCCCATCCCTTAGGCTTTCACTCTTAACTTATGAGTCAACAAAGAAAGGGTCGATCAAGCGGCTTGGGGCCAGATTGGTGACCTCCCCAACCATTCAATTAGGTAGACTTTGACTGTTGGATCTCCTCCTTTTCGCTGTCCTCCTTGTACCTCCCTAGCGCATCAATGAAACAAAAATGCCTGCCCCACTCCTCCATCTCCTCCCGTTAGACGTCAAACAATAGGGAGCTCAAGGAAAAATTGCCACCCTGCATAACCACCATGACCTGGCGCCATCGAGCAAGATGCCCGCTAGTCAGAATAGTGTGGGCTCATTCACCGTGTCTGTTGTTGCAACACCATCAGTGGCGGTTGCATCTTGCACCATCGACCTCCACACCTCGCATCCCTCGCCGTCAACATTGCTAGCCCCATCCCTTGTGGGTCTCAACATATTATTCTTCCCTATTGCACTAGAAACGACTTCATCTCCGTTGATTCCATCATCGTCGTCGGCTTGTTGCATCTTTTGGTGCCACCTGTTGCAACATTCGGCAGAGATGGGTGTTGAGATCACAAGCATGCTCACATCAGTTGTAGCTTCTACACTAGATAGTCACAGCACACACTACCACTAGTTCCAGCATCCCGCACTTAGTGGTCATAGCATGCCCCGCACAACTGATCAGAGCTCCCCTTGTCGATTGCATCAGCGGGTTCCAGCACCGCACACCATTGGTCGAAGCTACGCTCGTAGCTGGCTACCGCTCCTCACGCCACCATTTGAAGCTCCACCGTCAATGTTTTTGCATCATGCCATCCAGTGCCCTCCGTCGTTGCCCTGGTTACAACTCCTATAAACGACGGTTGAAACTCATGTGGATGATGGTTGCAAGATCCTACCATAGCTCATGCCATGGTCATTGCCACCATAGCTCCCTTGATGCATCGGTCGATGTTAGTTGTAGCACCACTTGCTGACGCTCATAACACAACTCACCTCTGGTTGCACCATGACTTCTTGATGCTCCGCCACACTAGTGCACATCAACTCCAGCACTTGAGATTATGGGATACAACATTCCCATCTGTTGTTGTAATGCAGGATGGAGAGAGAGAGAAGAAGAAGAAGAATATAAGGGGTCGCTCAAGGAAAAGATATGATGTAGGGAAATAAGGGTGTTTATTCCTCTTATCTAGGAAGGTGTTGGGGCCCCAAGAGCAAGGGTTTGTAGCAATCAGCAATTTCCCTCAAGTGACCTCAAGATTTAGTAAGCCAATATGATCTTGGTGACACAACCAATGATTAGCTCATTGATATGTCCATTTTGCACATGTTTTCTTACTATTATTTATAATGTTTTTTGATCAATATAATACTTTGTGGTGTAATCCTAATGCCTTTTCTCTCTTAATTTACAAGATTTACATGAAGAGGGAGATTGCCGGCAGCTAGAATTCTGGACCTAATAAGCTATATCAAAGATAACTCTTCTGCTCAACTCCAAATGCGCTGAAATTTCATGGAGAATTATTTTGGAATATATAAAAAATACTGGAGAAAAGAAGTAATAGACGGGACCCACTAGCTGCCCACAAGGCACTAGGGCATGGCCGCCCCCTGGGCGCCCCCTAGTACCTTGTGGAGCCCTTGGCCGGCCTTCAAGGCCCATCTTAACTATATGATGCCATTTTCCCTAGAAAAAAAATCAAGAGAAGACTTTCAGGATGAAGCGTTGTCGTCTCGAGCCAGAACCTGGGCAGGAGCACTTTTGCTCTCCGGTGGAGAGATTCTGCCGGGGACACTTCCTTCTAGGAGGGGAAAATCAAAGCCATCGAAATCACCAACAACCCTCTCATCATGGGAGGATCAATCTTCATCAACATCTTCACCAGCACCTTCTCATCTCAAACCCTAGTTTATTCTCTTGTATCCAATCTCTGTCTCAAAACCTCAGGGTCGGTACCTATGGGTTGCTAGTAGTGTTGATTACAGCTTGTAGTTGATGCTAGTTGGTTTATTTGGTGGAAGATTATATGTTTAGATCCTTGATGATATTAAATACCCCTCTGATCTTGAACATGAATATGATTTGTGAGTAGTTACTTTTGTTCTTGAGGACATGGGAGAAGTCTTGTCATAAGTATATCATGTGAATTTGGTATTCGTTCGATATTTTGATGATATGTATGTCATTGCTTCCTTTAGTGGTGTAATATGAACATCGACTACATGCACTCCATACGTGGGCCTAGGGAAGGCATTGTGGAGTAATAAGTAGATGATGGGTTGCTAGAGTGATAGAAACTTTAATCCTAGTTTATGCGTTATTCCGTAAGGGGCTGATTTGGATCCATATGTTTCATGCTATGGTTAGATTTATCTTAATTCTTCTTTCGTGGTTGCGGATGCTTGCGAGAGGGGGTAATCATAAGTAGGAGGCCTGTTCAAGCAATAACAGCACCCAAGCACCGGTCCACCCACGTATCAAATTATCAAAGTGTTAGGGAACGTAGCATGCAATTTCAAAAAAATTCCTACGCTCACGCAAGATCTATCTAGGAGATGCATAGCAAAGAGAGGGGGATAGTGTGTCATGTACCCTCATAGACCAAAAGCACAAGCGTTTGACAACGCGGTTGATGTAGTCGAACTTCTTCTCATTCCGACCGATCAAGCACCGAGCGTACGACACCTTCGAGTTCTACACACGTTCAGCCCGATGACGTCTCCTCCTTCTTGATCCAGCAAGTGGGAGAGGATAAGTAGATGGGATGACAACCAACACGACGGCGTGGTGGTGATGGTGGTGGTGGAGCACCGACAGCGCTTTGCTAAGCGTCGCCAGGATGAGGCGGTGGAACTACGGAGTAACGGGAGAGAGAGAGAGGGGTGCCAAGGGCCTTTTGTGTACTCTTGGGGTGCCCCCTTCCTTCTATATATAGGTGGAGGGGCGTAGCAACAGCCCCTCCAAAGTCCAAGGTGCAGCCAAGGGGGAGGAGGACTTGGAATCCAAGTCCAATCCTATTCCTACTAGGACTCCTTCCTTTTTTTTCTTTCCCTAGCCACATGGGCTTTTGAGGACTTGGTGCACCTAGACAATAAGGCTAGGGCACCTCCCCGCAGCCCATGCTAGCCCTTGGGTCGTGGTGAACCCACTTGTGGACTTCCGGACCCCTCCAGAATCCTTTGGAACCTTCTAGAAGCTTCCCGGTACAATACCAAAAAAACTGCACCCTTTTGCGGAACCCAAAAATATGACTTCCTATATATAAATCTTTACCTCTCGACCATTCTGAGACTCCTCGTGACATGTAGGATATCATTCGGGACTCCGAACAACATTTGGTTACCACTCATCAAATATCCCAATACTACTCTAGCGTCAACGAACGTTAAGCGTGCGGACCCTACGAGTTCGAGAACTATGTAGACATGACCGATACACCTCTCTGGTCAATAACAAATAGCGGAACCTGGATTCTCATATTTTCTCCCACATATTATACGAAGATCTTTATCGTTTGAACCATTATGACAACATACACAATTCCCTTTGTCATCGGCATGTTACTTGCCTGAGATTCAATCATCGGTATCTTCATACCTAGTTCAATCTCGTTACCGGCAAGTCTCATTACTCGTTCCGTAATACATCATCCCACAACTAACTCATTAGTCACTATGCTCGCAAGGCTTCTTATGATGTGTATTACCGATAGGGCCTAGAGACACCTCTCCGATACTCAGAGTGACAAATCCTAATCTCGATCTATGCCAACCCAACAAACACCTTTGGAGATACCTGTAGAGCATCTTTATAATCACCCAGTTACGATGTGATGTTTGATAGCACACAAGGCATTCCTACGGTATCCGGGAGTTGCATAATCTCGTAATCGAAGGAATATGTATTTGACATGAAGAAAGCAGTAGCAATAAAACTGAATGATCATAATGCTAAGCTGACGAATGGGTCTTGTCCATCACATCCTTCTCCTAATGATGTGATCCCATTTATCAAATGACAACACATGTCTATGGTTAGGAAACTTAACCATCTTTTATCAATGAGCTAGTCTAGTAGAGGCTTACTAGGGACATGGTATTTTGTCTATGTATCCACACATGTATCAAGTTTCCGGTTAATACAATTCTAGCATGAATAATAAACATTTATCATGAAATAAGAAAATATAAAATAACAACTTTATTATTGCCTCTAGGGCATATTTCCTTCACAAAGTAGCGAACATGAACCAAACAAACATTATGAAAGTGACTAGATGAAATTCCCATGTGTCCTCGAGAACACTTTGCTTATGATAAGAGATCGTTCCGGCCTGTACTTTGCTATAAAAAGGATTGGCTACCTTGATGCACCTTTATTACAATTGCTACTTGTTTCTCATTATAAATTACTTTGCTATCAAACTATCTGTTACCGATAATTTCAGTGCTTGCAGAGAATACCTTGCTCAAAACCGCTTGTCATTTCCTTCTGCTCCTCGTTGGGTTCGACACTCTTACTTATCGAAAGGACTACGATTGATCCCCTATACTTGTGGGTCATCAAGACTCTCTTTTGGAGTTGTTACCGGGGAGTGAAGTACCTTTGGTAAGTGGAATTTGGTAAGAAAAAATTTATATTACATGCTGAAATTTACTGTCACTTGTCACTATGGAAAGTAATCCTTTTAGGGGTTTGTTCGGGGTATCTTAACCTCAACCGGAAGCAATCAGATTTTCTCTCGACCTAATGAACCTACTGAAAATATTTATTATGAGATTCCTTTGGGTATGATAGAGAAACTACTAGCTAATTCTTATGCAGGAGATGGAACAATACATCCTGATATGCACTTAATCTATGTGGATGAAATTTCTGGATCGTTGAAGCTGCAGGTTTATCCGAGGATGGAGTTAAGAAGAAGGTTTTCCCTTTTTGTTTGGAGGGAAAGGAATTGACATGTTATAGTCTATGTGATGATATTGGAACATTGGACTGGAACCGGATGAAATTGGAATGTCATCAGAAGTTTTATCATGTGCGTCTAGTTCACCGTGATCGCAATTTTATATATATATATATATATATATATATATATATATATATATATATATATATAAATTTTGGCCTCGTGAAGGAGAAAGTATTTCTCAAGCTTGGGGAGGCTTAGTCACATGATGTACACTTGCCCCACTCATGAGCTCTCAAGAGAAATTATCATACAGAATTTTTATGCTCGGCTTTCTCATAATGATCGATCCATGCTTGATTCTTCTTCTGCTAGTTCCTTTATGAAGAAAAATATTGAATTCAAATGGGGTCTTCTGGAAGGGATTAAACGCAAGTCTAAAAATTGGGAACTCGACAAAGGTAAAGAGTCAGGTATAAAACTTGAGTTTGATTGTGTTAAATCTTTTGTGGAAACCAATGCTTTTCATAAGTTTAGTGCTAAATATGGACTTGAATCTGAGATAGTAGCTTCCTTTTGTGAATCATTTGCTACTCATGTTGATCTCCCTAAGGAGAAGTGGTTTCAATATCATCCCCCTGTTAAACAAAATATTGAGGAACCCATAGTAGTTAAAGATGAAACTATCATTTATAATGTTGATCTAGTTGTGCCGACTGCTTACATTGAGAAACCTCATTTTCCTGATATGATTAAGAAACATGTTAAAGTTTCAAATGTGGTTAACAAAATAAATATTAGAACACCTGGACCCTCTGAACAAATTAAAGTTGAACCTAATATTGCTATGATTAAAGATCTCTTGATTGATAATATTGATGGGCTTGTTATTTACTTCTTTGGTGAAGCTACTAGAATTGCTGAACCTGATCCTAAAGATAAGAATAAGCCTATTGTTGGCATACCTTTTGTCTCTGTTAAAATAGGAGATCATTGTTATCATGGTTTATGTGATTTGGGTGCTAGTGTGAGTTCTTTTACTTTTAATTTATATCAAGATATTATAAATGAAATTGCACTTGCTGAGATAGAGGACATTGATGTTAGTATTAAACTTGCGAATAGAGATACTATTTCACCGCTTGGGATTGTTAGAGATGTTGAAGTATTGTGTGGAAGGATAAAATACCCTACTAATTTCTAGTTTGTGGTTCTCCACAAGATGATTTTTGTCCCGTTATATTTGGTAGACCTTTCCTGAATACAGTCAATGCTAAGATTGATTGCAATAAGGAAACTGTCAGTGTTAACTTTTGTGTTGTATCTCATGAGTTTAATTTCTCTAAGATTCGTAGACAACCTCATGATAAAGAATTTCCTAGTAAGGATGAAACTATTGGTCTTGCTACTATGGTCATACCTCCTACAAAAATATTAGAACAATATTTTCTAGACCATGAAATGGTATGCATATGAATGGCAGAAATGAAATAGATGAGATATTCTTTGATCAAGCACCTATCCTTAAATGTAATTTGCATCTTGAAACTCTTGGAGTTCCTCCTCCACCTAAGGGTGATCCCGTGTCTGAACTTAAGAAATTACCTAATACATTGAAATATGCTTATCTTGATGAAAAGAAGATATATCCTCTTATTATCAACGCTAACCTTTCAGAGCATGAAGAAAAGAGATTACTTAAAACTTTGAGGAAGCCTTGTGCTGCTATTGGATATACTCTTGATGATCTTAAGGGCATTAGTCCCACTCCATGTCAGCACAAAATTAATATGGAGTCTGATGTTAAGCCAGTTGTTGATCACCAACGATGGTTGAATACTAAGATGAAGGATGTGATAAGAACTGAAATATTAAAGCTTCTGGAAGCAGGTATAATTTATCCCATAGCTGATAGTAGATGGGTAAGTCCCATTCATTGTGTTCCTAAGAAAGGAGGTATAACTGTTGTTCCTAATGATAAAAAATGAACCCATCCCACAAAGAATTGTAACTAGTTATAGGATGGTAATTGATTTCAAGAAATTAAACAAAGCTACTAGAAAAGATCATTACCCCTTGTCTTTTATTGATCAAATGTTAGAAAGATTGTCTAAACATACACACTTATATTTCCTTCATGGATATTATGGTTTTCTCAAATACCTATGTCAAAAGAAGATCAAGAGAAAACTACTTGTACTTGCCCTTTTGGAACTTATTCTTATAGATGTATTCCTTTCGGTTATATGTAATGCACTTGTTACCTTTCAAAGATGTATGACTGCTATATTCTCTGATTTTTGTGAAATGATTGTTGAGGTATTCATGGATGATTTTTATATTTATGTGACTTCTTTTGATGATTTCTTAAGCAACCTTGATCGAGTTTTGTAGAGATGTGAAGAAACTAATCTTATCTAGTGCCACTTCATGGTGAATGAAGGTATAGTGCTTGGACATAAAATTTCTGAACAAGGTATTGAAGTAGACAAAGCTAAAATTGATGCAGTTGAGAAAATGCCACATCCTAAAGGTATTAAAGGTATAAGAAGTTTACTTGGTCATGCTGGTTTTTATAGGAGATTCATTAAAGACTTCTCTGCAATTTCTAGGCCTCTTACTAATCTCCTGCAAAAAGATGTTCCATTTGTTTTTGATGATGATTGCGTAGAAGCCTTTGAAATACTTAAGAAAGCCTTAATCTCTGCACCCATTGTTCAACCACCTGATTGGAACCTACCATTTGAAATTATGTGTGATGCTAGTGACTATGATGTTGGTGTCGTTGTAGGACAAAGGGTTGATAAGAAATTGAATGTTATTCATTATGCTAGTAAAACTCTAGAAAGTGCCCAAAGAAATTATGCTACTACTGAGAAAGAATTTTTAGCAGTTGTGTTCGCATGTGATAAATTCAGATCTTACATTGTTAATTCTAAAGTAATTGTTCACATTGATCATGCTGCTATTATATATCTTATGGAAAAGGAAGACGCTAAACCTAGGTTGATTAGGTGGGTTCTTTTGCTACAAGAATTTGACTTGCATATTATTGATAGAAAGGGAGCTGAGAATCCCGTAGCTGATAATTTATCTCGAATGGATGCCTATTGATGATAGTTTTCCCGATGATCAATTATTGGTTATAAATGCTGCTCATAATACTCCTTGGTATGCAGACTATGCTAATTACATTGTTGCTAAATATATACCACCTTGTTTCCCATACCAATAAAAGAAAAGGTTCTTCTTTGATTTAAGACATTACTTTTGGGAAGACCCACATCTATATAAAGAAGGGTTAGATGGTGTTATTAGACATCGTGTACTTGAGCATGAATAGGAACAAATACTATGGAAGTATCAGTCTGAGGCATACGAAGGACACCATGCTGGAGACAGAACTGCACATACGATACTACATTATGGTTTTTATTGGCATACTCTTTTCAAGGATGCACGTAAGTTTGTCCTTTCTTGTGATGAATGTCAAAGAATTGGTAGTATTCGTAGACGTCAGGAAATGCCTATGAATCACTCACTTGTTATTGAACCATTTGATGTTTGAGGATTTGATTATATGGAACCTTTTCCTTCATCTAATTGGTACACACATATTCTAGTTCTTGTTGATTACGTTACTAAGTGGGTAGAAGATATTCCAACTAGTAGTGCTGATCATAACACTTCTATTAAAATGCTTAAAGAAGTTATTTGCCCGAGGTTTGGAGTCCCTAGATATCTAATGACCGACGGTGTTCACATTTTATTCATGGTGCTTTCCGAAAACTTCTTGCTAAATATGATTTTAACCCACTACTACAGGATGCGGCTAATGCGACACTACGATCAGAGACCGTTCGATGAAACTGTGTGCGATGCAATAATCGCAAACGGTGGTGAAAAAAACCATCAAAAAGGTGCAAAACATTTAGGATGACAGATGCATCAAACACGGTTCATATTTTAGTTGCGTTACAGGGCATACAGTTTAGTTCAGTGAACTGTTTGCGATGAGGAAGAAGAACGGAACCGGGCAGCCAGTTGAAGGCGAGTGCGATATATAGCATACAGTTCAATCGGATTAACTGTTTGTGATGAGGCGGAACAACAGAATTGGACAGCTAGATAAAGGTGTGTACGATTGAGGGCATATGCTTCAGAAGGATTAACTGTTTGCGATTAGGCAACAGAACATAAACGGTTGGCTAGATAAAAGGTGTGTGCTATTGATGGCTTACACTTCACACGGATGAACGGTTTGCAATTAGCCACAACAAACAGAACCAGTTAGACAGATCGACGTGTGTGCGCTAGACGGGCACACATTCTAATTAAAAGAAGCGTGCATGATGGTAATAACGAGCGCGCACGGTTCTTGGAACAAGACGTGTGCTGACATTGCCTATTGCAGTGCACCCTACGGTGCAAACGCCACGTACGCGGCTGAGAAAGCGTGCCCACGTTACGCCGTCTGGGAATAGTGGCGCACTTAGAAATTATAGAACCGTCAATAAATTTTGAGCATGTGTCCCGTCACATTCCAAATTGCAAACCTGTTCACACCGATCAAAATCTAAACGGTTTCCCACTTAGGAGTGTATTAGTACTCGGTTATAAATACTACTACTCCAAGATGACTGCACATTCCTCCTCAACTCCTCATCCACGAAAACAAACAAGTCATTCATCATCGTTCCCTTGTGTCTGCCATGGCCAGCGTGAGTTCTGGGTCAAGAGATTGCCACTAGGGAGAGGCGAGCATGGAAGCAGAAGCACGAGAGATGTCCCGCTTCGCCGCGAAAGCAGCCGACATGTCCAGTCGCGCAACCGTAGCAGCACAGAGGTCCCGCCACGCCGCGGAGGCAGCACAGAGGTCCCGCCATGCCGTCGATGCAGCAGACTGGTGCGGCCGCACCATGGAAGCAGCAGAGATGTCCTGCCGCGCCGCGAATGCAGCAGAGATGTCCTCCCACGCTGCGGCGGCCTAGTAAAATGTCTCGCGGGCAGGCGAGGACTCATACAGGCGCATGCATGCGATCGTCCATAGCCAGATGGATCAGATCTCCGGCTGGATGAAGCTGCGGGATGAGATGAATGCCTCGTTTGAACAACTCCGGGCCGAGCGTGACCTGCTGAAGGCAAAGATCACCGGAAGAGCGAAGCAGGTGAAGGAGACTGATGCCTTGTTGAAGAGGACAGTCTCATTGTCAAGAAACTTATCGACGAGGATGCCATGCTGCGCATCGAGCGCCAAAGGCTGGTGGAGGAATCCGTGATTGCTGCTGAGCAGCATATTAAGGACATGAAAGTGATGAAAGAGATCATCGCCGCTCGCCGTGAGAACTAGTCTCCGCGACCTGCAGTGCATCAAGAAAGTAGAGATCAGCGAGCCAGATCGTTGTATTCGTCTTCCTTCTTCTTTTTCCCCTATGTATTTCGGGCGTAGCCGCATGTGTCTTTTTTAATTATCTTCCTAGATATGTAAGACAATTATTATCCACTGTCATCGCCTTACATTCATCATGCATGCTATAAGTTGCAGTCGATGCTATATAGGTCTGTCGGATCTTACATCAAGATCCGTGCAAAACTTTCTTTTCAGATTTCAATTTTTCTCTCTTAAATCTCAGTCCAGTGAGACATAGCCACGTTGTGAAACAAGGGCTTGGGTGCCATTAATGGAGACGTTGGGAGGGAGGTGCGCGGCGGATAGAGGTCAAAGGGGCTCTCCTCCCGATGAGCACGCGCAGGGGTCTGATCGCACACCTCCCATACTCAAATAGCTTCCCCGCACGACACCTCCTAGCCAATAAAAAGGCGACGTGTGGCGGCACGTAATTGGTAAGTAGAACGCCCATGGTTTCAATAATAGTTGTGTTTCCGATTTGTAACGTGGCAACACTTGTTCCAACATGACTTTGTTGATTATTAATGTGTGCGCCTTCGCAAATTGGACAAAAAAATTACCACAACATGTTGGTGCCATGTCATGACACCATGCCAACTTTCATGACTTTCAGGTGTGTTTTGGATTTACAGGAATTAAAAAACAAAGTTTCTCAATCTTTCCGGCCCAGATGTTGGAATTTCATTCCCATTTCTTGCATGGGACCTATAAATTCACCCAAGGACACAAATGTGATTTTTCAACCAACTTTGGTGCACTCGAGCATGTGCTTGTAGTTCAAATTTGAATTATGCACATTAGATGACCAAAAATTCAATTAATGTATAAAAAAGGCCAAACGATCCTAGAATAATTCCAAATTTTAGCATGATACTTCTATTTGGTCTAATCTGTCTGTGTAAAAAAATTAAGGCGCGAGAAGGCAGTGTACATATGTCTTTTCGCACACGGAGGTGACACGTTCCCTCTCGAAACCACGAGCCTTCTTGAAAGAAGCTCCGTTTTGCAAGAAGCTTATACAAAAGCTTGTCCTAATCCGGCCAAAAAATTTACCGCGGCATGTTGGTGCCATGTCATGACACCATGCCAAGTTTCATGATTTTCAGGCGTGTTTTGGATTGACATGAATTAAAAACCAAGTTTCTCAATCTTTCCAGTCGAGCCACGACGCCTAGATGTTTGAATTTCATTCCCATTTCTTGAATTGGAGCTAGAAATTCACCCAAGGACACACATGTGATTTTTCAACCAACTTTGGTGCACTGGAGCATGTTCTTGTAGTTCAAATCTGAATTATGCACACTAAATGCCAAGAAATTCAATTAATGTATAAAAAGGCCAAACAAACCCGGAATAATTCCAAATTTTAGCATGCTACTTCTATTTGGTCTAATTTGCCTGTGTAAAAAAATTAAGGCGGAAGAAAGTGTACGTATGTCATTTCGCACACGGAGGTGAAAAGTTCCCTCTCGGAACCATGAGCCTTCTTGAGAGAAGCTCCGGTTTGCAAGAAGCTTATACTAAAGCTTGACCCAATTCGGCCAAAAAATTTACCGCAGCATGTTGGTGTCATGTCATGACACCATGCCAAGTTTCATGATTTTCTTTTGTGTTTTGGATTTACATGAATTAAAAAACAAAGTTTCTCAATCTTTCCGGCCGAGCCATGAGGCCCAGATGTTTGAGTTTCATTCCCATTTCTTGCATGGGACCTAGAAATCCAACCAAGGACACACATGTAATTTTTCAACCAACTTTGGTGCACTAGAGCATGTGCTTGTAGTTCAAATTTGAATTATGCACATTAAATGACCAGAAATTCAATTAATGTATAAAAAAGGCCAAACGAACCTGGAATAATTACAAAATTTAGCACGGTACTTCTATTTGGTCTAATATGCCTGTGTAAAAAATTATGGCGGGAGAAAGCAATGTACGTATGTTGTTTCGCACACGAAGGTGACACGTTCCTCTCAGAACCACGAGCCTTCTAAAGAGAAGCTCCGGTTTGCAAGTTTACCAAAGCTTGTCCCAATTCGGCCAAAAAAATTACCGCAGCATGTTGGTGCCATGTCATGACACCATGCCAAGTTTCATGATTTTCAGGCGTGTTTTGAATTTACATGAATTAAAAAACCAAGTTTCTCAATCTTTCGGGCCGAGCCACGACACCCAGATGTTTGAATTTCATTCTCATTTCTTGCATGGGACCTAGAAATTAACCCAAGGACACACATGTGATTTTTCAACCAACTTTGGTGCATTGAAGCATGTGCTTGTAGTTCAAATTTGAATTATGCACATTAAATGACCAGAAATTCAATTAATGTATAAGAAAGTCCAAACGAACCTGGAATAATTCCAAATTTTAACACGACACTCATATAGTTCTATGTTGCCTCTGTAAAAAAACAAGGGGGGAGGCAGCGTATATCGTTTCAAACACAAAGGTGACACGACCCCCCTCGGGAACCACGAGTCTTCTCGAGAGAAGCTCCGGTTTGCAAGAAGCTTATACCAAAAAATTGTCCACATGCGGCCATTTTTTTTACCACAGCATGTTGGTGCCATGAAATGACACCATGCCAAGTTTCATGATTTTCAGGCGAGTTTTGAATTTTCAGGAATTTAAAAACCAAGTTTGTCAATGTTCCCGACCGAGCCACGGCGTCCAGATGTTTGAATTCCATTCTCATTTCTTGCATGGGACCTATAAATTCACCCAAAGACACACATGTGATTTTTCAACAAATTTTAGTGCACTGGAGCATGTCCTTGTGGTTCAAATTTGAATTATGCACATTAAATGCCGATAAACTCAATTAATCCATAAAAATGCCAAACGAACCCGGAATAATTCCAAATTTAAACACGACACTAATTTATTTGCATGTTCACTATACATAAATGTTTTAGCAATTCAAACACCATCATTTCCCTCCGTAACACCATTTTATCCAAAACATAATGAAAAAATCAGGCATGCCACAAATAGTTTACTAGAAAGAATCGTGTGGGATGCGATATAAAATATCTTGGAGCGCCGTCTTGTCTGGCTTACGCAGGAAGCTTCATCGTCTATAGTCCACCGCCCCCGCTTCAACCACACTTGCGTGCCAGTTTCTCGTGGCACCGAGCGAATTTTTCTGCCACCGCGGAAATATCTATCTCCCCACCCCCTCCCTCCCACCAAAAGCCACATTTCCACTATTCCTCCTTGCTTTCCAAGTTCAAACATTCACTTCTGCTTACTGGCAGGTCAGCCTCCTCGCCAGCGACCCTTCTTCTTGCAGCACCACCAACTACCGGCGACCTTCTTCTTGCAGCGCCACCGCCTCGCCGGCGACCCTTCTTCTTGCAGTGCCGCCTCCTCGCCGCCGACCCTTCTTCTTGCAGTGCCGCCTCCCCGCCGCCGACCCTTCTTCTTCCAGTGCCGCCTCCTCGCCGGCTACCCTTCTTCTTGTTGCGCGGCCTCCTTGCCGCTGACCCTTCTTCTTGCTGCGCGACCATCGATATGGTCAGGTAATCCACACCCCACCCACACCATACTCCTTCTTTCCCGTCCTACATGCCCCGACCGACTGTGCGACACCTTCCGCCGAAATCACTGTCCCCCTCCTCCAACTAAGCGCCGCCCATAGCCATTTTGATGTGGAGCTCAGTAGCATCTGGCAGCGGAGAAGCAAATCGCGGCCGCACGCGCGCACGAGGTCGCTATGGCTGCCATGTGTGCCGACCGCCAGATCTTGGAGGAGCACCTTGTCTTCGAGGCCACTGTCGACACCGCCACGCGGCTATCTACTTTAAAATACAGTTTGTGTTGTTTTCTTGAGGCCACCGCTAATGCCTTCTAGTGATTTGTCCTCTGTAATGTTAATATGCAATCTGATGTTCAGTTTACAGTTTGATCCTCTGAAATGTAATGTTCAGTTAACACTTTGGTCCTCAGAAATGTAATGTTTAGTTAACAGTTTGGTCCAACAATTGCTACATTTCATAGTAGTGTTCTCAAGCATTATTTGTTTTGTTAATTGTCTTATCTTCTAGTACATGTTTCTATTCTGCAATGTCGTGCTTAGTTAGCTATTTTGGTTCATTTGGTCTGATGTCCATTTAACTGTTTGGTTTAGTTCTGCAATTTGATTTTTCATTTTCTGTGGGTACAATTTTGTATTGTTACGCATGTGTAATAAATAGAATTTGGTTGTACCAAATATATATTCTACTTATAGTATGACAACTCTCAGTTAACTTGATCAAGATCTTCCTTATGTGTGTTGCAAGGAAACAATGGGAGACACTGCGGTTTACCATCGAGGTTTGTTCAAGCATGGTCCTTTGGCTAATAGCACATTATTGTGCAGTTGTAGGAATCATTCTAATATTTAGGTTTCTTACAATTTGGTCTTGCACATGTAGGTCCTGCTATCAGAGACTTAGACCCACTGGTCGACCCATTTTGCATATGGGGAAATGAGATGTCCATGAATATCAGTCAAGTTAAGAAACTCAGAAAGATTGTTAGGATGAAGAAACTTGCGATGAATAACAGCAAGATCTTTGTTTGCACAATGAAGAAGACATCAGTCAACTATAGGATGATACAAACTCTTTTACCTTGTTTTTACCCCTTGCGCCATTTCAAAATTTATAGCAGTGATTTATGCATATCTTTGTTTTTAGTACTTTTCAAACTAGTTCACCCATGATTACCTCTCAAACCACCTGCATGGTCAAGAGGTGAGGAAGGTATCCATTCAACTGAAGGAAATATGCCCTAGAGGCAATAATAAAGTTATTATTTATTTCCTCATATCATGATAAATGTTTATTATTCATGCTATAATTGTATTACCCGGAAACATGATACATGTGTGAATACATAGACAAACTTAATGTCACTAGTATGCCTCTACTTGACTAGCTCATTAATCAAAGATGGTTATGTTTCCTAACCATAGACATGTGTTGTCATTTGATTAACGGGATCACATCATTAGGAAAATGATGTGACTGACTTGACCCATTCCGTTAGCCTAGCACTTGATCGTTTAGTATGTTGCTATTGCTTTCTTCATGACTTATACAAAGTTCCTACAACTATGAGATTATGCAACTCCCGTTTACCAGAGGAACACTTTGTGTGCTACCAAACGTCACAACGTAACTGGGTGATTATAAAGGTGCTCTACAGGTGTCTCCGAAGGTACATGTTGGGTTGGCGTATTTTGAGACTAGGTTTTGTCACTCCGATTGTCGGAGAGGTATCTCTGGGCCCTCTCGGTAATACACATCACTTAAGACTTGCAAGCATTGTAACTAATGAGTTAGTTACGGGATGATGTATTACGAAACGAGTAAAGAGACTTGCCGGTAACGAGATTGAACTAGGTATTGGATACCGACGACCGAATCTCGGGCAAGTAACATACCGATGACAAAGGGAACAACGTATGTTGTTATGCGGTTTGACCGATAAAGATCTTCGTAGAATATGTAGGAACCAACATGAGCATCCAGGTTCCGCTATTGGTTATTGACCGGAAACAGTTCTAGGTCATGTCTACATAGTTCTCGAACCCGTAGGGTCCTCACGATTAACGTTACGATGATAGTTTTATTATGAGTTTATAAGTTTTGATGTACCGAAGGTTGTTCGGAGTCCCGGATGGGATCACGGACATGACGAGGAGTCTCGAAATGGTCGAGACATAAAGATTGATATATTGGATGACTATATTCGGACACCGGAAATGTTCCGGTGATTTCGGAGAAAACCGGAGTGCGGAGGGGTTACCGGAACCCCCCGGGGAAGTATTGGGCCTTAGTGGGCCTGAGGGGAGAGAGAGGGCAGCAGCCCAGGAGGTGGCGACCCCCCCCCATGGGGAGTCTGAATTGGACTAGGAAGGGGGACGCGGCCCCTCTGTCCCTATCCCTCTCCCTCTCTTTCCTTCCCCCTTCCTCCTTCCTAGTTGGACTAGGAAAGGGGAGTCCTACTCCCACTAGGAGGAGGACTCCCCCCTCCTTGGCGCGCCCCTAGGGCCGGCCAACCTCCCCCCTTTCTCCTTTATATACGGGGGCAGGGGGCACCCTAGGACACACAAGTTGATCTTCGTGATCGTTCCTTAGCCGTGTGCGGTGCCCCCCTCCACCATATTCCACCTCGGTCATATCGTAGCGGTGCTTAGGCAAAGCCCTGCGTCGGTAGAACATCATCACCGTCACCACGCCATCGTGCTGACGGAACTCATCCCGACACCCTGCTGGATCGGAGTCCGGGGATCGTCATCGAGCTGAACGTGTGCAGAACACGGAGGTGCCGTACGTTCGGTGCTTGGATCGGTCGGATCGTGAAGACGTACGACTACATCAACCGCGTTGTCATAACGCTTCCGCTTACGGTCTACGAGGGTACGTGGACAACACTCTCCCCTCTTGTTGCTATGCATCACCATGATCTTGCGTGTGCGTAGGAACTTTTTTGAAATTACTATGTTCCCCTACAATGGCATCCGAGCTAGGTTATATGCGTTGATGTTATATGCACGAGTAGAACACAAGTGAGTTGTGGGCGATACAAGTCATACTGCTTACCAGCATGTCATACTTTGGTTCAGCGGTATTGTTGGATGAAGCGGCCTGGACCGACATTACACGTACGCTTACGCGAGACTGGTTCTACCGACGTGCTTTGCACACAGGTGGCTGGCGGGTGTCAGTTTCTCCAACTTTAGTTGCACCAAGTGTGGCTACGCCCAGTCCTTGCGAAGGTTAAAACAGCACTAACTTGACAAACTATCGTTGTGGTTTTGATGCGTAGGTAAGAACGGTTCTTGCTCAGCCCGTAGCATCCACGTAAAACTTGCAACAACAAAGTAGAGGACGTCTAACTTTTTTTTGTAGGGGCATGATGTGATGTAATATGGTCAAGACGTGATGCTATACTTTATTGTATGAGATGATCATGTTTTGTAACCGAGTTATCGGCAACTGGCAGGAGCCATATGGTTGTCACTTTATTGTATGAAATGCAAACGCCCTGTAATTGCTTTACTTTATCACTAAGCGGTAGCGATAGTCATAGAAGCAATAGTTGGCGAGACGACAATGATGCTACGATGGAGATCAAGGTGTCGCGCCGGTGATGATGGTGATCATGACGGTGCTTCGGAGATGGAGATCACAAGCACAAGATGATGATGGCCATATCATATCACTTATATTGATTGCATGTGATGTTTATCCTTTATGCATCTTATCTTGCTTTGATTGACGGTAGCATTTTAAGATGATCTCTCACTAAATTATCAAGAAGTGTTCTCCCTGAGTATGCACCGTTGCCAAAGTTCATCGTGCCCAGACACCACGTGATGATCGGGTGTGATAAGCTCAACGTCCATCTACAACGGGTGCAAGCCAGTTTTGCACGCGCGGAATACTCAGGTTAAACTTGACGAGCCTAGCATATGCAGATATGGCCTCGGAACACGGAGACCGAAAGGTCGAGCGTGAATCATATAGTAGATATGATCAACATAGTGATGTTCACCATTGAAAACTACTCCATCTCACGTGATGATCGGTTATGGTTTAGTTATTTGGATCACGTGATCACTTAGATGACTAGAGAGATGTCTGTCTAAGTGGGAGTTCTTAAGTAATATGATTAATTGAACTTAAATTTATCATGAACTTAGTACCTGATAGTATTTTGCTTATTTATGTTTGTTGTAGATAGATGGCTCATGTTGTTGTTCCGTTGAATTTTAATGCGTTCCTTGAGAAAGCAAAGTTGAAAGATGATGGTAGCAATTACACGGACTGGGTCCGTAACTTGAGGATTATCCTCATTGCTGCACAGAAGAATTACGTCCTGGAAGCACCGCTGGGTGCCAGGCCTGCTGCAGGAGCAACGCCAGATGTTATGAACATCTGGCAGAGCAAAGCTGATGACTACTCAATAGTTCAGTGTGCCATGCTTTACG
Organism: Triticum dicoccoides; assembly: GCF_002162155.2. NCBI lineage: Eukaryota > Viridiplantae > Streptophyta > Magnoliopsida > Poales > Poaceae > Triticum > Triticum dicoccoides. The sequence continues at coordinate 223,548,568 of NC_041383.1, forward strand.
GCTTAGAACCGGGTCTTCAACGACGTTTTGAACGTCATGGAGCATATGAGATGTTCCAGGAGTTGAAGTTAATATTTCAAGCAAATGCCCGGATTGAGAGATATGAAGTCTCCAATAAGTTCTATAGCTGCAAGATGGAGGAGAATAGTTCTGTCAGTGAGCATATACTCAAAATGTCTGGGTATAATAATCACTTGATTCAACTGGGAGTTAATCTTCCGGATGATAGCGTCATTGACAGAATTCTCCAATCACTACCACCAAGCTACAAGAGCTTCGTGATGAACTATAATGTGCAAGGGATGAACAAGACAATTCCCGAGCTCTTTGCAATGCTAAAGGCTGCGGAGGTAGAAATCAAGAAGGAGCATCAAGTCTTGATGGTTAATGTCGGTGTCAAAACCGGCGGATCTCGGGTAGGGGGTCCCGAACTGAGCGTCTAGGCGGATGGTAACAGGAGACAAGGGACACGATGTTTTTACCCAGGTTCGGGCCCTCTCGATGGAGGTAAAACCCTACTCCTGCTTGATTGATATTGATGATATGGGTAGTACAAGAGTAGATCTACCACGAGATCAAGGAGGCTAAACCCTAGAAGCTAGCCTATGGTATGATTGTTCTTCGTCCTATGGACTAAAACCCTCCAGTTTATATAGACACCGGAGAGGGCTAGGGTTACACAGAGTCGGTTACAATGGTAGGAGATCTACATATCCGTATTGCCAAGCTTGCCTTCCACGCCAAGGAAAGTCCCATCCGGACACGGGACGAAGTCTTCAATCTTGTATCTTCATAGTCTTGGAGTCCGGCCAATGATGATAGTTCGGCTATCCGGACACCCCCTAGTCCAGGACTCCCTCAGTAGCCCCTGAACCAGGCTTCGATGACGACGAGTCCGGCGCGCATATTGTCTTCGGCATTGGAAGGCGGGTTCCTCCTCCGAATAATTCATAGAAGATTGTGAACACCAGGATAGTGTACGGCTCTGCAAAATAAATTCCACATACCTCCATAGAGAGAATATTATTTACACAAGTTCAATCTGCTGACGTATTTTGTGGCGTGACGTCACACCACGGCCAAGCCTTTACTCGAATCGTTTTTATTATTCCACCTCAGCGCGTTTAGCGAAGTGGTTTCCTTGGCACATCTTGTCGAAGCAGAGATCGTGTCCCCTTATTCCGGGATCCTCATCAATACGGACGTGGGTAACCCAACCGCGCCCGTTGCCATGCCCCCTCCATCGAAGGCGAGTTCCAAATGGTCACGGGGACGGCTCTTGGTATTCTACCCCTTTATAATGAGACCAAGGCCTGTCCCTTTCCTTCGATCCTTAATCGAATCCGCCCCTCGCCCCGAGTTCCAACACCCAAGGCTCCATATTCGGGCGCTTCGGACCTTCGACAATGTCCGGCTCCGACCTACAGGGTCGATGGATGCCCTCCTCCGTCACGGAAGAGGACGTGTTGAAGCTGAGAGACGCCAGGTATCTAACCTGCGAGATTTTGCATAGGCTGCCCGCCCAAGGGCAAGTCATTCCCACCCCCGAGCCTAGCGAGAGCGTGGTGCTCATGTCTCACTTCCGTCGGGGTTTAGGCTTCCCGATGGATCCCTTCGTGAGAGGGCTCATGTTTTACTATGGGCTGGAATTCCATGACTTGGCTCGGGAGTCCATCCTCCACATCTCATCGTTCATTGTTGTCTGTGAAGCCTTCCTCCGCACTACCACTCACTTCGCATTGTGGCTCAAGACCTTCGACGTGGAGCCGAAGATGATCGAGGGGCGACAGGCAGAGTGCGGAGGGGCAGTTATAAGCAAGAGGGCCGATGCTCCATGGCCCGATGGATCTTTTCAAGAAGAGCTTGGTTTGTGGCAGCAGGAGTGGTTCTACATCACCGCTCCCAGAGGCACCAGGCAGGTGGCGCCACACGCCTTTCGCTCGGGCCCTCCACAACGGCTGGCGTCATGGGTCAACAAAGGGCTTGACTGGGGGCCGTCCAAGGACGTGCCTCTTTTGCAGGGCCGCATTCGAGACCTCCAAGAAAGGGAGATCAATCTGATTGTAGTGGCGCAGGTTATGCTGATTCGGGGCCTTCTACCCTACAAACATCGTCCCCTCCGCCTGTGGGAATTCAATCCGGAGGGACCGCGAGCTCTTCAACACTTCATAGGTATGACACCCGTGGAGATGTATAAACTGTTCTTCGGATCACAAGAGATGTGTCCGGACTGGACCGAGGACGCTGGCCTAAGCTGCAATCGCCCGGATAATCAAGTAAGTAGTCCTGTGTCCGGGCATACTGTTCGTTTATTTATCATAGATTTGCCTTTTAACCAGCTATCCCTTGAACAGGAGTGGATAGCGAAAGCAAAACTGATACGGTGTCGGGCCCCCCTCCCTAAGACCACGCCGGATCCCGTGTTAGTCAAGATGCTGGAGGTTGCGCCTTCAGAAGAGGGCAAAGGGGAAAACAGGAAAACTACCGCCTCTGCTAGAGAGGCTCTCAAGAAAGGGGGAATCGAGAATCCCTCCCTCCAGGGGGAGAAGAGGACCGCTTTCGAAGAGCCGGAGGCCAAGGCCTCAAAGCGGGGGAAGAAATCTTCACCGGAGGGTCCTGCGCCAGGAGAAGCCCCGGCCACACTATTTCCCCAAGGGAATCGGCCGTCCAACGAGCCGTAAGTAAAAAAGAGGAGTTTTGTAATAAGGGACATCCCTGTTTTTATTTCTGAGGATAACCGAAGTTCTTACCTTGTAGTTCGGATCTTAGCCCTTCTCAGCAGAGCTCATCTTCGGGGGATCTTCGTCCGGAGATGATGGAGAGCGAGACGCCTCCATCTGCCACACCATCAGGCGGGGCGGACGACCCTGAGTGTTGTCGCGGAGGGTCTCCCTGAGTCCGGCGGGTCCGGAGAGTCCGGCGCCAACTGGTGTACGGCCGGAAGAGCTGAAGGATCTGCTCGAGAGGGCGTCTATCTCAGACGATCACCGTACATTAATGAGTACGGTGATTGAAAGGATTTCATCCACTGAGAGCGGGTTGCATGAGGCCGTCAGAAGTTTACTGACGGGGTTTGAGGTACATAAAAATGATATATTTTTTGACAGGTTTGCGCTTAGAATGCGCCCTGTATAGATAGTAGCCCCTGAGACTCGGTATGTTGCCGAAAACGACAGCGTGCCGAGGATCATAATCTCAGTTTTAAGGTGTCACCCTTCCCGTACAGGTGGCGGGGCGTTCGGTGGCCAGCTGGACTGATGTAGTTGCCGAACTGAAGCGGAAACTTGACGTTGCGGATGCGGACATCGCGCTGGTCAATAAACGACTTGACGAGTCACAAGGTAGGTGGTTCTCCGCGGTCACCTGGTAAGGGAGCTGATGCCCACGCTTTACAACATGTATGCTTGATGCAGATGGCGCCGCTGCTATGGAGGACCTTCGGGCAGAGCTTGCTCGAGCCAAGGATCAAGCCAGAAAGAGTGATGCGGCTGCCTCGAAGGCAGCCGAAGAGCTAAAAGCCGAAAAGGCTGCTCACTACCGAAGCAGGGAGGAGATGGCCGGAATGGCCGTGAAGCTAAAGGATGCTACCGACCGCTATGAGGTTCTTGAAAGAGAACGCCGAGCGGGGCAAGAGGACCTGAAGAAGGCCACCGCCGAAGCCAAGGATGCCCGCTCTACGATGAGGGCTATAAAGGAGGAGCTGCGTCAGGCCGGAGACATTGCGGCTGGAAAGCCCTTTCTGCTGCGTAGGAAGTTCACGGATCCAAAGTATGCTCAGTTGGGCCAGTTGTGGGGTGCGGAGGATGCTTATCTGAATTTGGCGGCAAGTGCGGCGGACGCAGTCGTGCACTTCCGAAGCCAAAAGGATCAAGAAATGGAAGAGCTTTTTTGGTCTCAATTCCATAATCCGGAGCGTCCACTTCTGTTAACCGATCGGTTGACTGAGTGGGATGAGCTGAACAGGTTGTCCAGACTTGCCATGAAGGATGTCATGGCTCATCTATGGTCGGAAAGGCCCGGGCCGAAGAGTTATTTTGGCTTAGTGCTGCAGTTCCTTGATGTGGTGCCGCATATCAAGGCAATGAAGCGGTCGGCATGCATAGAGGGTGCACGGATGGCTCTCGCCCGTGTCAAAACATACTGGGCAGAGATGGATGCCACCGACGTTGCATCCCGGGATTCGGATAGAAGCCGATTACCCGCCGAGCACTATTTTGAGGAAGTCCTGCAGGGCGCTCGTTTAATAGAGTCGCAGTGCTCGAAAAACGTTATGTTCAAATGACATGTATGATTTGTAAAACCATATTTATAATATAAGGGCTTTTTATACTTGTGCGTTCAAGTATTGAAATATTTCCTGTGCGGCCGTTAATGTATATGTATATATAACCTGAAAGATGGCAGTCTTCGGCTTCAGCCCCCACGCACATGGTGCGGGGGTGTTTGCAAAAAAGCGCATTTTCACACTTAATCCAACGTCTTGGTCCTCTGAAGGAGGTGGTAGCATAGCAAACTAGGCAACCGGACTATAATGCTTTATCACTTTCACTTAGCCATAGGAGTTCGAAGGTGGGGCTACGATATAGCCCCTAGGGGCACCGCGCTCTCCGAGTTTGGGGCGCGTGTGTGCCTGACCGGGAAACGGTCCTTCATCAAAGCGGAGGAATTCTAGACATTCCGATAGTCGATCGAGTGGTTGACCAGTCTCTCGCTATATCATGACAGTCAGTTTTCGGCTTTCTCTACTGAGGTGCTTGCCAGGCCGAACCGGGGCACAATCGCAGTAGTTCTCCTGGTGCCGCGTTAGCCGATAAAACGGAACGTAAGGCAGCAAAACACAGGAGCCAGGCAAACCCAACATTTGACCAAAGACATGATTCGGAGCTGATGCATATAAGGCCTAACTCAAGACGCCGAACACTCCCTGAGGTATTCGGTCTTTATGAAAACGGGAAGAACGATGCCCTAAGCCCCTAGTGTCCAGGTACGCGCGAAATCTTCTGACGCGGCCGATGCCAAAACACCAGCCTCCTCCTTGGTTATGGTAAGAAATCGGGGGATGTGTATCAACAAGAGACGGTAAAAAAGGTTTACACAGGGTCTTAATCTGAAAAGAATCCTTGCAACGGGTCCCTGCTGCACGTCTACACCTGTGTCTCCGTTGTGCTGTATCCTGGACGGGTGTAGCACGTTGTTCATCTATAAAAGAGAAGAACTTAGTTTGAAAAAAGATTGTGTGAAAGATGTATTTAAAATAGAGTATGATTTAAAAAATGAATAAAATTGAGCTTTATGGGCTCTCATTCTTCGTTCGTGCAGCCCCTTGTAAAGAGGTACGCGGCTAGGAAGCCCCTTATTTATTTATACTGGACTCGCCTAACCATGTCCGGGGTCTGAATGACCTGTTTTAGGGGCTTTGATCAGCAAGGCCGGATTAGTGTGTGGCTGTCAAGGCAGTCTCATGTTCTTCCGTGGTCGAGGAACACTCGAAGTTACCCTTTAATGAGATGATGCCGCGTGGACCGGGCATTTTAAGTGTAAGAGACGTGTAATGCGGTATTGCGTTAAAGCGGGCGAAAGCTTCGCGTCCCAATAGTGCTTGATGGCTACTTTTAAATGGGGCGATATGGAAGATTAGCTTTTCGCGACGGAAGTTGTCGGATGAACCGAACACAACTTCTAGTAGTAAGGAGCCCGTACAATTGGCATAAGGGCCTGGCGTCACTCCTTTAAAGGAAGTGCTGCTATGGCGAATTTTGGTAGGGTCTATCCCCATTCTGCGGATGGTGTCCTGGTATAGCAGGTTTATATCACTGCCGCCATCCATTAGGACTTGTGTAAATTGTAGTCCGTCGATTATAGGATCCAATATCAAAGCAGTCCATCATGCGTTTCGAATACTTCTGGAGTAATCCTGATGGTCGAAAGTAATTGGTTTTGACATCCAGTTTTGGGACTCCGCTAGGGTGGACCGTACGGTGCGTACTTTAGTAGGTGCCGCCCTATTTTTCCTTGTTATCACTTGAAGTGAATTTACTGTTTTGACTTCTTGTGGGAAATTCTTTTGTTTTCCGGCGCTCTGGTTGTGGGGTTCATCATCGTCCTCGCTTTGTGTGTCGAGCCCCTTGTGTTCGGCGTTAAGTCGGCCGGACTGCTTGAAGACCCAACAATCTCTGTGGGTATGGTTTACAGGCTTCCCAGGGGTACTGTGGATTTGACATATCCTGTCCAAGATTTTGTTTATGTTGGATAGCCCGTCACTGTTGTCCTTAAGAGGCAGTTGTTGACATGGATTTTGACCAAGGCAAACAAAATGCATAGACCACATAAAATATAAATACAAAATGGCAAAATCCGTTTTACAATGAAAAGGAATTAATTATAATCAACCGCTCGAATTGATGACCAAAGAAATAGGCATATGATTTATTTTCAAATGTCGATTATGCACGCATTAAACCGACAATTATAAAATATGATGAAACAAATAAACAGCCAGCAAGTTTTCTCCTATAGAAAAATGGAGGACACATGGTTTATATGTACGCGCACCGACGCTGAAAAAACAGATATATATGGAAAAATAGAGGACACATGGTTTATATGTGCGCCGCACCGCCGCTGACAAAAAAAATATGGGGACACACGGTTCGTATGTACGCGCACTATGGAGGACGAATAATGATCTAAAATTTCACCGTCAAAGACAACGTCAATATTGTCAAAGCATCGTGCAGTATGTTCCTCCATCAAATATCATTGCATTTTTTTTGAGAAATCTTGCCTGCTTTATTCATTCAAAGAAATTGTCATAGGTACAAGGTTCGGGTCATGAGGGTAACCCAACCAAACATGTCTACTTATGTTTAGGTTACAAGCGAACTTGGCAAGATTATGAGCCTCGAAATTAAAATTCCTACGTTCAAAAACAAAAGAGCAAGACACGAAACTACTCATATGGTTCATTATTTCATGTACTAAAGCTGCATTAGGGCCTCCGGTCCCTCTGTTTATGTCGTTCACCGCCTCCTGACAGTCTGAGGCCACGTAAATTTTCTGCTCCACAAGATCCTCCGCCAAAGCTAAAGCTTCACGGCAAGCAAAAGTCTCCAGCAGCAGCGGGTCAGTAATGCCATAGTACACCATCGCTGATGAGCCCAGGTAGTTACCTTCATGGTCACTACACAGTGCCGCTACTGCTCCTCCTCGCTTTGTTCTCCCCACGGCTCCGTCAACATTAATTTTCGCCATCCCCCCAGGTGGTGGAATCCACCGCTTCGGCTGTACAGCCGGGCTTGATCTTGTGATTGCATGTTCACTTCCAACGCATAAACTACCCAACTCCGCAATGTAGTTGTCAATAAACGATGTCGTTTGTTGTGGGCTCTGAAATATTGATTCATAGATTGCCCTTCTCCTCGAGTACCATATAGACCAAAGCGTAATGACCATCCTTGTAAACTTCTCCTGATCCAAGCTCTCGCTCAACTCGAACAGCCAAATCCTCGCATTGGTCTCCATGTTGTCCGCCATCTGGGAGACGAGCATGTCATCTGACAATGCCCAAATGCAGCGTGACATCGTACATGCAACAAGGGCATGCCGCCAAGAGTCCTCGCACCCACATAGAGGACACACGTCTTGAGTCGACATATTTCTTCGCTTCAAGACATCCGTAGTCGGAAGGGAATGATGGGCAAGTCTCCACAGGAAAATCCTCACTTTCGATGGTACTTTCATTTTCCATAAAGCACTCCAAGCTCTCTCATCCTTCTCAGTATTGGACACCCCGCTGCCCCCATTTAGCCACTCCTCCCACTGAAGCTTGGTTTTTAGCAAGAATTTATAGGCCAAGCATACAGTAAAGTGTCCCTTCCTTTCCGGGTTCCATGCCCAAAAATCATGTACATTGCGTGTGCAAACAGGTATCTTCAAGATTGCATCAGCATCGATAGGCAAGAAGATGGTCCGAACTAGCGCAGCATCCCAGGAGGCAGTCACCGGAGAGATCAACTCAGAAACAAACCTGGGAGGGTTTGGCACCAAAGATGTGATAGGGAGAGGGGTCATCTCCTTCGGTATCCAATTGTCATTCCATATTTTAGTTGTTTGCCCATTCCCTATGCGTCGTATGATTCCTTGCTTAAGAAAATCCCGTCCTTCCAAAACAGCCCGCCATATCTGAGATGGCCTGGATCCCAACTCAGCTGTAAGGATCGATCTATCTGGATAATATGCCGCCTGCAGAATTCTTGCACTCGGGCTTGTTGGTTCATTCAACAGTCTCCAGGCCTGCCGTGCTAACAAAGCAAGATTAAAGATCTCAAGATCTCTAAAACCGAGTCCTCCCAAGTGCTTTGGCCGTGTCATCACGTCCCATGAAACCCATGCAGGTTTGTGCTCTCCTTGTTTGCATCCCCACCAAAACTTCCTGATTATAGATTTAATGTGATCACACAGACCCCTCGGGAGGTTGAAGCAGGACATAGAGAATACAGGTATTGCTTGGGCCACTGATTTGATGAGCACATCCTTCCCTCCGGCAGATAGGCATTTGCTCATCAATCCCTTCACCTTATCCCAAACTCTATCACTCAAATATTTAAAAGTCCCCTTCTTCGAGTGTCCCACATCCGTCGGCATACCCAAATATTTGTCATTCAAAGATTCATTCGGAACTTGCAGGTGTCCTTTAACCGCAATACGCACAAGTTCTGGATAGCCCTTACTGAAAAAGATTGATGATTTCTGTCTGTTTATTCTCTGTCCCAATGCCCTGCAATAAGACTCCAGTAGGTTTGATACTTCTTCTGCTCCATTCACACTTGCCCTGAAAAACAGCAGGCTATCATCCGCGAATAAAAGGTGGTTCACCGCCGGTGCTGACGGCGCCACCTTAAGGCCGCTGAGCTGGGATGATTGATTCTGAGATTTTAAGAGGCACGAAAGGCCCTCTGCTGCAATCAAGAAAAGGTACGGAGAGATTGGATCTCCCTGCTGGATTCCCCTCGTAGGTTGGAAGGTTTCTGACTTTATACCATTGAACATAACTGAAAAAGAAACTGAGCTCACCATGTTCATCACAACTGTAACCCAGGGTGCCGCAAACCCTAGCTTCTCCATAATAGACTTCAAATAAGACCATTCCACCCTGTCATATGCCTTCATCATATCAAGCTTCAGAGCTGCAAATATGTTGTCTTTTGACCTATTCCTCTTCATGAAGTACAAACACTCATAGGCAGATATAATATTATCAGTTATTAGCCTCCCAGGTACGAAGGCGGACTGCTCTTCAGATATTATGTCAGGCAAGATCAACTTCAACCTGTTTGCTAGCACCTTCGAGGCAATCTTATAGAACACATTACACAGGCTAATAGGACGGAATTGTCATAACAGAGTTGGATTTGATACCTTAGGGATGAGAACCAGCATCGTGTCATTTAGACATGCAGGGCTGTCTTCTCCTCTGACAATAGCCAAAACTGCCCTGGTTACTGAGTCACCACACACCTCCCAGTGCCTCTGGAAGAAATGAGCAGGAAAGCCATCGGGGCCCGGAGCTTTCGTGGGAAACATCTGAAAGAGCGCCGTTTTTACTTCCTTTGCATCAAAAGGAGCTAGCAGCGTTTCATTCATCTCCGGCGTCACCTTCACTGGAACATGCCGAAGCACATCTTCCACACCCTGTACACCTTCCGAAGTATAGAGTTGCTTATAAAATTCAAGTGCCATTTGTTGCATCTCAGTAAACTCTGTGGTCATTAGCCCATCCGGTTTCTCCAGGGCCTTTAACAAATTCTTCCTCCTCCTCATAGAAGCCCTCATATGAAAAAAATGGGAGTTGCGATCACCTGCAGATAGCCACTCGACTCGTGACCGTTGTCTCCACATCAACTCCTCACGCAAGTAGAGTTTGATCAGACGATCATTGATCTTGATTTCAGCATGGGACGGCCCCGTTCACCCAGCTTCGCCGCGTAGCCGATCCAGTTCCTTTTTCAAACTTTGAATTTCTCCCCTCACGCTGCCAAACGTGGTCTGTGCCCACTCGCCAAGGGTCCTAGACAAAGCTTCAAGATTCGTGCGAACTTCACCCACCAAAAGATACTGGCCGTTCGCCTCCCATGCAGCCTCGATCGCTGGTTTTAGATCGGGGTGTGTTTCCCACATTACTTCATACCGGAACTACTTCGTTTTCTTTGCACCTCCGTTTGCTTGTGCTAGCTGTAACAAGACTGCCGAATGATCTGAAGTCGCCACCGTATGGTGCTCCACTGCTGCCGATGGAAAAAGCCCACACCAGTCAACTGATCCAAGGGCTCGATCTAACCTTACACGGGTATAGGTTCCTCCCGTGACTTTCTTCTCATAGGTCCACTTTGTGCCCTTGAAGCCTAGGTCAATTAGACCACATATGTCCACCGCATCCCGGAAACCTTGTATCTGTGCTTGGCACCTTGATCTAATTCCATCATGTTCGTCATGCCTCAGCACTTCATTAAAATCACCTATACATACCCATGGCATATCATGAAGGGTAGATAGGTTCTTCATCGTGGTCCAAGTGTGATGGCGTAGATGGGTCTGTGCTTCTCCATAGAAACATGGCAGCCTCCAAGGTTGATCACCTACACCAGTAATCTTACAATCAATATGATACTTTGAGTAACCCAAAATCTCATTCTTTATTTCATCATTCCAAAAGATAGCTAGGCCTCCACTTCTACCAGAGGCATCAACAGCAAAAGAATTATCATAGCCTAGAGTACTCTTTAAATTTTCCGCTCTCTCCCCATTGATTTGGGTTTCTAATATACAAAGTACTCTCGGGGCAAACTTATTCGCGAGTTCGCGAAGCTCTCGAATTGTCGGGGAGTTGCCAATCCCCCGGCAGTTCCAGCTTAAAAGATTCATTGCGTCTGGCGGTCCTCCGTCGCGGAGGCCGCCGATCTCGCGTCCGAGCCTTTCCCTCCATTGAGGGTCTTCTTCACATTGTTTGCGCCCATCTTCTCCACTGAATTTCCTCCTTTGTCCATCTGCCCCATTAACTTGGACCTTTTTGGTTCCTGTTTTGGGGGGGGGGGGCTGACTGGCACCGTCCCCCCCCCTCCTGAGTTTGACGCCAGGACCAGCTCCAGCCCCGTCACAGCCTTGGGGCCCGACGCAAGAGCAGTCTGGTCTGACGTGCGTTTTCTATTGCTGTCCACGTCCACTTCCATAACCTGATGATCTTGACTGCCCTCGTAGCTTGGTCCCGGAGCGGGCGCCTCCGGCCCGTCCCGCTTCTGATCTCTCTGATTTCTGCTCCTCCGGCGCGTACCCCAAGCGGTAGCTGCAGGTGCCCGCGGGTTTTTGAAAACCAGAGCTGAAGGAGGATGGACGCCATCACCATGCTCTTTGAATTCGTGGCCCATCATGCCACAAACCTGACACCAGTCTGGCAAACGTTCGTACTTGACAGCGAAGATCTCCCTCTCACCACCACGGATCAAAGATATGGCTTTCTTTAGCGGATTACGGACATCAAGTATGACCCTGACCCTATAGAAATTGCCTTCAAAGTCGAAAGAGGAGGGCTCCGAATCAACAAACTCTCCGATCTTTTATGCATATTAACCAAGGCTAAGCGAGCGATACATGCATGTCATCTGTATGTATTATGGCCCATATGGCCCCCTAGCTTCTCCCTGCGTGCATGTATTTGGCCCTAAGTAAAGAATTAGAGCAAAAGCCCACACAATGACAGAACGTGGCCTAATTAAGCCTGTACTGATGGGACGTTGCCGGTTGATTAGCGATTAAACAAACAAAAAGAAAAAGGAGCAGCCCCACTCCCATGCACGATCTCACACGATCTCACGATCCACGACGTGGATGGGTGTGCGTGCATGCTGCTGGACCCTACGCTGCGCTCCTCGGCTCCATATAAATACATGGCCGCTCGGCTGCTCTGGGGTCGGCCATCTGATTGTTCTTTCTACTACTAAAATTACACACACACATACATCATACAAGAGCACAAAGAGAAAGAAGAGGCAGGCGTGGTACTTGCAGGAGGTGAGAAGGTGAGACTCATGGCTCTCTTCTAGCCCCTGGTTTGGCCATTGTGGTACAGACCAGGGAGCTTTCTTCTTCCTCCTCTCCCAAATTCTTGCCCTTAGTCCGGCCATTGCGGTACAGACTAAGGAGTATGTACGTTGCATCCATCCCAAATTTTTGTCCTTGGTTCGGCCATCGCGGTACAAACCAAGGAGCATGTCATATCTATCCCAAACTTTTGCCTTCGGCTCGGCCATCGCGCTACGAGTCAAGGAGCATGCATGGTTCTTGTAAGCACGGTTCCTTTAAATATTGCGTGCGCCTTCGTCCTATTGATCTCCGTCTTGGTTCGGTCCCTTTAGCGATACAAGCCAAGTGAACGCCTCATTCGTTGGTTTGGTCCCTATACGCGGATACAAATCAAGAGAGTATCATAGGCACGAAACCTCATAAAAAATTGCACTAATTTGGTCATCATAAAAAAATGGATATGACTAAGTTGGAATGAAATTACGAACTCACTAAACCGAACTCGTGATAAACTCTTTTTTGGTTGCGCTACGGGCATTATGTGTCATGCTAGTTGCAATACAAACAAGAGCATAAAAATATATTCTCTCACTTGGTTACGCTGCACGCGGGCATTATCTTAATGCCACACGGTGTTAGTAGTAATACGAGTAGGGCAAAACTTAATTAAAAAATGTGTTCATGTTAAAAACCCAAAAACCAAAATCATGCAAGATGGATTATAAAACATGTTGCATCATAAAAATCAATCTTACTTGGTTACGCTACACGTGGACATTATCATAATGCTACACGGTGTTAGTAGTAATACAAGTGAGAGAAAACTAAACAAAATATTCAGGCCACATATTTGGTCCGAAGTCAAATAAAATATGGCATGAATTGCTCCAATGCTATAAGAGCCTAAACTATTAGCATCATCACAAATGGATACCACAAACTCACTTTACTTGGGTTATGCAACAAACTAGAGCCAATGAAATGGCGCTATGTTGAGTTAGTGCTAATACCATGCAAGGTACAAACATAAACAAAATGATAGATATCATATGTCTCATGCAACACCATAATTGCTCCACAAACCTTTGCTTGGTTACGCTGCATGCAGGCATTATATTAGTGCTAGGCGGTGCTAGTAGTAATATAGGTGAAGCAGAATTTAATGAAAATAGGTTCACTCCACATCCACATATGTATAAAAAATTCATGCAAAATCCATGATAAGGGATGTTCCATGTAGCCCACATAGGCTTTAAACAAACAAAAATATCATAAGCAAACTCCACTCGCAAACTCCACTCAGGTCAAACTACACGTAGGTGTCATATCATTGCACCACATTGTTAGTTTTGATACCGTGTGAAGTCAAAATCAATAAAAACATGACACATATCACATGCACCATAGAAAGCATCAACACTGTGTCAGAAAGCTTTAGTCTGTTACGCTACACACGGGCACCACATCAGTGTCACGCGTTGATACTAGTAATGTGATGATGCAAAACTTATTAAAACTGGTATGTCACATAAATCCATGCCACCAAAACCAAAGATGTCATATAAAACTCCCAAAGAAAAACATATACATATCCTATGTGCTAAACATAGGACAAAACCATGCCTGGCCAAGAGCAACCTTCATTCCATACATAAATGAGGCTGAGCACGAACAAATGGTTGCTTGCTAGAAAATATATTCCCAACATCACACATGAAATGATGGAGGAGTATTTGCACGAAACAAACTTCAAGTTCACCAAGAAGGAGTTCATCGTCGACCGCGAGGAGGATTTCTCTTGTAGTTTGTTGTAATAGAAATGTGATGCAATCCTATGTAATAGATATGTTGGAATTCTTAATCAGGGGTTTTCTCTTCGGAGATGTAATTAACAGAATTTTTATGTAAATGTAAGAGTTCTGGAAATAATGTACCTGCAATGTTTGATTCTATTTTTATTTTATGCATTTAAATTTCACTCTGTATCAATGACGTGGACGCGTGTCTCACGCCCTCCATTTTCCCGTCATCAGCAGTGTTTTGCTGTTCGGCCAAGAGCTTTTGAACCCGGCGTTGACTGTCGTGCTCTTTGGGCCATTTTCCTTAGTCCGGCGCTGATCTTTTCTGCGTCGTGGTTTCCCATTTCCATCCCTGACCTCGGATGTACTCGGGTCGCTGGTGCTGCATCTGGCCAGCCAGCCATCTTCTCCCGTGCAAAAGCGGGTCATGAGGTTTATTAGCGCGGCCATTTTCCTTGGCTTTTCCTAGCCGAGGTGTCTGGCGAGCCATTCGTCTCGGACGTTATGTTTAAAGGCTGCTAAGGCTTCAACGTCCGGACAGTCGACTATTTGGTTCTTCTTGGTGAGGAACCTGTTCCAGAATTTGTGGGCTGACTCTCCGGGTTGTTGAGTTATGTGACTTAAATCGTCTGCATCCGGAGGGCGGACATAAGTCCCCTGAAAATTTGCCCGAAACGCATCCTCGAGCTCTTCCCAACTTCCAATGGTATTTTCTGGGAGGCTTTTGAGCCAATGCCGGGCTGGCCCTTTGAGCTTGAGGGGCAAGTATTTTATGGCATGGAGGTCATATCCTCTAGCCATATGTATGTGTAGGATGTAATCCTTAATCCAGACTCCGGGGTCTGTTGTTCTGTCATATGACTCTATGTTTACGGGCTTGAATCCCGCTGGAAATTCATGATCCAGTACCTCATCGGTGAAACATAGGGGGTGTGTGGCGCCCCTGTATTTGGGTGTACCATTATTTTCGAACACTCGATGTGTTGTGTTGCTCCCTGGAGCCTTCTTTCTTGGCCCATAGATGGACCTGACCGGGCCATCCTTTTTTGCGAGGATCCTTATGTGGATCGCGTGCCAGCCTAAGTGCGGTGCCGCTTGCTGCTCTTTGTTTGTCATGTGGTCGTCTATCCGACCAGGCAGCCTCTTTGTTTTTTGACTGTGGGGGCTCTACGGCCTCCTCGTCAAATTTGGGCAACAGCTTGCGCTTCGGGTAGCTCTTTGCTTGGTGACTATCGATGTATTTGTCTGCGGTCTTGAGTACTTTGCTCCATCTCATCCTGAGTACGTCTTCCGCTGTTTTGAGCTTCCGCTTCTGCTTCTTCAAACTTCTTGCAGTGGCGACGAGCCTTTTGTGGAGGTTCTTATGCTCCGGTGATGTGTCCGGCGTGAGATCGTCTGGACTGTTGTTTTCACCGGGGATGGGTTGCTCGTCCAATTCATCCTGTTCGGACGGTTGCTTGGTGGCATGTTCGTCGTCCGCTGGTTCGCCCTGCTCTACGGCTGGGTCTGTATGGGTGCTGTTGTTGTCGAGGCGGGACTTCAGGCGGTGCTTGCGTCGCTGTTTTGGCTGTTTTTTGGGGGAATTATCCTTCGCCGCGTCCCGTTGTTCCTCGTTATCGCTTCCTTTTGGTGTATCCACCATGTATACATCATGAGTTGAGGTGGCTTTCCAGTGCCCTGTGGGCGCTGGTTCTTGGTCGTCTCCGGCATCGTCGTCCATACCGTCGATGTCTTCGGAGTCGAAGTCTAGCATGTCGGTTAGGTCGTCGACAGTGGCTACGAAGTGGGTGGTGGGCGGGCTTTGAATTTCTTTGTTGTCCGCATCCCAACCGCCCTGACCGTAGTCCGGCCAGGGCTCTCCTGATAACGAGAGATACTTTAGCGAATTCAGGATGTCGCCAAAAGGCGAGTGCTGGAAGATGTCCGCAGCGGTGAACTCCATGATCGGCGCCCAATCGGATTCGATTGGAAGGGGCGCGGGAGGTTCGGAGTCCAGCGAGGAGTCCGGCACCTTGGAGTCACGAGCTTCACAAGGGACAGGGTTGGTATTCGGCTCCATCCCCGTAGAGGTAGCAGCCCCCGAAACGGTGTCTAGCCACCCATCCTCGATCAGCGCAGTCGGCTCCGAGTTAAGGGTCGAAGCGGACTCTCGTGCGGCCTCCAGGGCACTGTCCGGTAGCAGAGCTAGATCATGCCCCTCATGACAGTGCGGCGCGCTCGGCCGTGGCTCGAATCCGTCGAAGATCAAGTCTCTGCGGATGTCGGCCGTATAGTTCAAACTTCCAAATCTGGCCTGATGGCCAGGGGCGTAGCTTTCGATCTGCTCCGGGTAGCCAAGCGAATTGGCCCGCAGTGCAAAGCCGCCGAATACGAAGATCTGTCCGGGGAGAAAAGTCTCACCCTGGACCGCGTCGTTGTTGATGATCAAAGGAGCCATCGGGCCTATGAGCCACGACACAGAGGAACTCTCAATGAAAGCACCAATGTCGGTGTCAAAACCGGCGGATCTCGGGTAGGGGGTCCTGAACTGTGCGTCTAGGCGGATGGTAACAGGAGACAAGGGACACGATGTTTTTACCCAGGTTCGGGCCCTCTCGATGGAGGTAAAACCCTACTCCTGCTTGATTGATATTGATGATATGGGTAGTACAAGAGTGGATCTACCACGAGATCA
The DNA here is from genome assembly GCF_002162155.2 of Triticum dicoccoides. Classification (NCBI taxonomy): domain Eukaryota; kingdom Viridiplantae; phylum Streptophyta; class Magnoliopsida; order Poales; family Poaceae; genus Triticum; species Triticum dicoccoides. The sequence continues at coordinate 223,565,116 of NC_041383.1, forward strand.
AGGAGGCTAAACCCTAGAAGCTAGCCTATGGTATGATTGTTCTTCATCCTATGGACTAAAACCCTCCGATTTATATAGACACCGGAGAGGGCTAGGGTTACACAGAGTCGGTTACAATGGTAGGAGATCTACATATCCGTATTGCCAAGCTTGCCTTCCACGCCAAGGAAAGTCCCATCCGGACATGGGACGAAGTCTTCAATCTTGTATCTTCATAGTCTTGGAGTCCGACCAATGATGATAGTTCGGCTATCCGGACACCCCCTAGTCCAGGACTCCCTCAGTCAATAAGACCACTAGTTTCAAGAAAAAGGGCAAAGTGAAGAAGAAGGGGAACTTCAAGAAGAACAGCAAGCAAGTTGCTGCTCAAGAGAAGAAACCCAAGTCTGGACCTAAGCCTGAAACTGAGTGCTTCTACTGCAAGCAAACTGGTCACTGGAAGTGGAACTACCCCAAGTATTTGGCGGATAAGAAGGATGGCAAGGTGAACAAAGGTATATGTGATATACATGTTATTGATGTGTACCTTACTAGAGCTCGCAGTAGCACCTGGGTATTTGATACTGGTTCTGTTGCTAATATTTGCAACTCGAAACAGGGACTACAGAATAAGCGAACACTGGCCAAGGACGAGGTGACGATGCGCGTGGGAAATGGTTCCAAAGTCGATGTGATCGCGGTCGGCACGCTGCCTCTACATCTACCTTCGGGATTAGTTTTAGACCTGAATAATTGTTATGTGCCAGCGTTGAGCATGAACATTATATCTGGATCTTGTTTGATGCGAGACGGTTATTCATTTAAATCAGAGAATAATGGTTGTTCTATTTATATGAGTAATATCTTTTATGCTCATGCACCCTTAAAGAGTGGTCTATTTTTGATGAATCTCGATAGTAGTAATACACATATTCATAATGTTGAAGCCAAAAGATGCAGAGTTGATAATGATAGTGCAACTTATTTGTGGCACTGCCGTTTAGGTCATATCGGTGTAAAACGCATGAAGAAACTCCATACTGATGGACTTTTGGAACCACTTGATTATGAATCACTTGGTACTTGCGAACCGTGCCTCATGGGCAAGATGACTAAAACGCCGTTCTCCAGTACTATGGAGAGAGCAACAAATTTGTTGGAAATCATACATACAGATGTATGTGGTCCGATGAATGTTGAGGCTCGTGGCGGATATTGTTATTTTCTCACCTTCATAGATGATTTAAGCAGATACGGGTATATCTACTTAATGAAGCATAAATCTGAAACAGTTGAAAAGTTCAAAGAATTTCAGAGTGAAGTAGAAAATCATCATAGCAAGAAAATAAAGTTTCTATGATCTGATCGTGGAGGAGAATATTTGAGTTACGAGTTTGGTCTACATTTGAAACAATGCAGAATAGTTTTGCAACTCACGCCACCTGGAACACCACAGCGTAATGGTGTGTCCGAACGTCGTAATCGTACTTTACAGGATATGGTACGATCTATGATGTCTCTTACCGATTTACCGCTATCATTTTGGGGTTATGCTTTGGAGACGGCCGCATTCACGTTAAATAGGGCACCATCAAAATCTGTTGAGACGACTCCTTATGAACTATGGTTTGGCAAGAAACCAAAGTTGTCGTTTCTAAAAGTTTGGGGCTGCGATGCTTATGTGAAAAAGCTTCAACCTGATAAGCTCGAACCCAAATCGGAAAAATGTGTCTTCAAAGGATACCCAAAGGAGACAGTTGGGTACACCTTCTATCACAGATCCAAAGGCAAGACATTTGTTGCTAAGAATGGATCCTTTCTAGAGAAGGAGTTTCTCTCGAAAGAAGTGAGTGGGAGGAAAGTAGAACTTGATGAGGTAACAGTACCAGCTCCCTTATTGGAAAGTAGTTCATCACAGAAATCGGTTCCTGTGACACTTACACCAATTAGTGAGGAAGTTAATGATGATGATCATGAAACTTCAGATCAAGTTGTTACTGAACTTCGTAGATCAACCAGAGTAAGATCCACACCAGAGTGGTACGGTAATCCTATTCTGGAAGTCATGCTACTAGATCATGGCGAACCTACGAACAATGAAGAAGCGATGGTGAGCCCAGATTCCGCAAAATGGCTTGAAGCCATGAAATCTAAGATGGGATCCATGTATGAGAACAAAGTGTGGACTTTGGTTGACTTGCCCAATGATAGGCAAGCAATAGAAAATAAATGGATCTTCAAGAAGAAGACTGACGCTGATGGTAATGTTACTGTTTACAAAGCTCGACTTGTTGCAAAAGGTTTTCGACAAGTTCAAGGGGTTGACTACGATGAGACCTTCTCACCCATAGCGATGCTTAAGTCTGTCCGAATCATGTTAGCGATTGCCGCATTTTATGATTATGAAATATGGCAGATGGATGTCAAAACTGCATTCCTGAATGGATTTCTGGAAGAAGAGTTGTATATGATGCAACCGGAAGGTTTTGTCGATCCTAAAGGAGCTAACAAAGTGTGCAAGCTCCAGCGATCCATTTATGGTCTGGTGCAAGCCTCTCGGAGTTGGAATAAATGCTTTGATAGTGTGATCAAAGCATATGGTTTTATACAGACTTTTGGAGAAGCCTGTATTTACAAGAAAGTGAGTGGGTGCTCTGTAGCATTTCTGATATTATATGTGGACGACATATTGTTGATTGGAAATGATATAGAATTTCTGGATAGCATAAAAGGATACTTGAATAAAAGTTTTTCAATGAAAGACCTCGGTGAAGCTGCTTACATATTGGGCATCAAGATCTATAGAGATAGATCAAGACGCTTGATTGGACTTCCACAAAGCACATACCTTGAAAAAGTTCAAAATGGATCAGGCAAAGAAAGGATTCTTGCATGTATTACAAGGTGTGAAGTTGAGTCAGACTCAATGCCCGACCACTGCAGAAGATAGAGAGAAAATGAAAGGAGTTCCCTATGCTTCAGCCATAGGCTCTATCATGTATGCAATGCTGTGTACTAGACCTGATGTGTGCCTTGCTATTAGTTTAGCAGGGAGGTACCAAAGTAATCCAGGAATGGATCACTGGACAGCGGTCAAGAACATCCTGAAATACCTGAAAAGGACTAAGGAAATGTTTCTCGTTTATGGAGGTGACAAAGAGCTTGTTGTAAAGGGTTACGTCGATGCAAGCTTTGACACTGATTCGGACGATTCTAAATCGCAAACGGATACGTATTTATATTAAACGGTGGAGCTGTCAGTTGCTGTATTTCTAAACAAAGCGGCGTAGCGGGATCTACATGCGAAGCGGAGTACATAGCTGCTTCGGAAGCAGCAAATGAAGGAGTCTGGATGAAGGAGTTCATTTCCGATCTAGGTGTCATACCTAGTGCATCAGGACCAATGAAGATCTTCTGTGACAGTACTGGTGCAATTGCCTTGGCAAAGGAATCCAGATTTCACAAGAGGACCAAGCACATCAAGAGACGCTTCAATTCCATCTGGGACCAAGTCCAGGTGGGAGACATAGAGATTTGCAAGATACATACGGATCTGAATATTGCAGACCCGTTGACTAAGCCTCTTCCACGAGCAAAACATGATCAGCACCAAGACTCCATGGGTGTTAGAATCATTACTATGTAATCTAGATTATTGACTCTAGTGCAAGTGGGAGACTGAAGGAAATATGCCATAGAGGCAATAATAAAGTTATTATTTATTTCCTCATATCATGATAAATGTTTATTATTCATGCTATAATTGTATTACCCAGAAACATGATACATGTGTGAATACATAGACAAACTTAATGTCACTAGTATGCCTCTACTTAACTAGCTCATTAATCAAAGATGGTTATGTTTCCTAACCATAGACATGTGTTGTCATTTGATTAACGGGATCACATCATTAGGAGAATGATGTGATTGACTTGACCCATTCCGTTAGCCTAGCACTTGATCGTTTAGTATGTTGCTATTGCTTTCTTCATGACTTATACAAAGTTCCTACAACTATGAGATTATGCAACTCCCGTTTACCGGAGGAACACTTTGTGTTCTACCAAACGTCACAACGTAACTGGATGATTATAAAGGTGCTCTACAGGTGTCTCCGAAGGTACATGTTGGGTTGGCGTATTTCGAGATTAGGTTTTGTCACTCCGATTGTCGGAGAGGTATATCTGGGCCCTCTCGGTAATACACATCACTTAAGCCTTGCAAGCATTGTAACTAATGAGTTAGTTACAGGATGATGTATTACGGAACGAGTAAAGAGACTTGCCGGTAACGAGATTGAACTAGGTATTGGATACCGACAATCGAATCTCGGGCAAGTAACATACCGATGACAAAGGGAACAACGTATGTTGTTATGCGGTTTGACCGATAAAGATCTTCATAGAATATGTAGGAACCAATATGAGCATCAAGGTTCCGCTATTGGTTATTGACCGGAAACAGTTCTAGGTCATGTCTACATAGTTCTCGAACCCGTAGGGTCCGCACGCTTAACGTTACGACGACAATTTTATTATGAGTTTATAAGTTTTGATGTACCAGAGGTTGTTCGGAGTCCCGGATGTGATCACGGACATGATGAGGAGTCTCGAAATGGTCGAGACATAAAGATCGATATATTGGACGATTATATTCGGACATCCGAAATGCTCCGGGTGATTTCGGAGAAAAATGGAGTGCCGGAGGGGTTACCGGAACCCCCCGGGGAAGTATTGGGCCTTAGTGGGCCTAAGGGGAGAGAGAGGGAAGCAGCCCAGGAGGTGGCGCCCCCCCCCCCATGGGGAGTCCGAATTGGACTAGGGGGGCGCGGCCCCTCTTTCCCTCTCCCTCTCCCTCTCTTTCCTTCCCCCTTCCTCCTTCCTAGTTGGACTAGGAAAGGGGAGTCCTACTCCCACTAGGAGGAGGACTCCTCCCTCCTTGGCGCGCCCCTAGGGCCGGCCGGCCTCCCCCCTTGCTCCTTTATATACGGGGGCAGGGGGCACCCTAGGACACACAAGTTGATCTTCGTGATCGTTCCTTAGCCGTGTGCGGTGCCCCCCTCCACCATATTCCACCTCGGTCATATCGTAGCGGTGCTTAGGCGAAGCCCTGCGTCGGTAGAACATCATCACCGTCACCACGCCGTCGTGCTAACGGAACTCATCCCGACACCCTGCTGGATCGGAGTCCGGGGATCGTCATCGAGCTGAACGTGTGCAGAACACGGAGGTGCCGTACGTTCGGTGCTTGGATCGGTCGGATCGTGAAGACGTACGACTACATCAACCGCGTTGTCATAACGCTTCCGCTTACGGTCTACGAGGGTACGTGGACAACACTCTCCCCTCTTGTTGCTATGCATCACCATGATCTTGCGTGTGCGTAGTAAATTTTTTGAAATTACTACGTTCCCCTACATCAACACCCACAGTACAATATTGAAGTCTTGCTGAAGAGGACAAAGGTTGGGCGGGCAATTATCCATAGCCACTGGCCTAAAGTTGCAAGGACATTAAACATCACTAAAGGCTCAATATTTGCCTTCCGCTTCAGCAATTTCCCGGATGAGATTCATCTGTCTATTTACCGTGTATGATGCTACTTTCCAAAGGTTTTTGATGTTGCATGTGAAACTTGGTGCTGTTGTGTAATGGCAGAAATGAGTGCCGAAGCTATCTGATGTAATTTGATTATGAAATCATGGTTGTTATTATACGGATATGAAATATCTGGTGTGTTTTATAAGAAATATCAATTTGATTAGTACATGGATTATCAATAATATGCTAATTACCCTGCTTATTGGGGTTTTCTATTGCAAATGGTTACTCAGACAGCACCGTGGGCGATGAACTCAAACTACCCGCATAATTTCTAGAAAGTAGGCGTGTTCGATTAACTAACAATCACACACGGCTTCCGGCAGAGAACTGTTTGTGTTAGGCCACCTTGCACAAATGTTTCCACACAAAAAACTGTGTGTGGTATACGTATGAACGGAAACGTTTTTCTGGGATTCACCGTGTGGGATGTACATACGAATGGAAATAATTGGGTTTCGATGCCCCGCCAGATCGCACACGAGCTCATTTTGCCCCGGCCTATGTGCCAGGAGGGCCTATCCCCGACGGTTTCTGGGTTGTATGGGAAGGACCCCCCATTGCCCACACTCACTTGGTGACGGTTCCAAACACCATCGCGGAAAGGGGTTAAAAACAGTTTGTATAGCAGGTCTTTGCACCAGTGACCATAAAATTGCATCCCCTTATCATCCTTAGTCTAGTGGTCAAGTTGAATTGATTACTACAGAAATCAAATTAATTTTGCAAAAGACCATTAATAGATCTAGAAAGAATTGGTCTAAGAAACTTGATGATGCATTATGGGCTTATAGAACTGCTTATAAGAATCCTATGGGTATGTCTCCGTATAAAATGGTTTATGGAAAAGCATGTCATTTACCTCTTGAGTTAGTACGTAAAGCATATTGAGCAATTAAAGAACTTAACTATGGTTTCAAACTTGTCGGTGAAAAGAGGTTATTTGATATTAGCTCGCTAGATGAGTGGAGAACCCAAGCTTATGAAAATGCTAAGTTGTTTAAAAAAAAGTTAAAAGATGGCATGATAAAAGAATACAAAATTGGAAATTCAAAGTAGGTGAGCATGTTCTATTATACAGCTCTTGTTTCAGATTCTTTGCGGGAAAAATTCACTCTAAATGGGAAGGACCGTATATAATCAAACAAGTTTATCGCTCCGGAGCTATCAAGATCAATAATGCCGAGGACACTAATCCGAGGGTGGTCAATGGACATAGAATTAAACATTATATCCCAAGTACACCTATTAATGGTGAAACTAATATTATTCAAACTATGACACTAGAGGAACACATAAGAGAAACCTTCCGGAGCACTCCAGAACCCTAAAAAAGAGTAGGTATGTAATACGGTGAGTAAACTAACTCCAAAATTCCATAAAAATATTTTTTGTCTGGTTTGTAATATAAGAAAAAATACCAAAATAAGAAACAACCAAGGAGACCCACGAGGAGGTCACAAGGCAGTAGGGCATGACCCCCCCTGGGCCACGCCCTAGTGCCTTGTGGGCCCCTCGTGTGCCTTCCAGACTCCGTTTTATTCTGGAATACTTGTTTCGCAAGATAAAAATCTTTATATATACTCCCGGATGTTTTGACCACCTTATCACAGAAATCTCCTATGTTCTTATTTTGTGCTGTTTTTCTAGCAGATCTGATAATATGTCACGCAAGATTCGGACGGAGAAAGCTATGTTTCCCATTATGTTGCAAACCCAAGGATCTACGGAGACATGGATCCTTATGGTTAGTCGACGAAGGAAGAGCAAGATGTTGATTTGAAGAGGATGGGGGCACGAGATCGGAAGAATATGAAGCCCCTATGCCTCAACCCAGAGATATGCATGTGGAATTCAAGAAGTCGAGCCTCCCAAACACAGTAAACGAATCTAAGTTTCAATTTATCTTGCTCCATCTTCTACACGAAAACAAGAATGTACTATGTTAAAGGGTATTGGACCTTGAGGAAGAGGTCAGCAAGCTGAGGGAGGAAAACTGTATTCTCAAGCAGAAGACAGAGGACAAGCCCACCACCACATCAACACCATCATCATCGAAGAAAGAAATTTGAGTACACGGGTATGGGCACCACCCTAGGCTTGTGCCAAGCTTGGGGGAGGTGCCCCGACATCGTATCACCATCACTTTTATTATCTTTACCTATCTTAGTTCAATCTTTAGTAATTTTGTGATGGTAAAGAGAAGATTCACATATAAATATACTATCTTGGAAATCTTTTATGATTGTGAGCCCCCATTAAATATTCTATGTCAATTTGTTGACGTTGGACAAGGAAGACACATAATGATTTATGTTTGCTTGTATTCACATAGAAGTTATATTGTCTTGGATCCTCCAACATGTGGTGCTTGCTCAATATATTTGCTAGCCAAAAATCCGCACCAAGTAGAGACACTACTTGTGCATCTGAAACCCTTAAACCCAGTTTCATGCCATGAGAGTCCACTATATCTACCTATGGATTGAATAAGATCATTCAAGTAAGTTGTCATTGGTGCATAAAGCAATAAAAATTGCTCCTAAATGTGTATGATCTTTTATTGTAAGGGAAAATAAGCTTTGTACGATCTTGTGATGGTAAAGAAGTAAAAGCAACGGAATGCATAATAAAGGTTGCTATCACAAGGGGAAATATAAAGTGACGTTCCTTTATATTAAGATCTTGCACATCCAAAAATAAAAAGTGCATGACAACTTCTGCTTCCCTATGCGAAGGGCCTATCTTTTACTTTTGTATTTACTTTTTATGCAAGAGTCAATAGTGTTCCTCTCTATTCCTTTTTATTTTTTGACTTTGCAAGCATCATGTTGTGGGGAAAGATCTAGGCACATATCCAGTTGGATATGAGTGATCATGAGTTATTATTGTTGACATTGCCCTCGAGGTAAATGAGTTGGGAGGCAAAACTATAAGCCCCTATATTTCTATGTGTCTGGCTGAAACTTTTGCTCCATATATATATATATATATATATATATATATATATATATATATATATATATATATATATATATATATGTCGTGAGTGTCAGCAATCATAGAAGAGTAAATGATAGTTGAGTATGTGGACTTGCTAAACAAAAGCTCTTACAGGAGACCCTTCTTGAGAATATGATGAATTGTAATTGCTTTGTTGACTAAGAACATGGTTTGTTAGTTCTCATGAAAGTTTATGCTTTATATTTCGTTATTGTGATGAATTGTTACTTGATCATGAGAAGTTTTATGATGATATATTGCTCCTATGATAAAGCTCATGATGCTACTATGTACATATTTAGTTTTTATTGACACCTCTCTCTCTCTCTAAACATGTGGTCATGATTATCGATTTTGACTTTCGCTCGAGGACAAGCAAGGTCTAAGCTTGGGGGAGTTGATACGTCCATTTTGCATCATGTTTCCCTACTTTTATTTATAAGGTTTTTGATCAATATAATACTTTGTGATGCAATTCTAATGACTTTTCTATTTTAATTTGGAAGATTTACATGAAGAGGGAGATTGCCAGCAGCTGGAATTCTGGACCTGAAAAAGCTATATCAGAGATACATTTTCTACACAACTCCAAATGAGTTCAAATTTCATGGAGAATTTTTATGGAATATAAAAAAATACTGGATCAAAGAAGTACCAGAGGGGACCCACCAGCTGCCCACAAGGCAGTAGGGCGTGGCCCCCTGGGCAGGCCCTGGTAGCTTATGGGGCCCCTGGCTGGCCTCCAAGGCCTATCTTCTCCTATATGATGCCATTTGCCCTAGAAAAAATCAAGAGAAGACTTTCGGGACGAAGAGCCACCATTTCGAAGTGGAACATAGGCAAGAGCACTTTAGCTCTCCAGCGGAGACTTTCCGCCAGCGACACTTCCCTTCGGGAGGGGGAAATTGAAGAAATCGACAAACTAAGTGCAACAAAACTGAAGACAAACATAACATAACATGGGGTGATGAATAGATAGAGAGAATATAGGATAGGGGCGCTCAAAGCAAATAGGATTCTTTCTTCAGAATGTTTAGTATATTCAGTTACTTCCTTTGCATGTCCTGTTCTGTCTTGATGACTTTGTCGCTGGTCTGATTTGCATGCATAGTGTAGTTCTACTTCAGTTCATTTATTCTTCATGCTATTATTCTTCTAAGAATTTGCTTCTTTCAATTTGCTAAAAATCTCCCATTCACCCCCTCTAGCCGATATCACACACTTTCAACAATATTACATATGAACAGCAACAACTGAATTAACACTACTACTTTTCCATTAACACATAATTAAATAGTGCATATGGCAAGTTAAACACTGTTATGACATAACACTTAAGACATCAGGGGCATCATGCCCTTGCACAACCCCAGGGTGCTGAACCCTGGGCAAAATATATAAGTCTTGGAGCAAAAGTTCAAGCGATCTAGAAACAATGAAAATGAGTAACTAGAGAGCACATAGAATGTCACACTGGCAGCAATGCTTATGGTACCTGACCTGCACATGACTGAGCTGGAGGCGTTGTATATCTGCGCCTTGAAGCCTAGCCCGCACAGGTGTAGGGTGATCAGGTCACTCGGGATGATCCTGTGACTGCGACAAAAGTAGTCCTGGTCTCTGCCGAGCAGCAGCTACAGGTGAAAGTTCTGTACATGCACCCAGAACTCACACCACCTGTTAGCAGATTGCCTCATGATGCGAAGAGGCTTGAGGATTAGCCATTGCTTCATCACTGGCATGAAGCTGAGTGACTCCCATGCAGATGTCTTCCTCGTCCTTGATCTGCATATAGAACCTGAGTGACTCCCATACCCCCTCTTCGTGGCCAAACCTAGGCCTACAATTAATGCCCAGCGGCTGGCGCATTGTGGTGAACTGGCCCGGCACGCCCACCCTCTTCAGTCAGCGGTTGTCTAGGATGATGTCCCCGGCAACCTCGAAGCCAGCGCCGACCTACGCCCCTCTACTAGCGGTGTCCCATTTTGTCTTCACGACCTTGTCAGTTCAGTGTATGGGAGTAAGTGCCTATGATCAATGCCCAATTGCACTGATCATTGGCAGTTGCACTTGGGTGGTGCTATGATCAGATCATAGCACCACCCAAGTGCAGTTGCCAATGATCATAACATTCACATTTGTCCTACTACTATTTCTAGCATTCATATTCGTCCTACGACTATTTATAGTATGCACATGCATTGTCCTACTATGATCATGCAAGCACGTAACACACAGACCATATGATCATGCATACCATGCACACACCCTAACTGAGAGGGAGAGCGAGTGAGAGAGAGAGGGTCGGCCGCGTGGGGATAAGGTAGGGTTAGTAGTAGCGCAGGTACGAAAAAGCGCTACAGCTAAGGAGAATGCGCGCTACTGCTAAGTTGGACTAGCAGTAGCGCTTTACTATTAAAAGCGCTACTGCTAAGTGTAAGCACGCAAAAATACATTGTCTGTCAATGCAAAAATACATTGGCCATCAATGATCTTTTTTGTGTACAATTTGAATTGTCAATATGAGTCCTCTCCGGTAGGAACCGGAGAAGACTCATATTGCGGCCACAAATTCTACACATAGAGTTCAGTGAAGACCAAGTGGTTGTGATGGTTTGAGAAGTAACATATTTAAGGTGGTAAACGCCCTGTTCGCGGAGCGAGGTGGGACTAAACTTGTGGGTTGAACTTAGCAGTAGCGAGTTTTACAGAAGTGCGCTTCTGCTAACATCTATAGCAGTAGCGCGGTACGGGGTAGGGCGCTACTGCTATAACTAGCTGGACGGCGATGTCATGGCAATTAGAGCAGCAGGGCGGTTTAGAGAGGGCGCGCTACTGCTATTTTTCTTTCAGCAACGCGTTTTTCTGGCACGCGCTGCTGCTAAATAGCAGTAGCGTCATATTTTGAAGAGCGCTGCTGGTAAGATTCTGTGTATAAGATTTTCCCTAGTAGTGGCGAGTGGGCGGTAACTGGAGAGAGGGAATGGAGTCATGAGCCGTCTCGTCATCCCCCGTGCTTCACAATGCATGCAGGCAAGGGGCACGTGTGGCTCGAGCGAGCCTAACTTGCAAAAAAACGGTTGATTCGGCCGTTCCCCCTCAGCCAGGCCCAGGACTGCTTCAACTTCCATGTGGGACGAGAAACAGATGCAGCCCAACCAACTAAACGCCCCATTTTTTACACCATATGCGGGTTTGGTTGAGCTGTATGCAGCCTATTAAACACACCCTTGTTACCTTTCTTTGAGGCGTTTTATTAGATGGGGTAGCAGCGAGCAGTTGTTTTGTTTGGCCTTGCGCTAGGCTTGTAAAACGGGGGATAAATGGTGTACATGTTCGTGCGCATTCTATATGAACAAACTATATCAGTACCTAGAAACTATTGCACTCTGGTGAACGGTCGCACTCTCAAGTAAAGACGATGATTAACTTAATCTACTAGTTGCCACTTTGCTAGCTGTTCACGAATCGCAGTGTCATGCCAATGAGAAAATTTGTGAAAAAAGCTTAAAGCCAAGGACACGTACTCTAGAGGACCACACGTAGTTTGGTATAATTCCCAACGATGGATCGAGCAAATCAGATCAAATAACATGAAAAACTTGTGGCCATCTCGAACCGCAACCGTTGTTTATACTCCAGCAAACGAGGCCAGTAAGATAAGCAAACTAGTACAAACCTGAGGATAACATTGATTATTAGGGACCTTCGCTGTGGCCACCACGAGATATATTCTCAAGCTAAGCATGGGCTTGCCTGCATGGGACACAAGGCAGCGTATCTTTCCAGATCCTAATGAGGATTACCTCAAGTAAATAATCCTATAGGGTTGATGGATCCAAAGCTGTGCAGCGGAGTTGTCGGTTCATACTACCGGTGCAACCATCGACACTTGTGTGATAAGCATCAACACTTGGCACTGCTCCCGGACACGAAACATGTAGCGGATCCGGTTCTTGGAATTCGATTTCTGTCCACACTGTTCGGAATAGGCCTTCTTTGGTTCAAAGAATAGGAATGTTACAGGAAAAAATCATAGGAAGTGAGATGACATGCATCTCAATTCCTATAGAGAAAGAGATGTTATTTGATGCATAGGATAAAAATTTTCCATTAAGTCTTAGCTAACGTTTTTTTTCCTCCAAAATGTGAAGGATTGATTCCTATCCTATATAGAAATATAAATTCATTCCTACAAATTAAAGGGCTTCAAAGAAAATTTTCCTTTACAAATCCTATCCTGTAGAAATTCTATGAAATTCCTACAAGCTAAAGGAGGCCTAAGTTAAATATTACTGTCACCATTTGCTTCTAAATGTAGGACATTTTGTTAGTTTAAATTAAACTTCCCTAAAAAGAATTAAACTGTCAGAACGTCTTATATTTAAGAACAGTGTGTAGTATACTAATGTATAATATATAATATTGTGAGTTGAAAATTTTATTTTTGGAAATTTACTAATTATTACCGTTATGAGGAGTACCATCTATATAAGGGCCAGACAGAAAACTAAGTGCATGAGCTATGGAGGCAACACCTGAGTGCTGCCCCACCTACCAACGGTACGTCACTGGATCGCACTTGAAAAAAAATCCAATTCTCTCTCTTACTTTACCAGCCGGCCTTCGCACATCCATTGCATTTTTTTCCCTCTATTTTTGGGTAAGGCAGCAGCCTCCTCTGTAAGAGTTCGTTTCACTCTGACACCACTAGCTGATTTTCTCTCACTTCAGTACATCACTATTTTTCTGACGTGGATCCATTGAGCAGTTGTCCACAGTGTAGCATAACTCATGCCCTAAGGGCGCCACCATACGTCGCATGTACTGAGCATAGAGGAAGCGTCACTCATTTTTTTGTTTGCTTTATTTTTTTTTCATATTCCTTATCCCAAATACATTGTGCACATACTTGTTCGCATTTTTTACAACAAAATTGTTCCAGGTTTTATGAAAAAACACTTGAAAACCAGAACAAAACAGGTTTTTTTGAGAAAAAATTGAGCAAACCAGCAAACCAGATAACCGCTAGAAAAACAAATAGCTTGAAACCGGAGGGAGGCCGGCGGGGTCATTCTGTGCGTTTGCTATGCAGTTTATCGCGCGAAATCTCTATTAAAGGCTCACTACGTGAAGTAGCCGGGGCACCGCACAGGCCAATAACTCAGCGACGGGGATATGGGCCAGCCCATTCGACAGGTATGCGCTCCACACAATCCCAGTTTGAGGAACATTCTGGAAGGTTCCAGCCCTGTTTTTACCGGTTTTGGGAACCTTCACAAAGGTTCTTGAACAGGGGTTTTCTTTAGTGGTTTTATTTGTCGTTTTTCTTTCTTATTCTTCTCTTTTTGTTTCTTTTAAAAATTCTCAAAAAAATATAAAACTAAAAAATGTTCCTGTTTCAAAAAAGAAAAATCTGATTTTCAGAAAATGTTCGGGGCCATTGAAAAATTGATTGTCTTTTAAAAAAATCATGTTTTGTTTGGAATTTCAAAATTGGTTACATTGTCGAAAAATGTTCAGAATAATAATAATAATAAGTGTTCATGTTTTCAAAAAAAAATTCAAAATTTAAATAGATTTTTAGAATTTCCAAATTTTTCATAAATTTCTACAATGTCCACATTTCCAGAAAAAAATTCATGTTTTATTAAAAAAATTCTGAAAAAATGTTTCTGTTTTCCAAAGTTTGTTCAAAATTTCAAAAAATGTTTGGAATTTAAAAGGTTGCTAACAATTTTTAAAAAATGAACACAAATTTTGAAAATGTGAGAGGATTTTAAAATATATTCATAATCTTCAAAATTGTAGCATTTAAAAAATAACAAAAAACTAGAAATGTTCAAAAAGATTTCAGAAAAAATAACTTTGGATCTACCACTGAAGCTAATTATTTATATATTCGCACTGACCATGAATCACAAACGCTCAACAGCTCGAGTCGCTAGCAATAGTCGTTTAACACCTAGAGATCTCGGGTTCAATCCTTTTGCAAGTGCACTGCAAATGGGTCAGCTCAATCGAGGTTCACCTGTGTGCATCGCACAGCTATTTGACGCAAATGAGTGTCAGGAGATCCTGTTTTGACGCACTTTGTGTCAAACCGTCGACCTATCGCATAGGGAAGTGATAGACTGGCTCAGCCCAGCACCGGGTGTCCTACTATAGCACAAGTGAAGGGACTGAACACAAGACCTTCTCGTGTGTGCGTGTTGCTAGAAAACTGGCCTGATGACCATCCGTGACTACGTAGTAGAGCAAAACCTTTAGAACTAAACAACAGCAGCAGATCCACACATTTTTGAACTTCAAATGCGACAATTATTTTGTAAAAATGATTTTTTTAAACAAGAACACTTTTTGAATTGGTGATCAATTTTTGAAAATAATAAAAAATCAAAAGATGCTAATAGTTTTAAAAAGAATAAAAAATCAAAAGATGCTAATAGTTTTCGAAAAGCCCAAAGATTTTTTTAATCTCTGAAAAGATTGAAAACAGATTTTCTGTTCTGATATTCTAAATCAATTTTTGAAATCATGAAAAAAATGAATTGATGAACAATTTTTTTAAATGGGAAGATTGTTTGAAATTTCGAACAAGTTTGAAAATGCTTACAATTTTTAAACGTGATCTTTTCTAAAAATCCTGAATTTTTTTAAATATGAACAATTATTCAAAAATGCATATATGTCTCAAATTCTTGAACAATTAGTGGAATTGTGAACTTTTTTTATGAAATTGCGAACATATTTTATGCACCCGAAATTTTGTGGAAAAAAAAATATCAAAATAAGGACAAAAGAAAAAATATAGTAAAAGAAATGAACAAAGTAAAACTGGTCTAGGGAACCTTCCAGAAGTTTCCAAAAACCAGAAAAAAAATCGTGCCACAAAACCTATGCTACAGCAATCTCATGGGCCGGCCCATTCTCTCGCTCAGTTGCTCTTCTGCGTGAGAAGCACCGGCATTTTGTCACATAATGCGGCGAGGAAATCCGATGAGCTCCCAAATAGTGGCGATCTTATTCCCATGCGTACCGCTGGGGATAGCGATCAAAAGCATGCCCCCGTTCTAAATAAATGCGGACACTTAGAAAATCTTTCGGGTGGCTACAGATGTTGTAAGGGCCGATCTTTTCAGGTATATTTTCACCAGTTTTTGGAAACTACAATGAATCGGTTTTTTCTTCTTTGGTTTTTCATCTTGGTTTTTCCTTTATTTTCCTTCTATCATTTTTTCCTTTTATTTCCTTTTTTGTTTTTCTATCTCTTTATTTTTATATTCATTTTGGCAAATATTTTTATAAATTTTCAACTATTTTTTAAAATCATGATCATTTTTAAAATCTTGAACATATTGTTAATTTGTGAATTATCTTGGAATACACAAACAATTTTGGAAAATCATGAACATTTTTTGAATTCGTGAACATATTAATATTTTCAGAACATTCTTTGAAAATAGCAAATATTTTTTGGTACACGAATATTAGTTTGCGAGCACTTTTTCAATGTCGGGAAAATTTTTTGGATTCACGAATTATTTCAAAAACATGAACAATTTTGGAATACACAAGGGATTTTTTTTAAATCTCAAACCTTTTATGTCCATGAACATTTTCGTCATAATCATGGACAATTTTTAAACTCATGAATGTTGGTGTGAAATTTTTGAATAAGCAAACATTTTTCAAAATCCCGAGCGAACAATTTTGAGTACTTTTCTAATATTCCTAAACATTTTTAGAATTTCAATTTTTTTCAGAAATCCATACTTATTTTATTTTTCAAGCTTTTTCTGAAATCCCAAACAAGGGGCACCCCTCCCCGCAGTTGGGCCAGGCCAAAACTTACCTGGATGTCGTTTCGTGGTTTAAAAACACGTTCCGGAAATAAAAAATGTGTGGGAAATAAAATATTTATCCAAATCACTAACATTTTTTGAATCCGCAAATATATTCAAAGTAACAAACATTTTTCGAATGTGCGTGGATTGTCGTTTCCTGAGTTAAATCAGGGTGTGTATTTAGTGCCAGTACGAGCGCTCGACTGAAACGCGCAAGAATGGGCCGGCCGAGCAAAGGCAAAGATTCTTCAACGCTTCTTTTTCCATTTTTTCCCATATTTTTGCATTCATTTTCTTTTTACTTTTGCCTGTATTAGGAAATATTCTGAATATATCCCTGAAAAATCAGTTTATATACAAAATTAAACCAAGTTAATTAGGTATCTGCAAAATGTTAAACGTGTATATAGAAATGTTTCTACCAAAATTGTACAACATCTATTAAAAATAGACATCAATATATATAGGTGAATATTTATATGTGAAATGTTAAATTAGTATATAAAATATGTTCCCAATGTATAGAAAAAATGTGCATTCTGGAATAAATAAAGTATATATAAAACTTATATGTTTAAAAAATTGTGAATCGTGTACTTGAATTGGCTTAAAAGTGTATATAAATATCAATATTCTTTTTCGGAGGTACACAAAATATGTACAATGTGCAATGAAATAAGTAGCATAATGTAAGTGCATCTAGTGCTCTTAGTAATTTTGGTGTATTGAAGACTTATAGGTTAAGGGACTGATGCGTTTGTGAGTGTACACAGGTCTATAAGTCTATGAGGAGTTTGATATTTACAGAGAAAGTCGACCCCTAAAAATGAAGTTCTTCGATTGAAGACTTTGATATTCTAAAGACTTTCTGAAGACTTTGAAAGTGAAGAAATTGGTGTGACCTTGAAGACTTGATATTCAATTGAGGAACCTGAAGCGTGAAGACTTTTGTTTTCGTAGTTTCATTTTCTCTTTCTTGAGTCATAGGAAACACCGTACTGTTAAAGGGGGTCGAGGAAATACTAAGGAAAAATTTCCATGTGATGCTCAACTCAAAATCCTACACCTACCAATCTCTTCGAGTGAAGCCATTGGAAATCTCATACAGATCAGTCAATTTCTTCAGTGACAGAGACGTAATTCTTCTGGTCACTGAGGACTTTGCTCTGACTGAGGAGTTAGGAATTCGCCAGTGCGAATTGCCTACACAGTGAGGAACATGATAGCCCTGAGGAATTTGAGAGTCAAATTTCCGACCGTTGCTGTGCTGCGCGCCGGCTGTCCAAAATATCTTATCCACCTAACGGTCATATCATTGAAGGGCATTTATGTCTTATCATGTCGGGCTGCTCCCTAGGCTATAAATAGCCGCCCCCTACAACCACTAGTTGGTTGGCTGCTCCGAGAGAACTTGACACTTGTCATTTGAGAGCAACCCATCCTCCGAGGACTTTGAGCAAAAATCATCAAGTGAGGAAAATCCAAAACCAAACCCCCACAAACCCAAAGTGATTGAGCATCACTGAAGAAATTGATCCTGCGTGGATCCGACGCTTGTTACCTTTGAAGACTGTGCTTCTTCCAGACGGTTAGGCGTCAAGGTCTAGAGCATCCAAGAGGAATTGTGGATCGCCGAGTGACCAAGTCTGTGAAGGTTTGGAAGTCACCTGAAGACTTACCACAAGTGATTGGACGAGACCTGCGTGGTCTTAGTTCAAGGAGAATACGGTGAGGACTGGGTGTCCTGAGTTGCGGCTCAGAGACTGGGTGTCCGGGACTGCGTGTCCTCGAGTTTAAATACTCAGCCGCTCCAACCAGACGTACAACTGAGACAGCAGTTGGAACTAGTTTACCAAATCATTGTCTTCACCAACTAACTGGTTCTATTTCCTCAACTCTTTCATTTCCTCATTACTGTGTTGAATGTTGTTCATATCTGTGCTTGAAGACTTTGACTGAAGACTTTCTCAATTTCCTCAGTTCAATTTCTTCAGTCTGTTTGTCTTCATCTTGTTATCCTGTGATTATGCTTTCTATACTCTGTGCTAGTCTTCATTTCATCATGATGACCATGTGTGTGTTCTGTTATGCATACTTATGAGTACTTATTCCGCTGCAAGTAGTTCTTCGCTAAGGAATTTCCTCACTGGCAAATTCCTCAGTGAAGAATTCATAAAAATTGCCTATTCACCCCCTCCCCCCCTCTAGTCGATATAACGCACTTTCAATTGGTATCAGAGCAAGGTACTCCCTTGTTCTGTGTGATTTTGGTTTAACCACCTGGAGTTTTAGTTATATCGACCGCACGTATGATCAAGGTCTCGGCTGGGTGTCCTACCTTTGATGGGACGGACTACCCCTACTGGAAGAACAAGATGCGAATGCATCTTGAGGCAATTTACAACGATCTCTGGTATGTTGTGGAAAATGGTGTCCCCTCTGTCACACCCTCACTGAACGCTACCGATGTGAAGAGATTCAAGCAACTCGATTCTCAAGCGAAGAATATCATATGTGGCCATCTGAGTAAAGGACAGTATGGAAGAGTGAGTGTTTTGGAAACTGCTAAGCTTATCTGGGATAGGCTGTCCAAAGTAAATGAAGGAGTCTCAACTCAGCGTGACTCTCGAGTTGATGTTCTTCGGAATCTCTTCAACCGCTTCAAAAGACTCGACAATGAAAATGTCCAACAAACCTTTGATCGCCTCACTGACATTTCAAATGAGCTTCAAGCCCTCGGTGCCACTGACATCACTGATCATGAAGTAGTGAAGAAACTGTTGAGATCGCTTGATTCCTCATTTGATACTCTGGGACTGATGATACAAGAACGTGCTGACTACAAGTCTCTTGATCCTGCCGATATCCTCGAAAGGCTAAATACTCACAAGTTCCAGCTTGCTGAAAAGAGAGATCTCTATGGTTCTAGCTATGGCAAACCACGTGCCCTGAAGGCCAAGGCTGTGTCTGACTCTGAATATGAGGATTCTGGTAGTAGCCTTGGTGATCCTGAAGAATTGAGCCAGGATCTAGCACTGCTTGTGAAGAAATTCCAGAAGTTCACAAGACGTGGTCGCTTTGGAAAATCCTCAAGAGGCAATGATTCCTCATCCAGTGACTATAAGAGAAGGCTTTGCCACAAATGCAAGAAACCTGGTCACTATATTCAAGATTGTCCTCAGTGAGAAAAGGAAATGAAGAAGAAGAAATACAAGGATTACAGTTCTGATGATGCGAAGAAGAAGAAGAAATCGTCAAAATCTTCGTCATCAAAATCCTCGAAGTCTTCATCTCACAAGAAGAGCAGCTCCAAGAAGGCTCGGGCATTCATTGGCAAGGAAATGGACTCTGAAGCTGAATCTGAGGAAAATGAGGAAGAGGAGGCATCTGAAGAATCTGAATCTGGTGTGGCGAGTCTGGCCTTCACTACTGCTTTCGTTAGCAAGTCCATCTTCAACACTGAAGAAAATAACTCCACCAACAAGCCTGATGAAGATAATGATGACTACGCTCCCACCTATTGCTTCATGGCGAAAGGTGCAAAGGTACTCAAATACAACTCCTCTGAATCTAGTGAAAATGAATCTGATGAGGATCTCAAGCCTAGCTACTCTAAACTTGCTAAGATTGCTGTAAAACAACAAAGGGCTCTTGAAAAGGTTCAAAACATGCTAGACAAAAGTGATGATATGTTGGGTGAAGAAATGGATCGCACTAAAGCCCTGACTGAAAATCTTCAGAGACTTCAGTCTAGGTTTGATAACCTTCAAAGTCATCATAACACTCTCTTATCTGATCATGAGAAACTTTCTTATGAATTTCTTCAAGAAAAGCAAGATCACGAGAAGCTTTCTCTTGAATCTCTTCAAAGAAAGGAAGATCTTGAAAAGCTAAGAGTGTGTTATGAAGATCTTCAGAAGGAGCGCGATTCATTACTAGCTCAACAAATCAGCGCTTCTCACGAAGAATTTGTTCCTCCATGCTTAAAGTGCATTGAACGTGAATCTGCCAATTCTTCACCCGAATGCTCAAATGCTTCAACTGTTACAAATTCTTCATCTGCCTCTGCTATCACTAATTCCTCATCTGAGGACATTGCTAGTATCACTAACAATGCAGGGCTGAAAGAATTGTACATGACAGGCATGTACAAAAGCCTCAAAGGGCATCAGACTCTTTGTGATGTGCTTAAAAGGCAGATCCTCAACAGAAACCCTAGGAAAGAGGGTATTGCCTTTGAGAGGAAACTTAATGCTGATGGAACATATTGGAAGCCTGAGCAGTACCCCAAAACCTCATGGGTTGCTGCAAAGGGACCGCCAGTTGATCCATCTAACTTATCTAGCTTTACATGTGAATCTCCTCATTCTTCTGATGAGTCATTTGACTCCAACTATAAACTGTTCAAAAGTCAGAATGGTGAAGTATTTGCTAGATATGTTGGCACTAACTGCAGGAACGGTTCCCCCATAAAGAAAATCTGGGTTCCCAAAAGTTATGTTGAAAGTCTTCAGGTGAATGTCCTCATGACACCACCTGTGAAGAACAGAAACCCCAGATCAAATGCTTCATACGGACCAAATTCTTCATATGGATCAAATTCCTCAAAAGGATCAAAGTCCTCATATGATTATCATCGTGCTAACAACTCTGTCTCGCAGGGTAGAGCTAAGGGCTATGAATATGTGCATTATTCTTCAAACCATTATGTTCATAAGTCCTCGAAGAATTACTCTGCTTATTCATATGCTTACCCTAACCCATCTTATGTGAAACGAAACGGTTTGGCATCTTTGCCACCTTTCTCATATGGTGCTCGCAGAGTGATGAACTCTTTGCCACCCCTTCAGATGTGGGTGGTGAAGAAAAAGAACTAATCTCTTCTGCAGGGTCAGGTCTCCAGACGTGCTTTAACGTCTGAAGAATTTGCTGGGGACCTGACGAAATTGCCTGAAAGGACGCAGGCGAATCATGATGAAATGAACCTTCATTTCACACGTCCTCATACTGCTATATCTGTTTACTGCTTGATGAAATTCATATGATGAACTTGATAACATATTCTTCACTGATGAAGCATATGAGATTGTAAGTTACACTAATTCATCTGCAGGATGATCAACCCAAAACCACTGAATGGGTCCTCGATAGTGGATGTACAAATCACATGACTGGTGACAAGAATCTATTGATGGATGCTCCCTTATCACCGTCACCTCTGAAGCATATCATCTTTGCTGACAAAGGCAAAAGTCAGGTATTGGGTCTTGGTAAGGTTGCAATCTCTAAGGATAAACACATGGACAAAGTCATGCTTGTTGAGTCCTTAGGATACAATCTCATGTCAGTCTCAATGCTTTGTGATCTTGATATGGTTGTTGTATTTGGCAAGTATCGCTGTGTTGTGATTATGGAAGCTGACAATTCCAAAGTTTTCGAAGGCTTTAGGAGAGGAGATTTGTATATTGTTGATTTCTCTACAGGACCACAACCAGCCGTGTGTCTACTTGCAAAAGCTTCAGAGGGCTGGCTATGGCATCGACCACTTGGTCATGCAGGCATGAGGAATTTGAACACGCTTGCGAAGAAGAAGCATGTCATTGGCATTGAGAATGTCAAATTCCTCAAGGATCACTTATGCAGAGCTTGTGAAGCTGGAAAAATGACCAAGGCCAAGCATCCAGCGAAGACTATCATGACCACTACACGTCCATTCGAATTGCTTTACATGGACCTCTTCGAACCAAATCATTACTCAGCAGTCACTAATGATGCATCTCTATATGGTTTTGTCATCGTTGATGATTATTCTCGATATACATGGGTACACATTGTTACTTACAAACATGAAGTGCAGGAAGTCTTCAAACAATTTTCCTCGAGGGCTTCAACCAACTTTGGTGTGAAGATCAAGCATATCAGAAGTGACAATGGAACTGAGTTCAAGAATTCCGGTCTTGATGCCTATCTTGATGAACTTGGTATTACTCATGAGTTATTGCTCCCTATACTCCTCAGCAGAATGGCGTCGTGGAGCGCAAGAACAGGACTCTTGTTGAGATGGCTCGCACTATGCTTGATGAATACAAAACGCCTCAGCGTTTTTGGATTGATGCAATTGTTACTGCGTGCCACATCATCAACATAGTATATCTTCACAGATTCTTCAAGAAGACGGCCTATGAACTCCTCACTGACAACAAACCCAATATGAGTTATTTCAAAGTCTTCGGTGCTAAATGCTGGATTAGAGATCCTCACCACAACTCTAAATTTGCACCGAAAGCACATGAAGGTTTTATGCTTGGTTACGGAAAGGACTCGCACACCTACAGAGTCTTCAACATTGTTCTTCACAAGATTGTTGACACTGTAGATGTGCGGTTCGATGAAACTAATGGCTCGCAAAGAGAGCACCTACCTTCTGTGTTAGATGAACCAGCACCTGAGGATGCTATCAAGCTCAAGGCAACTGAGGATGTCATTCCTACTGAAGAATCTGCTGAAGAATTCATTCCTGTTCATGAAGAACGTCGAGCTGATGCACCTGAAGAACATGATGAGGAAAATGGTGCTGAAGAAAATGATGATCAAATTCCTCAGCGACAACCAGCTCATCCTCGCGTTGCAAAAGAAGTGCAAGTGGAGAAGATCATCGATGACATTCGCGCACCAGGTCCTCTCACACGCTCAAAAGCTTCACATTTATCTAACTTTTGTGGGCACTATGCTTTTGTCTCTATCACAGAGCCCACTAAGGTAGATGAAGCATTTCTGGAGCCGGAGTGGATTCAGGCTATGCAAGAAGAATTACATCAGTTCGAGCTTAACAATGTCTGGGAATTGGTCAATCGCCCAGATCCTCGCAAGCATAATATCATTGGCACAAAGTGGATCTACCGCAACAAGCAAGATGAAAATGGCCTTGTGGTGAGGAATAAGGCACGACTAGTAGCTCAAGACTACACACAGGTTGATGGAATTGATTTTGATGAAACTTTTTCACCTGTTGCTAGACTTGAGGCTATTCGCACATTACTTGCCTATGCTAACCATCATGATATCATCATATATTAAATGGATGTGAAAAGTGCATTCCTCAATGGTAAGCTTAAGGAAGAAGTATATGTTGCTCAACCCCCAGGTTTTGAAGATCCAAAGAATCCTGACAAAGTCTTCAGACTCAATAAGGCCCTGTATGGCCTCAAGCAAGCCCCTCGGGCATGGTATGATACATTGAAGGAATTCTTCGTGAAGAATGGCTTCACACCCGGTTCACTCGACCCTACTATTTTTACTAAATCATATGATGGTGAACCGTTTGTGTGCCAAATATATGTTGATGATATTATCTTTGGCTGTACTGACCAACGTTATAGTGATGAATTTGCCTATATGATGAGTGAAGAATATCAAATGTCTATGATGGGAGAGTTGAAATTCTTCTTAGGTCTTCAAATTCATCAGCAAGGCAATGGCATATTCATATCTCAGGAGAAATACCTCAAAGATGTACTGAGGAAATTCGGCATGCAAGATTGCAAAGGCGTCAAAATTCCTATGCCCACAAATGGACATCTATGCACTGATGAAAATGGTATTGACTTCGATCACAAGGTATACCGCTCCATGATTGGCTCTTTATTGTACTTATGTGCATCTAGGCCAGATATAGTGCTTAGTGTTTGCATGTGTGCCCGATTTCAAGCTGCACCAAAGGAATCACACCATAAGGCTGTGAAGCATATTCTTCGATATCTAGCTCACACACCAACACTAGGATTATGGTACCCCAAGGGCTCTGCTTTTGATCTCATTGGATATTCTGACTCTGACTATGCTGGTGATCGTGTGGACCGCAAGTCAACATCTGGCACTTGTCATTTCCTCGGACGATCTTTTGTCTGTTAGTCCTCGAAGAAACAGAATTGTGTATCACTGTCTACTGCTGAAGCTGAATACATTGCTGCTGGCTCGTGTTGTGCTCAACTGCTTTGGATGAAGCAAACCCTCAAGGACTATGGCGTCAACGTGAAGAATGTGCCTCTCCTCTGTGACAATGAGAGTGCCATCAAGATTGCTCACAACCCAGTTCAGCACTCGAAGACAAAGCACATTCAAATTCGTCATCATTTTCTTCGTGATCATGTGTTGAAGAGCGACATCTCAATCGAGCATGTGAAGACTGAAGAACAGCTAGCTGATATCTTCACTAAGCCCTTGGATGAGAAGAGATTTAGCAAGTTGCGGTGTGAGCTAAATATCTTAGAATCTTCGAATGTTCTTTGAAAAGGACACACATCCTAACCCTTATGCAGAATTGATGACTTAGATGTGCAACACATGAAGAAATGTTTTTCTTCAATCAATGAAGAATAACACTCTAAGTGTGAAGAAATTAATGAAGAATCTGATTCTCAGAACCCTACGACAATTGTACGCGGTGTCTGAAATCATCATTCTTATACGGTGGGACACGACATCACAAAAGTTGAAAATCTTCAATTTGAGTTTTTCTTCAGTTTTGAAATTCTTTAGTTTTTCAAATTCTTCAACTTTGCAAAATCTTCACTGTTTCCGTCGTTTTTCTTCATTGGCTATACATATATATATATATATATATATGAATTTATGTCCTCTACAACATTCACTTATGGCTATCTCTTCAAGTTGTGTTTTCTGCTAAGTGAATGTGATCGGACCCTTCCCCCTCTATGCTATACTCAACCCAATCTATTCACAAATTCTTCATGCGCGTTCTAATTGAAACTCGTTCAAAGTCTTCACTGTGTCCTTGACAGCTGAAGAAATTGCGAACGAAACTTTAAAACAAATCTTATCCAGATTTTAGGTTTTACCGCTCAAACCGTTCCGCATCCCATGATGCATTATTTTATTCATCCATGATCTTACACGATCTCATCTGCACAGTACGTGGGTGACACATGTCGCGTGAAGGAGAAAGGGCAGGGGCATGTTCGTCCCAAAATCTTCGGGCGAACAGTTTTTACCGTGGCTATAAATACCCCTCTCCCCTTCCTCACTTCATTTACTCCGCTCGGTCGCTGTCTCTCGCTCGAGCTCCTCAAACCCTAGCGCCGCCGCTACTCCATCGTCGCCGGTGAGGAAGAGCTTCACTGCCTCGACCTCGTCGCCGTCGTACTCGCGCCGGCTGCGGAAATCTTCACTCTGCCGCCGCCGTAGCTGTTTCCCTCTGCCAAGTTAGGGCGTGGGAGATCGAACCGGACGAACTTCACATCTGTTCATCTCAGTTCGTCATGTTCTTCGGTTCGGGTAATTAAAAGTTACTTTTATTACTCACTTTGATTCTCAAATTTTCCTGAAAATCTTCAAAGGTGTTTTATTCTTCAAATCTTCACATATGAACACCTCACACACTGTATGCTCTTGATCCATTTCTCTAAGCAATCATTTTCTTCAAGATTCCTCAATTGTGTGGATTTTCGATCTGTACAACTCTGGAACCTAAGACAAAGAGCGCTTAGTGAAATTCCTCAAGGCTCAACGGGTCAAATTCCTCAAAACTTGTCTCTTCGAAAAATCCCTCTGAGAACGCATATGACCTCTTCAAATTCCTCGCACCTACACTCTGTTCACAGGTACTCATGACCGCTGCTGAATCACTAGGTTCTCATCAACTTAACTCATTTGCAGCGTTCCTCGAAGAAAAACTGCATACTTCTTCAGAGTGCTCAGTTGTTCAAATTCCTCATCTGAAGAATATGGCTGAAGGAAAGAGACCGCAAAAAGGAGGAAAGAGGCCTGAGGTCATGACTGCTTTCGAAATCCCTGATGAACTCTATAAGGATTATTGCACACCTGATGAAGCCAAGTTTGGCAAAGAAAACAAGAATCAGCGCAAGGTGCGCATTCATAGGATTGAACGGAGATGGGCAAGGGAATGGAGGGAATATCGATATGTTACTCCAAAATACATGAAGAAATTCGCCCTCAATCCTCCATGCCCTAGAGCTCCATTGGCACCTGGCCAAGTAGCTGATCCCACTAGCATCAAAAGTGGTGAAGACTTTCCTGAAGAATGGGCTAAGCGCCAAGCTAAATTGGCAAGGCAAGCCAAGGAGGCAGTGAGGAAATTCAATGAGGATTCTGCTGCTGCTGCTGCTGCTGAGTCCTCGGACAGACCGAGGAAATCAATGCCAAAGAAGCCTGCTCGCAAGCCAAGTGCTTCACCGACAGCGCCCTCACGGCCAAGTTCCTCAGCTATGCCCTCACGGCAAATTCCTTAGACCGCTACTGTTCCACCAAAGTCCTCAACTCCTATGCATCTGGCTACATGCCAAAGGACTACTGGTTTTTCAATTGCTTCTGGTGTCTCAGCGAGTTCCTCAGCTGCACCAATGTCCTCATCAGGCCCCACTCTGTTGAAGACTAAAGCAACAGCTGGACGCGGTCCTCGGCCAAGTCCAAGGAAGAAACAGGTTGCGTTCCAAGTGCCATCTGATGATGAAGCTTCTGATGAAGAACTTGCAGAAATCATTAGAGATAGACAAGTGAAGGCCGCTAGAGCCAAAGGCACATCTGTGCCACTGCTTTTGGATCCGAAGAAGATCCTCGACTATATTGATCTCTGGCACAAGGATCCGAACACTCCAATGCCTGATCTGCCTCTGACTCCCGGTCAAAGTCACATGCTGACCCATTTCATCACTCAAGAGAAATGGAAATTTGAGAAGGCACGTGAGATCAAGAAGGCTCAATCTAGAAAGGAGAAGCTCCTGAAGAAGAATGTTGTCAGACTGACACCTTAGGAACTTCTCAAGGCTCAATCTGAAATCCAAGCCCTCAGCAAAGACTTTGATGCATACTATGCTGATTGGCAAGGAGCCAAAGTGAGATTCGTCAATCTGACGAAGAAGATGACAACTGTTGCTGCCCCATCGCAACAAGAAAATCCTCAGGCTGCAGACTCTGCTCAGCCTGCTGAAGAACATGCCAGCACCGCTGATGACTTTCAGCCTGCTGATGAAAATGTAAGTTCCAGGGCTGATGACTCCATCCCAGCCGCTGAAGAAATTGCTAGGGCATCCACTAGTGGTGCGCCTAAAGAAACTGAAGAGATCAGGGCAACTGCACCAGTTGCGCCTGAAGAAAATGAACCAGATTCCTCAGCTCCTCCCGCGCCTACACCAACTCCAATTCTTCCTTCTGCCTATGAAGTGAAGAAGACCAAGGCTGCAGAGCGAGCTGCAGTGAAGAAAAGGAAGGCATCAGCTGCGTCAAATTCTTCGGCTGCAAAGAAAATGAAGCCAATGACCAGCTCTCTTGAAAATCCTATTGATGCCGTTCCGATTTCCTCCATGTCATCAAAGGAAATTGTTCCTTATGGAGAAGACTACAAGATCCCAAGCGGATCTGATGAAGAACATCATTCTGCTGCTACGTCAGAGCAGCTTGATGAAGAAATTGAAGTGGAAGTAATCCCTTCAACGCCAATCATTTCCTCACCTTTGCCTCAGTTCACAGCTGAAGAGGCTGGTGTTGAGGAAATTGAAAATGAGGATGAAGATGTGGATATTGGATGCACTACACCAGTGATGAATGATGACTTTTGGGAAAGTCAGCATCCCAATACTCCTCCATTCACACCGATCCAACAGATTCCTCAGTCCCCGACAACCACAGTTTAGATGGGCTCTGAAGAAACTCATCCCACTCCTTCTGTTCATACAGAAATTCCAGCCGCTAGTGCTGAAGAAACTGCTGCTGCTGATCCTCAAGTTGCACAAGAGGAGGAACCAGAAATTCCTCAGCCTGAAGAACCTGAGCACGTGATTCCTGAGGTTGTACTGCAAATCACTGACACTCCTCTGCCCAAGCCAAAGAATCCGTTCTCAAGCAAGCAAAAATTCAAGGCTGAAGACTTCTTTTCTGAGCATGTGTTCTTCATTGATTATAATCCATATGACTCTGCTCGCATAAGGAAGAGGCGTTTCTGGACTGCAAGTCAAGCCAACTTCTATTCCTCAGTGCTATTTGACAAGGACAAAATCTTTGATCATGAACATATTCCTCACGTGGATATGGAATCTCTGCCATGCTTCGAGCCAGTCCTCAGTGTTCTTCACGATGCAGGATTACTCAATTTCTGCAATGACATTTGCGATTGGAATGAAGAACTCATTCTTCAGTTCTACGCCACACTGCATATCACTGGAGACGCTGAAGATGTCAATTCATGGGTGCTGGATTGGATGACCGAAAACACTCACTATAAGGCACCGACAACTGAATTGCTTCGTGTCCTTCCTCTTAATCCTCCCCATGACAGTGCATGTTGCATCTACAATGACCCTGAACTGACAAATCATTATATGCAAGTGCTCATGAAGCCTTTGAAGCCAGGGCAGGCCCCTCGAACCAAATTCCTCATCAAGGAATTGCTGTATGTGCCTCAGACTGTCTATCGCATCCTGACGAAGACAATGAGTCCTATCAAAGGCCACGACTCAAATGATGAAGATGTCGTTGGCATCATGAAGAACATGCTTTTCCACATCATTCATGGCGTTCCCGTCAACTTCCATGATTTCTTCATGAGGACTCTTGCAAATGTTGCAATGTCACCATTCGAGCTGAAGCCCTATGCGCCTTGGATTATGAGATTCATAAGGGCAAGATCTTCACTGAATTACAAGGCTGACACTCTGAACCATGGTAGCTACTTGCCTCCCATTGAAGTCCTCAAGCGACCAGTTTCATCATCTGATGATAAAGGCAAGGCAGCTGCTGTGATCGATGAAGGCACTCGTCTATTGGATGGTCAATTTCGTCTGGCTACATCTTATTCTACCAATGACGACTCTGCCACACATGACACAGCCGCAAATACCTCAGCGAAGCAAAATCCTCAAGCCACAGCACCCAGGGTGATGACTGATCGTGAGTTACTCCTCAGTCTTCATTAGAAGGTTGATCGCAATCACAAATGGGTGAAGCATCAGTTTGCTGCTGTTCTTCACAATATGACCTCAACACATAATGCAGTGAAGAAGAACCATTATCACCTTCATGAAACCCTCAACCGCACCTGGGCTGTTCTCATCATGTCTATAGCGCGGAAGAACTGAAGACTATGGGTCTTCAGGAAGCATTTGACTGGTCTGCACCTCCTCCGAAGAAATTCAAGAGGGTCAAAGTTCCTGATCTGGTGGCCAGCTCATATTCTTCATCGCGTGATATTGATGAGTATGAAGATTTGGACGACACTGCGGCAGGCCCTACTTCAACAAACAACACCGACAACGCTGGCGCTCCTCCATCAACGTGAAATTCTTCAGGGGCGTTAGTCCTCAGTTTCGATCCTTTTGGTCATTTGATGACAAAGGGGGAGAAATCTGAGTTAGTCTTCAAGCGGGTCTATTCTACGGGCGTTTTTTTTCTTAAGTTACAACTCTTGTTCTTCCGAAACTTTTATTGGATCGAGTTGTAATCTTAAACCCGATGGTGCCTTGATACTTTTGGTCGTGCTCTGATGCTTTTGATGCACTGAGCTCTGATACTTTTGATGTGCTATTCTGCATGCTTATTCCTCGTTAATATTATTGCACGCATGCTGAATCTCATCAGGCACCATATTTCATCATGCATTTCAAATTCTTCATAGTATATATCAAATGCGTGTATGAATTACAAGATATAGGGGGAGATCTCCATGATTCAATTCTTCAAATGTGCATTGCCTCAAAAGCAAATTCCTCACTATGCACATCTTCAGGGGGAGTTCTTCTATATCTTGCAATCAAATTCCTCAATATCAGTATTTACACTTCATATGTTTATCCCCGTTGAAAACTTAACCTATGTTGTCATCAATCACCAAAAAGGGGAAGATTGTAAGTGCATCTAGTGCCCCTTAGTGATTTTGGTGTATTGAAGACTTATAGGTTAAGGGACCGATGCGTTTGTGAGTGTACACAGGTCTATAAGTCTATGAGGAGTTTGATATTTACAGAGAAAGTCGACCCCTAAAAATGAAGTTCTTCGACTGAAGACTTTGATATTCTGAAGACTTTCTGAAGACTTTGAAAGTGAAGAAATTGGTGTGACCTTGAAGACTTGGTATTCAATTGAGGAACCTGAAGCGTGAAGACTTTTGTTTTCGTAGTTTCATTTTCTCTTTCTTGAGTCATAGGAAACACCGTACTGTTAAAGGGGGTCGAGGAAATACTAAGGAAAAATTTCCATGTGATGCTCAACTCAAAATCCTACACCTACCAATCCCTTCGAGTGAAGCCATTGGAAATCTCATACAGATTAGTCAATTTCTTCAGTGACAGAGACGCAGTTCTTCTGGTCACTGAGGACTTTGCTCTGACTGAGGAGTTAGGAATTCGCCAGTGCGAATTGCCTACACAGTGAGGAACATGATAGCCCTGAGGAATTTGAGAGTCAAATTTCCGACCGTTGCTGTGCTGCGCGCCGGCTGTCCAAAATATCTTATCCACCTAACGGTCATATCATTGAAGGGCATTTATGTCTTATCATGTCGGGCTGCTCCCTAGGCTATAAATAGCCGCCCCTACAACCAATAGTTGGTTGGCTGCTCCGAGAGAACTTGACACTTGTCATTTGAGAGCAACCCATCCTCCGAGGACTTTGAGCGAAAATCATCAAGTGAGGAAAATCCAAAACCAAACCCCCACAAACCCAAAGTGATTGAGCATCACTGAAGAAATTGATCCTGCGTGGATCCGACGCTTGTTGCCTTTGAAGACTGTGCTTCTTCCAGACGGTTAGGCGTCAAGGTCTAGAGCATACAAGAGGAATTGTGGATCACCGAGTGACCAAGTCTATGAAGGTTTGGAAGTCACCTGAAGACTTACCACGAGTGATTGGACGAGACCTGCGTGGTCTTAGTTCAAGGAGAATACAGTGAGGACTGGGTGTCCTGAGCTGCGGCTCAGAGACTGGGTGTCCGGGACTGCGTGTCCTCGAGTTTAAATACTCAGCCGCTCCAACCAGACGTACAACTGAGACAGCAGTTGGAACTGGTTTACCAAATCATTGTCTTCACCAACTAACTGGTTCTATTTTCTCAACTCTTTCATTTCCTCATTACTGTGTTGAATGTTGTTCATATCTGTGCTTGAAGACTTTGACTGAAGACTTTCTCAATTTCCTCAGTTCAATTTCTTCAGTCTGTTTGTCTTCATCTTGTTATCCTGTGATTACACTTTCTGTACTCTGTGCTAGTCTTCATTTCATCATGATGACCATGTTTGTGTTCTGTTATGCATACTTCTGAGTATTTATTCTGCTGCAAGTAGTTCTTCGCTAAGGAATTTCCTCACCGGCAAATTCCTCAGTGAAGAATTCATAAAAATCGCCTATTCACCCCCCCTCTAGTCGATATAACGCACTTTCACATAAAAATATAAGATGTCAAAAATATACATCATGTATTTGGAAAAATTTAACTTCCACATAAAAAGTGTTCCTGGTATATAAAAAACATGTTCAATGTGTATGTAAATAAGTTTACATCAAAACATACGTTTGAAAAAAATGCTAAACATGTATTTGAAAAAGTATTGAACTTGTACTGAATAAATGTTTCAGATCTATATGAAAAATGCTTCATGTATTTAAAAAAATTATTAGACTTGAATAAAAGTTATATTTCAGTTCTATAAGAAAATTGAAAGAAAAAATCAATGAAAACAGAAAAAGAAACAAAAGAATGAAGAAAACCAATGAAAATAGTGCAAAGAATGAAAACAGTAAAATTCGAGAAAGAAATAAAGAAGAAAACCATTGAAAACAAAGAAAACAGAAGAAAAGTAAAGAAAATAGGAAATAAAAACAATTGAAATGGCGAGGATGAGGATGTGATTTAGAAACACGTTCGGGAAATCAAAAAATGTTGCACAATCATGATTATTTTCCAAAATCATGATCATTTCCTGAATTTGGGAGGATTTTTGTTTCGTG